>NW_024351073.1:18761873-19232352 GCF_902729225.1 Pteropus medius | reverse complement strand
TGGATAATTCACTATAGAAGTCCATATTTTGAGCCATACAATGAATTTCAAAAAATTAAAAGAATTGAAACCATATAGTGTATGTTCTGGGATTACAGTGGAAACATATTAAAATCAATAGCAGAAAGATATTTAGGGAAAATCCCCTATTAGAAATTAAATAACAAATTTAGAAATTAACATTTCTAAATAACTTTGAGGTTAAATAGTAAAAAAAAAGATAAATTATTTTGAATTAAATGAAAATGACTCAAAATTTGTAGAATGTTACAAAAGTAGTGTTTAAAAGGATATTTATTGCAATAATGCTCAGAATATAAAACAAGGAAGTTTTAAATCAATAAGCTAAGCTTTCTTCTTAAGAAACTAGAGAAAGAAGAGCAAAATAAGCTCCAAACATGAAGAAATTAGAAAGTAATAAAAAAATAGGAAGCCATAAAATTGAAAACAGAAAAAAATTAGACCAAATGAGGCTGATACTTGGAAGTAATCAATAAAATTAATAAACCTCTGTCTAGATGCTTTGAACAAAAATGGAAAAAAGATGCACGTTATCAATATTAGAAAGAGAGGATACCTCTACAGATCCTGCAGAAGTAAAAAGGAATAAAAATATTATGAACAACCCTATACCAGTTTGGTAGCAGTGGCATTGTAACTGATTTTAAAATGTTGACGTGTTGATGTAGCCCTGTTTCACTATTAAAAGTAGCTTTATGTAGCATTATCATGGCAGGTCTGTGATAGGCTATGTACAGCAGTTTGAGATAAGATAGTGTGTGGAATGAATTTTTCATCTCGGGCGAAGGAAACGTTGGAATTGATGATATGTTTCAGAGCCTTTTGTGAGTAAACAATTACTAACCAATAGCAGTTCCTAGAAGAGTCACAAAGGCAGATGGGTTAGTTTTGGGGGCAGTAGGGCTTTCTAAATGTAGGAATAGATTACCAATAGTGTGATACCGATAGAAAAAATTACGTTAAAACGGGAGAGGTTAGAGCCCATATTTATACATGTTTAAGAATAATGCCGAATGTTAGAATGGGGCAGTTTCCCCAGTGCCTTATGTTTCTATGCGATAGTATTTTTACTATCTGGCTTGTGTCTCTTCACACATCCCGAGGAGAGAAGTCACCTAGCTGGTTGAAGGGTGTGGTAGGAGAAGCTGGGTGGTAGAGAGCAGCTCCTCCCTCTCCTCCTCCTGGTGGCCAGTTGACCACTGATTTGCTCCTCTACGAAGCAAGTTTTAGAAAGAGCAGAATCCGACATGAGGAGCACTTTGTCTAACTGCCTAAGCATTGCTGAGGGTACTTCACTATCAGGAAATCTGGTACGAGTTTGCAGCCCGGCCATGCTCCCCACTAAAAGCTTTGTAAGTTATAATGCCAATATTCTCTCTATTTGCTGCCTCATCCTCCCGTTTTCAATTGGTTTAAATCTTAGTGTATGAAGAAAGAAGGCTGTTATTTATCAGTATCTCTTACAATCTTCCAAATCTCATTTTCCCTCTCTGGGCCATTCGTTATTGAGAGATGGATGTGAGATGACAAATTTAACGTTGCACTCCATTAGTCACATTAATTTAGTTCAAGAAGAAATTAGTTCATTATCTAAATTAATACTTTTAAATATATATAAAAGGAATGTTTAGTGTTATTTTACCATTTAAAAATTCGGTATTTGTCTTATGTATGTATTATAGCATCAGTAGTTTAGGTAATAGTTAAAACAATTACAATTTATTAACATTTTATTTTGCTATCTTCCATCGTCAAGGCAACGTTTTATTCTCTACTCGATCACTAAGCAGTAGAAAAAAATGTTTCTTAGTCTCATTTAAATATAATTGGACTTGTAACATAGATTTTTTTAAAGGAAACTTTGTATTCAAAACTTTAGCTAAAAATTATGGGTGCTACGCCTCAAAAAGATATTAGATTTAATTTAATTGTAAAGCTATGTAAAAAGAAGGGTACCACCATCTCAGATGTCCATGAAGAATCCTGTTGTCAAACTGTTTACTTAGTATGCTTTGTAAGATTAATAACACTGTTATAAAACTGTTATAGTGATGTATAAGTGATGTACACTTTAATAATATTTAATTTATTAACTAAGGATTTAATTTAATAGAATGGTATTGCAGTATGTGAGGGAATCCTACAAATAGTACATTTCTCCACGTAATTTTTTCTATCAGTACCGTACTATTGCTAATCTATTAATCAGTCCCACTGCTCTTAGCAATGATAAGCTGTTCTTCCTTCTCGTACTCGCCTGTGTCAGCGTCAGGACTGTTATCAGGCTCTTGCGTGTTCCATTTATTAGGTAGTTAACTGGTATAATTAATGCATTTATTTGTGAATCACTACTATGGCTTTTTTCTCGGTATTGCTTCTTATGTTACCTTTTTGCCAATCGTTCCCACTTGATCTCCTTGTCCGTTTGTTGATGTGCCCGAATGGAGGTAGTTTTAGCCTCGTTCCTACTCAGAAGTCTCTTAACCTGCTTTGTATGACTGTACATGCACTAACGTGCATTTTAAGGAATTCTGTTCTTTGTATTTTTTCCAAACTTTTGTTATAACCTGAAGTGACATATTGTTTTTGTTTGCATGATCACGATTGTGATTTTAAGTCAGGTTGTATTTTAAGCAGTTTAAATTGTCCTTTATAAATTATTTCCCCGACTCATGCTCCTTCATCCAAACCCAGTCATTTCTGGGAACTTTCCCAGGAGTTCTGCTGCACTCTGCTCTTCGCCATTAGAGGATGCTTAGCTCCAGGAAATAATTGCTTGGCTTCCTACAAGGCTGAGTCCCCTGGAGGTCAGAGGCTGTGACCTATAAACCTGAATGGCTAACCCTAGCAATTGTGGTCTCAGCAGGTACTGAAAAATGAGCAAGGGATAACATAAGTTAAAATCTCTCTTTCTTTTCAGTATGTGGGTGATTTTTTGCTAAGATTAAACATAGAAATACAGTACCTTATTCAATTTCAAGCAGGAAGTCACTTCTTTTAATTATCTGTGTAGCACTGCAATATAAATAAAGAACAAATATTTGGGACACAATGAATACCCGAGATAGGTGTCAGAAAATAGACTATTTAATTCTTAAATAAGTGATGTACGTGATGATTGAAATATATACTCAAGAGATAGAGCTATGGAAGCCTCTATTGTAGAGCAATTAATTTCTCAATTAATGTGGCCAATTATAAATTCACTTTCCATCTTCATTGGTCTTTCCCTGTGCTTACTAATTGAATAAAGAATTCTTTGAGAAAGAGTTATGTAAAGTATGTGATTGTTCTCACAATTAATACATTTTTTACAAAGATGCTTTAACTATTGCTCTATCATTTAAGAGGAAATTAGATCCTTTCATGAGAAAATTGGGAAAATGGCATAGTAGGAACTCTTTTACTGTTAATTTATTACGTGATAGACTGAGGACTGTTGACAAGCTGTGCTTTTTATGATTGGACCAGAATACGATTTTCAAGTTTTAATTCGTGTTCTTTCAGTTTGGTAAACAAAATTGTGCTTTTGCTTAGTATTTATAATTTTTGCTTAATGTAAAAATTTAAAAATGCATCAGAAGGTTTTCTACAGTTTATCTTCCCAAGACAATTGCTGTCGCTTGATGTAAGCTCTCAGACTCCGGTGACTATGTGTATAACACATATGTCATTCTATGTATTCTTTAACCTTTACATTTTTTTTTCTTTAATAAGGGGCAATTTCCACTGTCAACACACGTATGTCTACCTTGTAATATTAATGGCCACTAAGTATTCCATTGGATGGAAGCACTAAATTCCCAACCAGCTTCCAGCCCTTGAATCTCTCAGGCTGGTTTTAATTTTTTACTTTTTAAAATAAGTTGCATTCACATATCCTTAAAAGTACATGCCCTTAGGAAAATATTCTGAAAATGATATTGTGAAATCAAAACATCTCCACATTTCAAAATTTGATACATCTCCTGATTACCCTCTAGATAGGTTTTGCTTCTTTAAACATTTCTCTAAGGAGAGCTAGTTGAAATTCAGACCTGCAAACATTGCAGCCAGCATGTAGACAGAATTTCCTTTTTAACACTTAATGTTTACGTTGAAATGACTGAATTTAAGTACAGTACAAATTGTCCCTAATTTACATGATATTTTTAAAAAGGCTGCTGTAAGGTGCTCCTTTGGGAGGAAAGGGTATAAGTCATAGCAAATTTTCTCATAAAATTCAGTTAATCAAACTTTCCATATTTTCTGCTTATGTTTTCATATCACCCCACAGATTTTACTAATAATATGTCTAAACCAGTGTATTCACAGTACTAGACTTAATTTCTCAAAAGTGAATAGTAGGAGGTGGAGAAATCTCTTTTTGTCTGTTGCTAGTTCTAGTAACTTTTAAAGGGACAACTTCCTATATTTATTTACATAGTTCTTTCTAATCTTCTGGTTTTTCTCTCTCACCACCCTAACGACTACATCCGGTTCCATGCTCAAAATATATTTACCTGTTCCTTGACCCTAAAACAATAGCTAATTTGTTGATCTCCACTTGCTGCAGGGGGAAAGCAAGGCACTTTAACTCACGTCCACTAAGGAGTAAATGACATATATACCACACAAAGCCTGTTCAGAGAGTTACTTTTGACAGTAGATGACTTGAATGTATCTAGAAACTGTAACAAAATGACGTATGTTGAATGGAGTCATGAAATAAACCGTTTCAGACACTTGGAATATATTATTTTTTATATTTTTACTTTGCAGGATAACATAAATGCAATAGAGGGTATTCAGAATGCTAATGTGAAGTGTACAGCTCAGCGATCTTATATAGGTGCACAAAGTTAACTACTAGCCAGACTGAGGTATAGAACATATCCTGGCCCACATAAGAGTCTCTCATGTACTTTGCCAACACACAGACACACCAAAATTAACTGCTATTTTGACATTCTGAGGGACTTCCATGTTATATTAGATTTGTCTGTGCTCGAACCGTTCTTGCTGAGTAAATATTCCCTCGACCTCTTGCCGGATGTTGGCATCATCTAATTTGGGCTGATAACAGTGCTACCGGTATGAGTATGAGTCTTTGTGTAGATAGATACACTCATTTCTTTAGGGGCGGAATTGCTAGGTCATGGAGAAGAAGGGGTATGTTTCACTTTATTAGAAATCCCCAAACGAGTTCAAACCTAGCGGTACACTTTGAAACCCCAGCTAGGTGTGTAAGGGGGATTTTATTGCTCTGTACACTCGCCACCCCTTGACACTGTTAGTCATTTTAGCTATTTTGTTGAGTGTAGTGAAAATGTGCTTTTTTTTTTTTTGCATGAGAAAACATAAAAACAAGGGTAGTTTATGACAAACATGCAAAATAAAAGATCTCATAGTTCTTGAACTATTTAATGCTCTATACATGCATATTTTGAGGTCATCATTGCTCTTCCTGTTTTATTCCATTTTAAGATTCTTTTTCTACAGTATTATTTTTAACGCTCATGTTCTTGGATTTTCCTTTTGATTAAGAATACTTACTGCTGTTATTAGTTTGGTGGCTATTATTTCATGGTTGTCATAGCTTAAGTGCAATAATAAACTTGTTCTCAGCTATTCATCGTGTCATCTCTTTGGGTGCAGTTAAACTCCATGCAGTGAGTTTAATTGCCTTTTGAATCTATTCAAAAAGATTACACTATGACTTGGTGCTAAAAAAAAAGTTACTATGTACAGAAAGTGGCACAGAAATAGATCAGTGCAAAATATTTTTTAGTAATAAATATTTTATAGTAATAAATATTTATTATAGTAATAAATATTGTAGATTTTTTAGTAATAAATATTTATTGTAGAATATCTTAATTGACTTCTTTTTGGGGGGAGGGAGGCAAACAATCTCTAATTTATTTTGTTTGTATTTTAATTTTCATCTATCAGTAAGAGAGATAAATGAGAAAAAATTTTATCTGAATAATTTTAATAGGAAACCTAATGACAGCCTTTTGTATTTGCTGTTTTCCTGTGTTCATCCTGCCTATTTTCAGTAATTGTACTCTTGCAATCTAGTCTCCATATCTTCAACTTTATGTCAGTCATTTTCTGCAGTGAGTACTTAAAAACTGCAAAGGATCAAACTCCACTGGAGCTTCTATTTTACAGATGCGTTTCGAACTCACATTGCTAATTTTTCGATTCTTTTACAATGGTCCTCATAATTTTTCTCCTCGTGTCGACCCATGGGGCGTGTACTTCCCACGTGGTCCGCATAGCTGGCAACGACTGTCGGAAGTGTTTTTCCTAGTGTGAACCTACATCCAGACCCATCGGGTCAGCACATAGCCTTTTATAACCATCTACCCCTCCATCCGTTTTTGGTGTAGGTCATGAAAACAGCTTGACAGGTTGAGCTGTATACAAAACTATTGAGAACACGTATCTCGTTTTACCATTTGATTGGTAAAGAAATGGACACTTCAGCCCAGAAACTATACTTCACCGAATGTCCCGAGAGTCCAAAGATATTTTTCATTTTCCACAAGTAAATTAACATATAATGAGCCTCGTTGTTGTTCTTTGGTGAGTGTTTTGCAATAGAGCATATGTAGGCCTTTACTAATTATATGTTGAGGGGTGCATGTTATCCCTAAACTTCAAAATTGATTAACACAAAATATGTAGGGTTGGGGAGGGCAAGGAGGGGAGATATAAAAGATAATGAGAAATTCACTCCTTTTATGTTCATCTTCTCCTGCTGGACAGTCTCATCTTAATGATTTTTTTTTTTTTTTTTTTAATGCTAAGATGTCTGATTTTTGGATACTTCATATAATCTTAATTTTACTATTAGTTCAAATCAGAATAAATTGTTTATGTAGGTCAAGGATAATCACAAATGGCAATCGCATGTTGAACATAATATGTAGTAATAAAAAATTCTAGAAAAATGTGCTCTAAAGAAATGATAAATGCTAATATTTTAATTGTCATAAGGAACCAGAGAGCCAATAAGAGACTATTTGCTGTTTATATGGATATATCATTACTAGCCTTTATATCCATAATATAAAGATGTATAAATAATTTATCAGTAGTTAGGTTAATACATGACAGTAAAGGATGATATTTATATGACCAAATAATTCCTGCCAGAGTTGAGCATCTGTAACATTGGAAAATTTACTTAACTCTTCAAAGCTAAAATGGTGATGATAAAACCCCACTTAACATCAAGAGCCGTTGAGAGTGGATAATAGGGTCTCAAAAGGAAGTAGACCTAAGAAATATTTTATAACTCAATGGATCGTTGTGATTGTGTTGTCCTTTACACTTTATTTAAAGATGTTAGAGAAATTCGTGATTTTTTTTTTTCTTATTTTGCTACTTAGAGAAACGTTTGAAGCTGGAGAAAGAAATTAACGATACTTGACGCTCCCACGTACACTCCAGGCAGACTCTGGGGACAGGAGGGCACTTCTTTATGGGACAAGTCGGCCCCGTTCTGAAGGGCCACTTTCAGCCTGGTTTTGTGTATAGGAGAGAACTGTGACAAAGAGTAGTACCTGCGAATGAAGTGGGTTCCCTTGGGGGAGGAGGGGGCACATTTCAAAGCAGAGAGGGGCAGGCACGGTGAGGATGGGGACTGTCCCCAACCTGTGCACTAACGAGAAGCCCCAGCACCGTCAGCGCCATGGGATCGAAGTGAGGGAAAGGTCTGTCCCTCTGGCAGGAGACCTCGATATTGTCTAAGCCTGCGCTGGCTTCTTCAAGCAGAATACCTAGACCTTCCCGATGCATATGCGTAGAGAGCTGGTCTAGATTAGAAGTCTGGACTTTAGAAAAGTCATTCTTCTAAATAGATGGCAGGTTGAGGAAAACCTCCATTATGAGGTGGAGGTAGATGGTACTTACCGTGAGGCCTGAATGAGGTACAGCTGAGGAATGCCAGGCCAGAGACCATTTCCCCTCGAGCCATTGTAATTATGATTAGTAATCGATAAGATTTATCGATCACCGTGTATGTGCCAGATTTTGCTATAGGTAGTTTCAAAGTTTTATGTTGTTTAATCCTCACAACGACTCTATGAGTGTCACGATTTCGATGCTATCAAAATTCCCCTTTTGTAGATGAGGACCCAGGGTCTCAGAAGATTAAGGACGTTTCTGAAGACTGCACAGCATGTAAGCAGCAGAACGCGGTGCCAGCCCTGGGCAGTCCGGCCCCAGGCCCAGGCCCCGGCCCCGGCCCCTTCACCCTCCTGTCAGACAGCGTCCCCGTCCTGACTTCCACACCGCTTCTCTCCACAGCTGACAACTTTAGCCTGCACCCTCATATTTTTCTCTCTTTGGTGTTCCCTCCCTGTGACCCCAGTGCTCCATGCTTATTTGGATGCAGTTATGACGGAGGCGAGGGAGGGCTGCTGGGTCAGATCTGCCACGACTGCCACATCGATGCATTTGCTGAGATTTGTGGTGAATAGTAGCGTTTATCTAAGGCACTGCGGCCCTAGTGATCCCCCACTGTAACCAGCAGCACTGGGGGCCACATGATGGGAGACAGTATGACAGACAGAAAGGGTTGGAGGTTAAGCGGACATCTTGGGACTGCTCCTCAAACAAGATGTCCCTTACCCCCATTTGTAACTGTAAGAAAAAAAAAAAAGAGAAAAAAACAACAAAAATTTTAAAGTTTCTTAATTAAAACCATTTCAAGAAAGACAAAGTGGCAAATACCAAAAATAAAAGCAGATAATGTATTGCGGATTTTACTTCTCCATTTTCAATTACTTGATAGCTTATGAACTAAACTGACGCATCATGTATATTTAGTGATTTTTTTTTTTCAGGTCTTGATAATTATCAGGCCAAAAATACATAACAGAATAACCGAGTTTATTATTAAATTTCACATCTTGTGATGCATACTCCTTTCTAGAAGTTTAACAAGTGATTTTCAGAGTTTCCCCTGCATGTGAAGCTTACTCAGGAGAATAAAAGCTACTCTCTTAAACTTACAGTTCACAAAAGGGCCTTACAAGACTGTGTGCGAGAGTGTTCCAACTTGTCCTGAGGGAAGCATGGATTTCTTGGCTGCAGTAGTTCTCAGGAACTATCACTTTTCTTGACTGCTAAAGGCACCTAACAGATTTTTGCCGCCAAGTGTAAATCATCCAGAGCCACAACAAAGATCATAATACATGGCATGCTTGGGAGACATTATTTCTCCCTCCTCTGGTGACAATCCCGTAATAGGTGCCTTGTCCCTCCAGTGTCGTCAGCAGCCCCCTGATACCAGTAAGGTCACAGGATTTCATTTTAGTTTTTGTATAATTTCCAGCTGGAAGGATTTTGATTCCTAACCTGCCCGACTCTCAGGGATGTTATTTTAGGTTGCATTTTGGAATTTTTCCTCCAGTGACTCCCTCGAGACCTTTGTAACCTGTGTTATGCTTCTTTCTTTATTGTGTAACTTTTAGAAATTCTATTTTATAGGCACAACTCCCCGTCTCACTTCATTAATTTGTTCTATTCTGATACTGTACTCTTAATTGGTGGTGGAGAGATTGCCTAGAATCATGGGTTAGATACCACTTGACTGTTACCTAGTGAAGTAGTTCAGCTTCTCCGTTTCTCTCTAATGCTAAATGCAGCTGTGTTATTAAACTTCCTTCGGGCAATTGCATAATGATATTATGAAGTCAACATGGTTATTAAGCGAGTTCGAATATCGTATATTGATGAAGGCAGGATCTTTTCAATAGATTAAAAAAATCAATTTTACTATATATCCTGTGATTAGATTAAAATATTTAACATTCAAAAAGATATTCAGTGAAAAAAGCCTATGTGTCAATCACCTGTCTGGGAGAATCAGGATTCAGCAGTAAAAGCAAGAGATAAATCCTTGCCTTCACAGAATCTGGTGACATAGGAATTTGCTTTTCTAGAAGCAAAAGGGACTATGTTAAATATTTGTGACACGCCTTCTCTGACCATAGGCAAATATTGAGAACTAATGTAACTAAAATTCTGGAGGGAAACTTAAATATAATCTAATCAGACTCATGAAGATTATAGCAGATCTCCAGGAATGACATTATTTATCTAAGATTATCAGAATGTGACAAATTTATAGCCATCCATATTAAGAGTGTTTACTTTTTGTTAACAATTAATAGATGGGATGCATGTCCGTTTTTAAAACTTGCAATAAGACAGAAGACTATAAAGACTACTAGAAAATCTTTGGAAATAATATTCAAAAATTTTGCATTCTCAATAATCAGTTTTAACTCACAAAACCTCCACCATTGTTATCTGAGCATGGAGTTGTAGGTTTCCCTAGGAAATGCTCCCTAAATCATGCATCGTGTTCGTGGCAGAGCATACATACCACTCTGCGTCTACCTTTCTGCAATCCTGCCTGCTAAATACATTTAGTTAAGAAAGCTAAGTTATGTTAACTGGGCCATGTGATACCAAGGAAATTGTACCTAAATATAAGAATTGCTAATGAGACTTAATGGATAGGTTGGTAGCTGTATTATGAGGCTAAACCATGTACGTGTGTGTGTGTGTGTGTGAGAGAGAGAGAGAGAGAGAGAGAGACTTGCACCTGACATTTTTCACAAGCTTCTGATAAACCCATCATTTGACATGTGCTCTCTGTCTGCTTTGCATCTTTCACAGTTAAATAAACTGATGTGTGAGACAAAGGGTATCACAGAAACCTTTTCAATAATTTTAAACCAAGGACCAATGGCCACTGTCAGTGGTTATGTAGCTTGCAAGTAACCCGCCCCCTGCACTCCACCCCAGACCTGCACCCCCACCTGCGCAGAGCTATCTTATCTGACTTTGGCAAATAAGATACTACAAAGCAAATAGAAAATAGCAGATGGTAGCTACAATGAGAAGACAACAGGATATGAGAATTCAAACACATCTAACCGCAAAAATTCTCCACCAACAATGATCACAAAGAAGAAAACTTTAACACACTCTCTGAACCAGAATTAAATATCCTTAAATAAGCATTTGCAGGCATGATAAAATTCCTTGTTCAGCAATGTTAAAAAACTAAGAATAAATAACAAAATCAAATCAATCAGGAAGATGTTAAATGAGAATTAAACAAACCAAGAATAATTGAAGAAAAATTACTGTAATAATTGAAGAAAAACATGAAAATGGAAAAATATTATTTGGGACTGAAATATAAAACAATCAAAGGGAAGTTAGATTTTACCAAAACTATAATACAGTGAAAAAAATAAATGAAAATTTTTAAAGATTTAAAATGGATCAGAAAAGACATGAACTATCTAAAAGACAGGACAAAAATCCATTATATTTTTAATGAGACTTTGAAGAAAAAATAATGCTACTTAAATATATTGAATCCTATAATTCAAAAATTTTTTCTGGACATAACAGACCTGAATTTATTTTTAATAAGGTCACTATATACCTGGAAAAATTGTCCTAGATTTTTCCAAATCAAGACATTCTGATAAAATGGTGATGTCAGTAATAAATGTTAATACTCAAGGCCTTAAGAGAAAAGACCAAGTCAGCTACAAGGGAAAGGAAATCTGGTTGACATTGGACTTAAATGAAATCTACAAATCAGAGAGACTCCAGCATTTTCAATATAGTAAAGGAGAGAAAATGTGAAGAGAGATTTTATATCTAGCCAAGCTGTAATTCAAAATTCAAGACTAGAAAAGTTTTCAATATGCCAAAAATTATGGGTTCACAAAAAATACCCAATGATCCAGTAGAAAATTGGTTTATTCAGTCAAGAATTAAAGGGGGGAAATTTCCAAAAGAACTGATGGAGGAAATTAAATATATATAATTGTAGATGTCATACTACGACAAATGTGGATTCACGTGTGGAAAAAAATAGATGTAACAACACAGAAATATTGCAGTGTAAAAATTTGCGAGTCGTGTAAAGAAAGAAAGAATATAAACGTATTCACTTTCATATCGTTAGTAAGTGGGAGTGAAATATATAGCATGAAACTGAAATCCAATATCAGACCTAAAGGAAGAGGCATTGAAGGCATTGTAACTATATTTGTACATATATATAAAGCACTAGAACAAAATACAAGCATCCCTAAAGACTCAAAAGAAAGCAGAATAATTAAGAGAATTAGAGTTGGCATGAAGAAAAAAAAATCACATGAACAAAAATATTTTGATAGATCAATCGAGTAGTTATATAAATAAATGCCAATGGGCTTCATTCAAGTATTAAAAAATAGAAATTTGAAATTGGCCTATAAAACATAACCTTCAAAATGCTATATACAAAAAAACAACCATAAAATGAAGGGAATCAGAAAAATAATAATAATAATAATAATAATAATAATAATAATAATAGGATAGAAAAAAGAAAATTGGGAATAATAAGAAATCAGGGGTTGTAATCCTCTTGTCAGAAAGAATTACAGAATTCAGACTGATGGGTAGAAGGATCATAGGCCATGTATGTTTGCTAACTGGCTTTTCCAAAGGAAGAGTAAATTTTTTCTTTTGTTATCTTCCAGGCAGGAGGTAGTTTTCATGTAGGACAGGGCAAATGTCCCCAAGTAGAGGCGGGAGACCAATCTGTGCACAGAGAGAAGAGGAGGGTCCTTTGGTGGAGAGTGTGGTAAGAATTCAACACACACGCCAAAGTTAGAGTCAAAAGGAAACTTTATTAGAAAAGGGGTCACACTCCACAGACAGAGCATGTGGTTTCTTCCCAGAGACAGAGAGAGAGGGACTGAGAGAGGCTGGGAAAGATGGTGAGTATGTGTAGAGGGATGTGTTTAGGGAATTTAGTTTATATATCATTCTTTAGTTCCTGTGAGTTATGGTTTAAAAGACTTTGTTAATCCATTTCCTTTGATATGGACAAACAGTGAGGAAGGGAAGAGTATGTAGCGTGAAAAGGTAAGCATACACAGAGTGAAAGGCCTGCTCCCACTTCCCAGCCTTTAATCCCTCGGTTCCCCATGGCTTTAGCCATAGAGAATGACTCTTGGCTCCTGGTTCCCCTTCACAGGTGTGGGGATGGGTTGTTAGTCATCCAGCAGGGATCTTCCTTCCTTCTGCAGGTGTCTGCCTGGCCTGGCCGCAGGGCTGATCAGCACAGTGCGGTGCAGTCTCTGAATGTAACTTGATTCACATTTTAATTCTCTTGCCTTCTCCTTACATTAGTTTCACATCTTGGGGTGCTGGGCTCCTACCCACCTCCAGACACTGGGAGATGGGAGCCCTAGCTTCCTCCATGATCACATTTCAACGGGATGGCGCTCAGGGTCCTCCTTTTGAGGAAGAATGTCCTCAAAATTAAAGGGGGGAAATTTCCGAAAGAACTAATGGAGGAAATTAAATATATGTAATTGTAGATGTCATACTACGACAAATGTGGAATGTTAAGGCATTCTTAGTCCCCACGTAGACCTGCATCAAATTCATTTGGATAAAGAAGGCAAAAGGTGATCCAGGACACCTTTAAACATAGAATTCTGACTTCCACTCTTAGTGGGATGTATTCTAAGCATGAAAACAATTGCAAAGTAATCTTGAATTTTTCTTAGTTGCCTTGTTATTGATACTCTTCAGGGAATTAGTGATTTTAATACGAATTTGTATTCATTGTAAGATTGAAAAAGTGGTAACTAAATACAAAATGATGTAGGTGACAGCTTAGTCCTAGGGTGAGATGAGGCAGTTATCAAGGATGTTACTGGGAAAATTAGGGAAGTTTGGATGATGTATCAATGTGAAATTCCTTGTAATGTAGGGAGGAGGCAAGAGAATAAAAATGTGAATCCAGCTGCATTCAGAGACTGCACTGTGCTGATCAGCCCTGAGGCCAGGCCAGGAGTATGCCTGCAGATCAAGGGAAGGTGTCTGCAGGGATTAACAACAACCCATTCCTCATACCTGTGAAGGGGAACCAGGAACCACAGTCTTTAAATGGCCACTCTACTCAAATAAGATCCTTCATTTCCTATGGCTAAAACCTTGGGGAACCTGTGGATCAAAGGCTGGGAACTGCCAGTGGGCCTTTCAGGCTACGTATTCTTCCCCTTCCCCTTCCTCACTGTATGTCCACATCAGATTAATGGGGACTGAATAATGAGATATAAACCGAGTTCCCCGAACATTCAGGATCCCTCTCGCTCTCTGCCTCTGAGAGGAGACCACACTCTGTGGAGTGTGACCCCTTTTCTGATAAACTTTCCTTTGACTCTAACTTCAGCGTGTGTGTTGAATTCCTTCCACAGCCTCCACCAAAGGACCCTCCTCTTCTCTCTGTGCATGGCTTGGTCTCCCCGCCTCCCCCTCAGCTCCCCCGACTCAGGGACATTTGCCCTGTCCTGCATCACTTGCACTTGATGATTGTATATTGGTTATGTAAAAGAATGTCCCTGTTTTAGGACACATCTTTAAATATTTATATGTGAAATGACATGATGTCTGCAACATATTCCTACGTTTTCAGAATTGTGAATGAGAGAGAGAGAATGGAGAGACGAGCACACGCAAAGTTGGTGAAAAGCTAATAACGCTAATAGGTATAAATCTAGTTAAATGTCATTCTTTGTATTATCTTTTCAACTCCTTTGTATCATTGAAAAATTTCAAAACCCTTAAATAGAGAGTTAGCTCCATCCCAAAATAAGTTAGAAAGTGCATTATAAACAAAACTGTGGAAATAATTATTTCCTAAAGCAAAATGACAAAAACAGTTTATGCAGAGATGGTTTTTCAAGGTTTGGCAAAACACAGAAATAAAATGAAGTCGTAGTCTTTGAGTTGTAAAATAGGCTATGGAAATTCAAAGGGAAGACAGTGGTCTTCAAGAAAAAGGCTTCCTCTTGCTGGAGAGAATGTTTTGATTTTGGAAAACTCAGCTTTGCGTTTTCCCTGCAGAACTTGACACGTAGTTGCTGTGCCCGAAAGCACAAGCGCTGTGTTTCGCGTTGCACAGTTGTATTAGTGTTTGGAGCAGCAGCACTAGGGTAGGTGTATATCTATTTATACGTTATGCATATTCTGTAGGTAATATGTCATTTACAATGAAAACCACACAAAACTACAATTATAAAGAAGCCAAAAAAGATAAATAGGAACCGAAGTTCAAGTGTCGATCATTTCAAGTGCCCCCGAGCAGCGCGCCTCAGGGTTTGGAGACTACTACGGCAAATGCTTGCTTTGCGACTACTGTGCATTGATGAAAGACGTTGGTTTTACGGTTCCAAATGAGAAAAAGTTCAATGGCTGGCAAAACTTTGGAGAATTGGAAGAAGCAGCAGTAGGTTTTATTACAGATGGAAGTTTCTGAATAGTGACTCATATTCCTCAAGGCAGAACTTAATGGGTGGAGTGGGGAAAGGAACCCCAAATTATTTCGGTAGAATCCGAGCGCTTGGTCTTGTGCCTGTCTTCCGCGGGTCTACCGAACAGGCAACAGTGGATCTTGTCCAGAATGTGCAAGTCCAGCCCTGCACTAGAGAATAGAGTAGCTCTGTCAGGAGAGCAGTATGGCGGCAGTGGCTTAGTGGATCAGGTGGATGAAGGAGACTGAAGGCAGAATGGAGTGTCCGGGGCCCAGGGACTGCAGCCGATAGGCTGACGGATATGGACGGGGACTCACGAAGGAGGCTGAGTTTTAATTTTCCATGGAAAGAATTTCAGTCTTGAAGTCTATGTGGAAAAAACAATTTACTGAGCTTTTCTGGAATTGAGATCATTTTTCTGTTAGCAGACAGAATGGAATTCAAAGTTAAAATTAAATTGTTATGAAAAAGTTACAATTCGAATGGTTAAAATTGATGTGAAAATCCCCATCTGCTACCTAAAGAAAATTAATTTTTTTCTAAAGAAAATACCACTGGAAATAATCACCAGTAATTTTATGAGAACATTCTTCCACAGGATGGAATAATAGAAACAAATGTCTTACACACACATTTAAACATATAAATATAAAAATATAAAAACACTTATCACATATTACATGCTTACATTCATTAAATACTTATCACATATTACATATATATATATGGCAAGCATGTAATATATGATAAGTATTTAACGAATGCCTGTTTGTTCATGACTCTGATCTAAGTGTTGGCGATATAATGGTAAAAAAAAAATACGAAAAAAAAAATTCCCGTGCTCTGATGTAGCAGATTTGTTAAGAAAGCTTCAAAACAACTAATTCAGTTCGGGTCGATTGTTAACATATGTTTTGACAAATAAAGGGCAGCACATACTTAAAAATCATGGGACTTCTTAGTCATAGGCAGTTCCTAATTACTGTTGGGACTTCGATGCTTTTCCACGTAAGTAATATGGCACACCTCCCTCACTTTCTCCTTCCACCGAAATTTAAGAAAAAGAAACATTATTGGGATGTGCACGTTCCTCTCCTGTCAGTGGATACTGATGATAATTAGATGGGGGTGGGTACTGGCATGGACCTGACTCAGGCCCAGTGGCTCATTCAATTAAATACAATATTCAAGGACATTATTGTGTTGGATCCCATGGACTTGGAATGCCTTGGTTTGTTAAAATTTCATTTTTATTTAAAAATTTTAAATTTATTTTAAATGTACCAGTTTAAATTTACACTCCGATTTTCCCAATCATCGAACCTTTGTTAAAAATATGTTAAAAATTAGGTTTTCATAATTCTTCAAGTGTCTAGTTAGCAAAAAGTAGATAACAGGAGGCTTTCTGAGAATTCTATAATAAAGCTTCTGATTTTCATGAGATGAATTTAAGGAACCAAGTTCAAATATATTCACATAAAGATTACATTAAATACCCAAGGAAAATAGTTAACTTATATTGCGTAAATGGGCCATCTTGGATTTTTCACATGAGGCTTCTTTAAGACAACAAGATAATATGAAAAGGACAAAAGGGCCAAATGCAAATAAATCATCCGCATTTTCTCATGGAGGAATTATGTTCTCTAGCGGAATATATCAGGCTCTAAATGTCTGTCACTTTTAGGCAGAAATTACCTGTTAGCTGTTAACAACCCTTTGGAGACCTGTCAAGTGAATTTTAAAAATTTTAGTATGTTGATTCAAGTTTCTTTCAAAATTGTATGTTCTGTTCTTTGCTACTCCTAATTTATTTTATGGATTTTTAATGTGAATTATTAGCTATTTTTCTTGGCAAACACTTTCCTTTTGCCTACATTCCACTCTTTTATCATAATTTTAAGCTCTTGGTTTATTGATTTATTACTTCATATTTTTATTAAACCCTATTTAGAAACACACAATGGAGTTTTCTCCTGCTTCTCGGGGTAACTTTCACTCTTGGTTACTTATTAGATATTTGCATTCTATCTTCCTTTTAAAAATATGTACATTGGCATGTATCCATGTTTTTGTATATAGGCGTGCATTTATGGTAAGGTTATGTGGCTAATTACCAGCATTTGTTGTCTTGATCATGCTTAATTTAGGCAGCTCATTTCAGAGCTTCTATTTGTTTTGATCTAGTTTGAGTGAATTCCACTTCATAGCTTTCCCATCTTTACCTTGTTTCTCTTTTCATTCATTCAGTTGTTCAGTAAAGAGCATGGAATTGAGTCCATACTTACTGTGCCCTCCGTGTCAGGCACCGTGCTGACTCGAGAATCATTGGTGACAAAAGCAGAGAAAGTCTTTGTTGTCATGGAGCTTACCTTTACTGGGGAGACAGAAAGTAAAAGACAAGTTAAATAGATCATCTCTTAGTGAAAAGACCAAAGGAAGAAGTAAAGGAAAAAAAAAGATTAAAGTATGAAGGATGTTGTCGAAATTTTACACAATGAGGATGACATTATCGAGGATGTGACTTTGGAATACAGATTTCTTACTTGTTGGCTACAAAGGGGGTGAGGCTGGAAGTAGCTTCCCACCAGCAGGGAGAGGGCTCAGCCTAATGGGGACTGTCCTGTCTGAGGACATGGCTTGGTTCTCTCGTTGGGGATCCCAACAGTCGATCTGCCTGAAGCCCTCTCCAAAAAGCCAGCAGTTTAGCGCATGCAAGAGCTCACTTTCCCACTTACTCAGCACAGAACTCTTGAAAATGGGTTTCTAGCAAATTCCATTCCCAGTAGAGTGAAAATTAAGAATTCTTTCTTGTGGTGCTTTTTTTGTTCCTATGTACATACTTTTGTTCCTTTGTGTATATATATATTTTTACATTTAAATTATCCACCGGGAAATTAGTTTTGAATAGGAGAACAAACTTAAATTATGCCATTTTCTTAACTATTTTAAATAAAGGAAAAATAAAAAAATCTCTGCATAAGAAAGAAAATCCTCAAAATCTAAAAACAAATCACCAGATAAGAATAAACATTTGCAACATTATTAGAGATAAATGACTTCTGTAAGCCATGTAAATGATTTCTACAAGTCAATATAAAAAAAAAAGATACAAAGAAAACCAATTAAAATATAGAAAAGTGGGCACCATGAACAGTCTACAAGAAGGAAATACTTATTTCAGTTAGATATGTAAAAAAGATGCTATACTCACAAGGTATGAGAGAAATGCCAATTAAAACTGCACTGAGATAGCATTTGTTTTTAGCTCTCAGACTGGAAGCAGTCAAAAACCCTGATCGTCCACTTGTTGGTGAGGGTGTGGAGTATAAGGCACGCTCGCGTTTATGATAGGATTCTAAATTGGTAAGTCATTGGTGGCAGACACACTCAGAACTGTCCTTTATATCCCTGCCTTGGGGTACTCAGGCCCATGAGCACTCTTCTTGAGTGTGGGTGCCACCTGTAACTTCCTCTAAAAGAATATAGTCATGATCTCCAACCTTTCTGGCACCAGGGACTGGTGCTCCTATGAGAATCTAATGCCTGATGATCTGAGGCGGAGCTGAGGCGGTGATGCTGGTGCTGGGGAGCAGCTGCAAATACAGATGAAGCCTTGCTCCCTAGCCCTCTGCTCACCTCCTACTATGTGGACCAGTTCCTAACAGGCCACAGACTGGTACTGGTCTGTGGCCTGGGGGTTGGGGACCCCTGGAATACAGTGAAGGGGACAGGATATACGTGATTACATGTTTGTGATTATGTCATAAGAGATGTAATGCCCATTTTGTTGATTCTCTGGCTTGCTGGTTTTGATGATGTAAGTGGCCACGTTGCGGGGCCCAGAGCATAAGGAACTGAGGTTGACCTCTAGTTGCTGAGAGTGGCTTTTAGCCAACAGTCTGGAAGAAAGTGAAGTCCTCTGTCCTAAAGTGCAAGATGAACTGCGTACAACCCGAATCATCTTGGAAGAGGATTCTTCCCCAGTTGAGCATTCTGGTGAGGTTGTAGCCCTCACCTGACACCTTGGTTGCAGTCCTAGGTAATTTGGCTAAGACACAGCTGGACTTCAGTCCCATAGAAACTGTGAGAAAATAAATGAACATTGTTTTAAGCCCATAATTTTGCATTTGTTATTTTGTTATACAGAGGTAAATAATTTAGCATCTATGCACAAAAAATTTTGTGATATTTATAAAAATAGCTATTAATATACAATTTGATCCAGTAATTCCTATTTAAGAAATTTATTTTCCAGTTTTACTATAGATATGTGAAGAGATACGTGTGCAAAAATAATCCATTGTAGCAAGGTTTCGTAATAGCAACAGAATGGAAAAAAACTACACGCCATTTAATAAATGTCTAAACAGATAGTGATAGATTATGGTATAATCACTAAGAACATTATAAACACTGAAGACAGCATGTGTATTGAAAAAATCTTCAAGATACTTTTTCAGTGGAAACATAGGGTGGAGAATATTCTGTATAAAAATGTAACATCTGTAAAAGGTCAAAAGATTACACAGAATTAAACTTGCATAGGTGTAGATTACTCTGCAAAAATAAATACATAGAATTGGTGAAATTGATTGCCTTTTTGGAATGGCACGAGCAACTAGAAGAGAGGGTTGAGAAATTACAGCAAATTACAGCTGGTTCTCTGTACCCACACTTCTGCACCCGCAGATTCAACCAACCAGGGATCAAAATATTTGAAAAGAAAAATCCCAGAATGTTCCAGAAAGCAAAACTTGAATTTGCCAGATGAAAGCACTGTGCTATATCCATGTGAATGAAGTGATGTGTAGACATACCCGCTGTAGCCTACATGCAAATATAGGTTATGTGCAGATACTAAGCCATTTTATTATAAAGAACTTGAGCATCTGTGAATTTTAGTATCCGTGAGAGTCTTGGAACCAGTCCCTGGCAG
This sequence comes from Pteropus medius, assembly GCF_902729225.1. Lineage (NCBI taxonomy): Eukaryota > Metazoa > Chordata > Mammalia > Chiroptera > Pteropodidae > Pteropus > Pteropus medius. The sequence goes on along the minus strand of NW_024351073.1, from coordinate 19,212,048 downwards.
ATATCAACGGATGACTGTATTTTAGTGTCCACTTTTTTTTGTATCTTTGGATTTTTAAATTATGTGTATATATTTCATGTTTAAATATTGTTTTTAAATAATATGAGCTAGAAACAGATTATTAAAAAATAACGAAGTTATCGTGCTAAACTTCTTCCTGAAACTATAGCTAACTAACATTTTCCAGAGTGTATGATTATAAGAATAGTTCACTCTTTGATGGTGAATGCATTTGTGAAACAGTCTTGACGTTGTTCCCTTACTTTGTGTGTACTTGCTACATTATTCATTTACTCAATAAATAAATAGTTGAGTGCTTACAAGGCTGTTCTGCTGCTTATCACAGTTTTAGGTTCTGTGTGGAATTCACATACAAATGAGGCAAGGTCCCTGGTCTCCGTACTTTATAAGGTAGCAAAGCAAATCTAAGAAGCAAAAACTAAGAGTATGTGGCCAGAAATATAAATGAAGCACATGAGAAGGGCTTGTGGCCTCACACAGGAAGTTCTGTCTCCTTTCTAGTATGTTCCTGATCAAGGAGAGTGCATTTAATCTACTACTGAAGTGGAGATAAAATATCAAAACTTTAGGTGCATTCAGAAGGCATTTCAAACACATGGACCTGTGCAAAGCTGATAGACATTTTGAAGAAGGAGGCACATGTGCTTTGGCTAGCAGGCAGAGTTCTTGAAGGCATCGAGTGAAAAAGTAGGGGTAAAGGCAAGGAAGAGATTTTTAGGAATGACTCATGGAGTTCCTTGAAAGTAAGAAACTTTATTTAATAAGAAATGATGAGTAATATAAGATTTCTGAGCAGAGTAATAGAAGTCAGAGCCGTGAATCAGGAATGTGATTTGGACAGTGGTGTGGAGGTGGCTTCGGGTGAGATTAATTTTGAATTTGGGCTTTTGTTGTAGATGAATTAAAATTGCAGTAGTCATATGGAAACATGAAGGTGGAACTCAGTAGCATGCTGGGTGACTAGCTGAAGATTTTAAACCGTATATGAATACTGGGGGAAAAAAGAATGGGGCCCAGGAATTATATTAGTGAAAACTTTCATTCGAGGAACAACAGAAATCACCAAGTTATATTTCTCAGGGGAAAAAATATTAAAAAAGAAAAAAAAAAACCCTGATATTTTACAGCATTAAAGGGAGATAAAAAATTCACAAAGAAACAGTCATACATCATAGTGAATTAACATTTCTGTGTTTAAATTTTAATTCAAAATTAAATATATATGTGGACACACACATGAAATAATGGTATTTATTTTAACAAGAGTTGTATTCATTATTAGGTTAATTACTATCATTTTGTTTGATTTTTTAAATGATAAATTTCCTCTGGAACATTGGTAAATGCCTAATATTCTCAAATTAGATCTTCTTTTGAAAATTATTATTTTGGCACAAGGTTTACAATGTATAAATAGATTTCTCTTTAGAGGCTTATGCAGAGAAAAACAATTTTAAAATTTTAAAATGTAGGAGTATGTGGTAGTCACCCTGAAACTTTCTCACACAGCTGATTTCTCTAATTCTTAGTTAGAGATACAAATATAACAAATCACTTCAACATTTTATCAGTGTTTTATTATGGGAAAAATGAAGTAAAGGAACATTAATTGTTAGCAATTTCTGAGCTTCCTTTAATAGTGAAGGGAAAAGAAGGAAGATTTAAAAAAAAAACAAAACTCTGCCATCTGGATTAATATTCAAAGTAGATTAAAGCTGAACTTTCAGTGAATTTATTACATTCGTTTGCATGTTGAGATTACACAGCATGAACTTTTTTTTAACAAAAGATAAGCCGTACTTCAACCTCTATTACTATTATCGTGTCCTATCACAGAGTCAATGCTCTTCTTTCAAGGCAAAATGTCACTGTCCTTTAATTTCTTTTTAGAGATTATTCCTGGTCCAGTCATCTCTTAACACAGTAGAAATTCCTACTACGTGAAAGAAATTCTAGTAAGCGTTCATTTGTCAGAAGAGAATACAGATAGCATCGATCAGTCTGGAGCACTTTGCTGGGCGTTGGAAATGCGATGCTGGTGATGCAGACATAGTTCCTGCCTCGTAGAACTTAGAGTGTTCTTTGGTGGGCAGACATTTTTCTTATAACTCCTGACCAGTGAAGGCCTATGGCAGTTAAAGGTGACCTGGCACAGCCACAAGGGCCAGCGAGGGATTGAGGAACACTAAAGTAAGACAAATCCCTGACTCCACAGTCGGATCCATTGTTGGAAATACTTCCAAATAAGAATCGTTTATATAAATGTTGGCGCCATTTACAGAGACAGAAAATAGAAGAAGAAATTGAGAGGGGGCGGGTATAGTATGGAAAATTGCCTAGTTGCCTCTCAGGTGTACTATTAAGCAAGCTATTTTAGAGATCATGGAACAGAAATGTTCACAGACTAGATTAAGATGCTAACAATATGTGCTTTGTTTAATTCATTCCTGACACAAAGCAAAGCAAGGAGAATGAGATGGGCTGAGTTAACAACCTCATGATAAGCGAGAGAATGGAAAGATTATATTACCTGAGCCCATGTTTTGCAGTGTCCTTAGGTCCTATCTCAGATGCACCAGTTACCCCCAGTGATGGTGTGATTATCAGGAGAACTTAAGTTAGAGAAGAGGGTTTAGCAGTCACGCTGCACCTGGAGCCAACCTATACTATATTGGCCACTTACGTTTACCACAGTTGTTGCTCCTCAGTGAGCCTGATGATGAGCTCTAAGTGACATCGGAGTTTCTTGGCAGGACGTGGGGCCAAAACAGGCCTGTGATGGGTGTCACCAAATGATGGCCGATTTAGGGATGATTAAGCTGCTTCTCCGGAAGTGTCGTAGAATTTACAGTGTCGTAGAAATTCTACATCACATTAAGTGATATAGAATTTATAATTTGGTCTTTCCATCCTTTCTGTTTGTAAGCAACACTCTTGTTTGCCTCATCTTTTTAAAAAAATGTATATTCCATTATCCTATATATCCTTATCATGTCTTCCAGATTACTAACGTACTCTGCATACCTGATGTATTTTACACATTCAGCCTTTGTCTCATGCGATGATTACTTGCTTACTCACTATCTCCGATTAATACCATATGAGTTTGCTTACATCTCAAAGGCTACTCATCTATTCTCTATAGTTAGCTCTTCCTATGAGTTCTGTCTCCTGTCTGTTCTATTTGTTTTTCTCTTTGAATTTTCTCAAGCTATGGAACAAAAGTGCATTACAGTAGGTAAAGGATATTAGGTTGATTTGGAATGAACAAACCAAAACCAGGTTAATAGATTTAGAAAAATTGAATTGGTTAATTGGCTGGTAGTCTTAAACATTTCAAATACAGAATAGTTTCAGATGATAACAAATTCCAGAAAGTAGCTAAAGAATAGGTGCTGAATCGAGTAAGTAGAAAGTTGTCAGAGATCAGGATGATGTGAGATTGAGGAGCCAGGGAGCTGGTAGGTCACGTGGGAGGACATGGAATTCATGCAGGATATGGCATGCTTTGTGGTGGAGATTGATTTTTGAAAGTGAAAACAACCGTGAATGCTTTGGAATAACTTATTAGGTCGTGAGGTACTGTACTTTTTAAATGCCCCTCCTTTTGATGTACCGAATATTGTTAAGTGTTTTTTATTTATTTCATAAAAGATTTTTGTCTATACTTGGTCTACAGTTTATTTATTTATTTATTTGTTTATTTGTTTATTTATTTATTTATTTATTGTATTTTGGAATGTCTAATATCAGATTTGTATTGGCTTCACAAAAAGAATTGGAAAGGCTTTCTTCCTCTATGGATAAGATTGTGTCAAGTGGTGTTATTTCTTCCTTAAATGGTTTACAGGACTCCCACTTGAAAATCATATGTGCCTGTAGTTTCACTTGCAGGAAGATTTTTTTTAAAAAATCAAGTTTAATTTAAAGAAAAAAGTAAGGCTAATTTGATTTTCTGTTCCATCTTCCATCTGCTTTGGTAAGCTGTGTTTTTAAACATATTTGCTTCATCCAACTTGTTCATCCAGTTTGTTATCATAAAGTTGTTTATTATTATTCTTTCCATGTCTATAGGATCTATCTATGGTAATAACCCCCCTTTCATTTCAAATACTTATCATTTATTCTCTCTTGATTAATCTAGCTAGGACTTCTATAGATTTCGTTGATCTTTCCAAAGAATCTGTTTTGGCGTTTTTAATTTTCTTCATTTTATTTTTATTTTCTATCTTATCTATTTTTATTTTTATTTTCTATCTCTGTTCTTATCATTATTATTTCCTGTCTTTAACTTAATTTGGATTTCTTTTGTTTTCCTGGCTTCTTAAGGTAGAAGCTTAGGTCAGTTATTTTTGACCTTCAATTCCAATATAAGTATTTAAGGTGATCAATTTTCTAATAATAATGGTTTTAGCTGAATTCATTATCTTTCTGCATGTTGCATTTGACTTTTCATTTTGTTTGTAATATTTCCCAATCCTCCTTTTTTATATGTTCTCAGAATGATGCATTATTTAGAAGGACATTTTTGATTTTCCAAATATTTGAGGTTTTCCTAAATATCTTCAGTGTTTTTAGTCACAGAGCATACTATTTCAATCCTGCTAAGTTATTTTTATTTTTATTTTCTGGCACATTGTGTGGTCTGTCTTGTGAACATACGAAACAAATATGAAAAGAACGTGTATTCTATTTTGGGGAGACGCAGTGTTTTATAAACATTTCTCCCACTTTCCATAAGAAAGAAACTAGATATAGAGTTATCACTGCTGGTATGGTATTCAACATTCAGCAAGAATACCATACCAGCAGTGATAACTCTATATCTAGTTTCTTTCTTAAAGAAGATCTCAAGATTTTATTCAGAAGCTACGGAAGAAGTATTAAAAAACAGTCTTGCTTGGCACATATCTATTTAAAATTTTACTGCTGAAACCAAACATTTATCCTCAGACCGTCTTTTGCTAGGTGGAATTTATTCTTTTATTAGAAAAACAGTATAATTAAGACTGAAATTAAAGTGCTGAAAATATCAATCAGACGTTTGAGAGTCAAATAAAAAATGTCCAGTTCAGTTTAATCTCCTTGGTTGCCCCTGTCTCCCTTTGACTTTCCTGCGACCTTCACACGTGCACTGGGGAGAACACACAGAATGTAAGAGGAAGACACCGTGACACACCAGTCCAGTCAGCTTTCCTCCATGGCGGTGACGTCCACGCACATTTGAGAGTTGTTTTCTTTATTTTACTGTCACATTTCAGTTTTACAAAGTATGTTTTTATTTCTCATCATCGTGAAGTTGTGTGTATACTGAAACTTTTAGAAATTATTTTTTTCTCGTTAAATAAAGATAAGAAATAATCGGCCCGTTTAAAATTTACACTGTACCAAATAATATAATTCAAAGCATACACTGAATTTAGATGATGAAAATAATTTAGTCATTCTGATCTCTATAAAATAGAAGTTTTCAGTCTGAATGGAGCTCTGCATGAATTATAGAGGAAAAAGATGATCAGATACCGTAAATTAAAATCACATTCCGGCTAAACACTCTGTTTTTGAATAGCGTCACATTTCTTTCTGAAACGGATTTTAGTGTTGGCATTAAATTTGCCTGTTTACACTACTGAAATAGCCTCTTTATGATTTAGAGAAACAAAAGCTTGCTATAGATCAATTCGTTGTTTATTTAATGTTTCATTTGAATCTTAGTTTATTCTATCACTCTATCAAATGTATTTCTTTTCTAACCATCGTATATGGTAAAGAAAAAGTAGTGTGTACTTGCATCTCACATACAGATAAGGTACAATTCGAATCTCACTGAGAAACATTCTATGCATGGTGATAAGCAGAAAATTATTATTAAAACACCTTGGAAAATTCAGCTTGGACAGTTGATATAATCAGAAAATTCTAACTAAAAATGCCCTGTGCACAAATTATTTATATTTATTTTAGGGCATAGCTGACACAAAAACATTTGCAAGGCCAATAACTCTTTTAGTATGGTTTTTAAGTCTTAAAAAAAGAGACACGTTCAAGCTCACCAATAAAGTAGCATTAAAATCTGAATAATAAAATATTCTCCAGATGAAAAATTAGAACGTAAGATCATGTATATATATCTATATGTAAACTCACGAGTTAAATAAAAATCAAATAAGCAGTTGAACAGAAATCAGAGCATATGCCACTTATTTTCTAGAACTTTATTCTACCATTCACGTAGCCATCGACTTGGTTACCACTGTCCGTCCACGCGAGCCATGGGGGCATGACCTCAGTTTCGGAGTCATCAGCAGGATTCCCTGGAGGCAGCCTTTCCTTAGAAGTGACTCCATTTCATTTCAGTGTCTGCGTGAATTCACTGCAGCCGAATGAAGAGATGCCCTGACAGTTCTCTCTAAAACAGCAACCCGCCATTGACTCGGCTTTGTTTCTCATTCTGGCATTGGCGACCATCTTGTACATTCTGTACGAATTTGCTTATTTAGTCATCATGTCTCCCCAAACTGGAATGAGTGCGCTAGGAGAGTCAGATTTTTGTTTGGGGGTCCATTGTACACAGCATCCTCAGGACCTCTGTAGGTACCCAATAAATATTGGTCGAATGAATGAATTCGGTTGCGGTTGAATGAAGGACACGTGTCTTTGCTCACCCAGGAAATAAGCTTTTTCCTGCTGGAGGACTGCGTGCAGTTCAGCTTTATCAGACCAGCAGCACTGCCGACAGCTCCCACAGGATTCGCACTTGCAACCTCTCTGAGCCGCCCAGGCTCTTCCTTCCTGCGGAGCTGTGGCGACCAGTCTTCTTTCCCTGGATGAGGTTCTCCTGTTTCAAAGCCACTTCCACTGCGGACCTGTCGAGGTTTCACTATGTCACCCAGTAACATCTCTCCAGCCGGCTCAGGCTCCTCTTCTGTCCCTGACTGATGCTTCTGCAAGTTGGTAAAATGGCCCAACGCCTGCCCTATTTGGTTCTCGAATTCTCTGCCTCTCTCTTCTCTGCGGTTTGCAGCTTATTTTGCTTCTATGTCAGATTTTTAGTGTGCTTGGAGATTCTGTATGTTTATGTCTTACTTCGGTATAAAACTCAAGTTTCAATGTAATTGTGTATGGTTGTGTATGTGTATGTGTGTGTATTTTTTTCATTAACTGATGACGACTCCCCTTGACTGTGTTTTGGGGAAAGGCACCTGTTTTCTGACCCTAAGAGAAAACATTTTGCCTCCTTCCTGTGACCTCAGGGAAAATCTCTTCTCGAAGGTTAGAATGGTTCCACTTACATTCCCCAAAACATCCCAGAGGTTATCTTGCCAAATACCACATGCAAGAACCCAGGTTACGGTTCCTATAGATCCTGAGCCTGTCAATCATATTATGTCCCTAATTTAAGTAGATTGCTTAGACCTTGCCATGTATGGACAGCATCTTTAATAATTAGAACTTACTGTGAAATAACCATAACTAAACATATGTGCTCAAATTGTAGGCTTTAGGTATTCAGCACTTCATAAATACTATCCCATTTACACTTACTAAAATGGGGGCAACAGTTCCTTTACTGATGAGATAACAAGAGATAAAGGAACCAGTAATTGCACAGGACAAGCAGTTCTTAAGTGGTTAATTAAGTCTAACTGCTCTCCTGCACTGTGCCAGGAGACTTCGCCCGCCCTGCCCTAAAGCTGGTTCAGTCAGCACAGGTTTGAAGGCCTTGCCCTTGCTGAGATCACATTCTCATAACGAGTTGCCCCAGGAACTGGAAGACATGATGTGTGTAGACTGGCAGCGCAGTCATAGATGAGAATTAGCAGAGGGTTTGGCATTCGGCCCACTGCTCCACGGGAAAAGGAGAAGGTGTTCAACACCTGCCCGCCTTCGCTTTGTTCCTTTTGAAGGAATTAGGGAGAACATAGCAAGTCTAACTTCCTCGCAAGTGTTGGTCCCACTCACCCACTCTGGTTCCAGATGGATGTGTTCTGTCATTCAGGTTCAGTCGAAAAGTTGTGAAAAGCTATGGGAAAATCTAAAGAACATGAAAACTTAAAACCGAGCTAGCGAGAAAAGGGAAAGCATTCTGAATAATTTCCACCCGGGAGCAGATTTGCAGCAAAATATTGCTTTTCCTTTTTGTCTTGACAAAAACAGCAGCGACACCATAACAAGAAACTTTAGCCAAACCAGTGCTTTTAATATTACAGGGGAGTTTTGTAAGTGAATAGATGTACTTCTTTTCTTCTTCAGATCCCATAAATTTGGAAAGTAGACACTGAAATTGTATCATTTACAACCGAAATTCATCAATGAGGCATACACAACAGCAAAAACAAAATACTTTAAATACCCTAAGGTCCAAAAATAAGGGATTACTACCCCTTATTTTTATTTTTATGTATTAGACTAGCAGTTTGATTAAAATGAAACATAAATTTATATTTGTTTCTTTATATAACCTACAAGTTGTAAATTGCTCTCTAATAACTCTTAACAATAATTTTTCAAGAGTTTGAATAATTTACTTCTTTATAACTTACACATTAATAAGTATATCGGATTAATGAGACTGACCTATTTAATTCACCCTTTATTATTTATTCTATCTTTAGCATATTTTACATACTTAAATGTGAAAATCACTTTGCCTCATTTGATTTATAATTTGAGTTTGCTTATAAATTCAACAGTTTTTACTTATTGCTATATATTTTGTTTTACGTTAGACCCTGAAAAAAAAGTGAGAAAAGATATCTAAACTCAAAATGCTTAAACCGTAGTGGGGGAGAGAGATGAAAATCAACATGCAAAAAAACTCTCCTGAGTGTATATCAGATAGGTTTTAAGTTTTAAGCAGAATGTATTTGAGTTACAGATATTTGGAACTTTATAAAAATCCATTAGAGAAGAAATACCGATCGTATCTTACTGTGACTAGAAGAACTATGTTTCAGAGAGGGGTCTTGATATGCAGGCCATTCTCCAATATCTGACTGTGGCAAGCACAGACTCTTCCAACTTGTGGTAATATAGAGCTATAATCTTGTAAAAAATATGATTGTAAAAATATCGAGCATGAGTGTTGTTTATGTAATCGACATATCATTAACATGACTCTAACCGCCATTCACTGTTAATAGATAATGAGGATTTATAACTCCAGTTTCACTCAGATTTGACCCGGAGAAGAACCTTCACGTCACTCAACCTGCACTCTTTGGTGTATGTCGTGTAGTACAGCTCATTGTAGTGAAGTCTCTGCAGGGATCATCAGAAGTATCTCCCCATCACCGTGAAAGGATAAGACGGAAGTGAAGACAGATGCCGAATGATGGAAAGAATTAATAGGTAGTTACTGAAAGCAATATGAAAAGTGACAGAAGGTCAGTTCTAGGGAGAACTGAAGTGGTTTGGTGTCTGGAGGTATCACGGGGGTGGGATCAAAATTACATACAGTTTCAGTTCGGTGAATCGGGAATAATGGACTCGCGAATAATGGGTGGCTTCCGTGGCACTTGCATGACAGTTGGACATGGTTGTAGACGTGTCGTACACGCTCGTAGACGGTGCACTAACTGCTGATTGAGTTGATGTGGGCTCCTGACCTGCACGTCAGAGCACAGGACTTGAAATTCTTTATAAGATTTCTACAGAGCCTTAAATCAGCTTCAGAACTCCCAGAGGTAATGAAAACATTCGAGGACCAGTAGCATTAAAAAAATAAATTATGGCACTTTCATTCAAAGAGCTACTGTGCAACTATCGACAGTTGTGTGGAAGACTTTACTTATTGAATAATGACAATACCCATAAGAGGAGCATGAATTATTATGATATCAAAAAAAGTGGCAGAATATGAACTGTGGTCAGTTTTGCTCCATTTGTGCACCGTGTTCCCAGATAACATGACAGGGCGTATCCCAAAAGGAAGGCAGCACATATCTCTTTAGGGGAGGATCTCATACTCTTTTAAATTTTTTTTTGTTTGTTTCTGTTAATATGCATGTTCTACTGTGTTTACAGTGAGCATTTATTAGATAGATCGGGAGACAGAGAGTAACATAACAGCGACGACTGTGAAGAGAATCAGTCCCGCATCTGCTTTTCGTCTTCTGATCTAAGGTCTTCTAAGAGAAAGAAGCTGCAGTCGCTCTTACAGCAAAGTGGCGCTAGTGTCCACAGCCAAGCTAATGTGTGGAAGCAGTAGCCTTTCCTCCGCGACTTTCTTTCTCTTTCATTGTGTTTCTCCAGCCCGGTGCTGCTCCCATCCTCCTGTACCCTCCCCACCATACACGCAGTCACATAAACGGCTATCCTGTGACACTGAGTGACTTTCAGTAGCCACCAAAGGAGAGACACTCAAACACTTTCTCCCCTTTCTCCCTGGAGCGCCGCATCCTGGAAGAAGAATCACACAGGGCAGCGACCTCGCTGTGGCCCTGGCACATCGAGAACCAAGGAGTTAAATGCTAATGAAGACCCTGGAACATTTGAAGAGCTTACTCATCTGTAGAAATATTTCATTTCTCTTACGAGGAGGCAAGTGACATTAAGAAACCAAGCCGAAGTGGAATAAAAGTCAGAGTCCCTGTAGGGTAAACAGTAAGGTGCACACAGGGACGATGCCTCTGCTTTTCTACTTTGTTTTAATTAAGTGCTTCTAGTCTATCCTCCCTGGACCCAGCATTTTTAGAAAGTGAGGATGAAATCCCAAGTTTAGAAGTAAGCACTCGTTTCATGAGACACGAAATTAATCTTCTGCATTTTCTAAGGTGACATTGTGTGTGATGTTTCCTTCTGAAAAACAGTCATGTTTTAAAGACATAAGAATGCGTTTTAAGCGATGCGTTAGGAACCTGGTTTTGAGAAGACGAATGGTGCCATTTCTTCCAAGTCAGGCTTCTATGAACCTTTGAGTTCATTGATTTACGTTCATGGAGGAGTTACTGGGAGTGAATTTCCTCCACTAACTACCGGTGGCCTCTGAAGTGTCTTGAGGCTCCTACCTGAGATTTTAGTCAAGGCTGTGGGAGAAGTTCCCATACTGAGGAAGAGATGGAGAGACCGTTGCTTATAGCAGTTTTGTGATCGTCTGTCTCATCCTGTCTGTCCCAGTATTTAGTTAAGTATGAGTCGATGGATGACATTCTTTTATATTAAAGTGTTATATGCTTCCTCCTCTCTCACTCATATAAGATTTATGGATTCTCAATTCAATTTTTATTTGCCAATTTATTTCGTTAACATATTAGTAATTAAAGCATGCAGATAATATAGAATAGTGGATAATCCTCCCAACATAATTGTGGCTACCAGCTGATAAGTTCCATTTAGGTCTCTGGCATGTTATCTCATTTAGTCTTTCTGTCCATTTATAAATGAATGAAGTGAGAGTCGGAGATACTAATTCATTTGCGATTTTACACGGCTGGTGTATGGGAGAACTGGAATTACGGTTCAGATCAGTCTGATGTTGGGTCTTTATTTCATCCTTACTCTGTATGAGCTGTTGAAATTTTAGAGCAAATTAAATTTTTTTCCAGTTCGAAAGCAGTCGCTGTTTGTTGATAAGGTAACAGAAATAACCACGGTAGCTGCCTTAGTCCCTCCTTCTAGCAAGCCCGTTGACCCGGTCTTCCCTGTGTCAGGGGTCTCCACCTTCCCCACAATCGGTGGTCTTTTTCTTCATTCTCCCTCAAGGAGAAGATAACGCGAAGGGCTGCAGGACGTTGCTTACTTCTTTGGAGTGTTTTTCCAACAGTATAGCTCTCATGAGTCAGATCCTCCACGCAGACGATGCCATGTTTACCGAGAGATCGCGCCATCCATGAGTTACCTCTCGGGACAATTTGTTCTGTTGATTTTGCCATAACCACACTTGTAGGTCATGTACTGACCTCAGGTTTGGGTGTCCCACGCGACACATGGATCCACTGTCCTCAGCATGTTAACAGGGGCCTTGCCGAGCTTAGCAAGATCCCGTCGAAGATCTGGTGACACAGATGCAGCACCTTTGGACCTTTGGGCTCACACCACCGATACCTCTGACCCTGATGACACATGACAGTTTGGGTTCCACAGGTACACGGAAGTTGCTGGCTTTTTTTTGCCATCTTAGACATTCGAGTCTCAGGTCTGTACACCTGCCCATGCTCCTTGTGATAGCGCTTAGCTTTTTCATAGAGAAGCTTCCTCTTTGCCTTTCAGAAACATCTTTGGGACAAACTATTTTTCTCAGGCGTTTGATCTTCAGCTCTGCAAAATTCTTTCACTTTTTCTTGAGGGTTTCTGGCACAGCAGGAACCTCCTCCTCCTCTTCTGCACCATCCATGGTTCCAGCCAGAAAAAAGGAACAGATTAAAATTTTTGATCAGCGTAATAGTCTTGGAATATAAACCATTTCTAAGATTCAGTGAACTCTGAGTAAAAAGTGGAAAGAAAGCTTGGGGAATTTGAAATCGGTGATGCAAATGGAGAAAAGCTTTCCCACATCTAATGTTTTTAAAGCCATTTATGGTTTGCTCTCTGTTCCCCATATGATAACAAACAGGAACGCTCATAACCCTCAAGAAAAGAAAAATTTCATGTATCTATGTCTGTCTGTCTACACACACGCACACACAAGCACGTACTGACACCCACACATTATTTCTGTAAACCTTATGGCACAGATACCTGTTGCTGCCTAGCAAATCAGCATTCGAAAGAGAGTTTAATAGAGTAGCTTTCTCTGAACCTCCCCTGAAGTTATTAATTTTGTTTGTGTATCTTCACTTTGACCGGGGCTCAGCAGGGCTGGCTTGCCTCTCTTCTCACGACCTTGTATGGGTGGCTTTAACGGGGACCGAAGGGCTACCTCCTCGGTGGCTGGCAATTTGGTGCTGAACTGGGGCATGCGGCTCAGTCCTGGCAGGAGGCTGGGGCACGCGTCTCCTCTATACATTGGCCGCTTCGTCTGAGCATCTCTAGGGGCTTCTTGGCCTTCCTCACAGCCCGGTGACTCAGTTTCAAGTATGAACATCCCCATCCTGAGATCTCAGTGTCATTCTGCACTGTCATTATAAGAGTCCCCAGATTCAGGGGGAGGGCACGCAGACCCCACTTCTCTGTAGGATGAGCGACGCCATCAAGGTGGTAAGAAAGCGTGGGCAAGGAAAGTTAAATACGAGCTTTTGCCACTTGTCCTGGTTGAGCTCTAGATTAAGGCAATAAAAGCAGCCATTGCCACAGACGATCGAAGATGGTCTGTGTGCAACCTGAGCACTGTCATCAGATCGCGTTTGCCCTGGGCACACATCTACAGGTGTGTGTATTTTAGAAGCATCTAGGTGGAAGTGGCAAGTCTTTATATGCCCAAGAGGGCATGTGTTACTTCTTTAAGGAATATGCATGGCGGACTGTAAAAAAATTTATTGATGCAAGTGTTACTTAAAATTATAAATTTTCTTTTCAAAACAGCATCGAACTGACTTCAAACTGATTTCATTATGCTCTGCTCAGTGCCCGACATGGTGCCTTGCACACCTGGGTGCCTGATAATGTGATTCGACATGAATTCCTATTATAAACTTCATGGGATTCAAACCTATTTCACTGTAGGATTTGGGTTACAGCTTTTGACTAGAGTTTTTTTTCCCCCCTTTTATTCACTTAATAAATATTTATTGAGGATTCCCAAGGTCACAGTTTTTAATTATGAACTGCAAGAGCAGAATAGGGGGAATCTAATAAATACCTAATCATTTTTAAGAATTATGTAAGGTCCAGGGCAGATGATTAATGTTAAACATTTATTCAACTTAAATATATAGGAGACTATGCGTAAAAGGCATACCCTTGTTTTTGGAGGGAAGAGACGGTATGTTTATGCCACTTTGGAATATAAGACAGTTACACAGTGGTCAATTTAGCTAGTACTGCTGCACCAGTGGACAAGGGTCATCTGCGAATGCCCTTTCTCATCTGTCGTTTCTCTGGTCATAGTTATGTTTTTTTGTGTGCATTTTAAAATTCTAAAATACACGTTTAGAACATAAAATTATTGCGATCCCTGGGACAACTTTAATTTTTCTTTCATTTACTGAAAAAGGATTTGGGCAGCAAACTGAAACTAAGAAGACTTATGAGAGAAGCTTTCGTGTATTTAAATAATCACTTTCCTCGCTGTTTTAAATACATTCTTCAATATTACATAGAAACCAGTTCAGTTGAGGTCCTCGACAGTGCAGTGACCGTTCTAAATTATTCTCTTCAGTGGATAATTTCTACAGCACACACCCGCGTCCATGTAGAGGATTGTAGAGGACGCAGAGGATGAACCTGAGAGCAATGGGTTCCGTTTCTTTAGCTACAGACTTTGACTCTTCATTTTCACCATGTCACTCAGGTGCTCCCCCTCTCTCTGCTCCCCGAGTTAGTGGTCTATTTTGAATTTCTACTGAGATGAAAGGGTGGACCTCGTTCTCTCCCCTAGGGTTGCCTTCTTTATTTCTAAAGAGGAGGGGTGTGCGACACATCTAGCTTAGGTCGTCGGCCTGTCAGCATCTGGGCACGTAAACATTCTTGTGCTGGTGAGCGGTGCCCTGCTGCCCGGGCCTCGGGGGACAAACTGGGGTAGAGGCCATTCTGTCTTAGTGGGACGAAGTCACGCTACATCATTGATTTTACTTCAGCACATTACCTTGGTGCATTCGCTATGCTAAGAATGGTTTTTACTCTTCCCGTGAGCCTATTCTTTTTTTTCCAACCAAAAAACTATATTTTTGCCTTTAAAAAAAAATTATCGTACTAAAAGATCATTATTGTGCACATCTGAGCAGTCTCATTACCGCTTTGGTGCGATTCTACGTTGTCCTTTAAGTGTGCATTGCTTTTTTAATGGCCTCTCTGCCTTTCAGTGGGAGAACATTCATACTACCAGGGGTTAAGTGAGATTATTAACATTCTTCCTCCTGGGTTGGATGATTTCTCCCATTAATTCAAATATCCTTCCTTTTTACTGCACCTCGCTTGAATGGCTCTTCAGATACAAGTTCAAATGTTTGGTTTTGTAACAGTCCACTTCAGCCTGGATATAATGGTTTAGTTAATCTGTTCAGAAATGTGTTCGCTCCTGGAACTCGTGCCGCTGTTGCTGGGTATTGACTTCCGTGCTGCTGTAGTAACCAACCTATGTGAACCGTCAAGTTCTCCTGCCTTTGGTGGAAACCCACGGTCTTTGGAGAACTTGACCAGATTAAAGGGTTGCTGTTAGAGCGATGATTAAATTGGAGTGGGAAATGGGTGTACTGACATTTAGGGCATGAAAAGTGGAGGTTATTATAATGTTTATCTCTTGTACTTAATTGTCATAATAGTACAAGTTACTTGTGTAGCAGGCATTTGTTCAGCCCTCTCTTCTTTTTCCGAGTCCACCTGTCCCAGTACTTTGCCTGATCTTTCTGAAGGATGAGTTAATGGTTTCCTATTGGTTTCAGCTTTTCTTACTCCCTGGCAACAATCATATAGTCTCACTTCCACAGACAGTTCTATACACTCGTCACAGACCATTTTGAAATAATTGGTAGTAAATATACCAGATATCTAAATGGCTTCCTAATGGTGTAGAATTGAAAAGGAAACTATATTGACTCGCTAAACTTGGGTAACTCCCAGAGACTTTTCGTATAAAGTATTTGAAAACTATTAATTCACTGTTGGTAGGTAACATCAGACAAAGCAAGTCATCTATACCTACTTAGCAATCTACAAGGTGGCCCCGTTTAGCATGGAAGAGCAGAGATTCTGGAGTGGGGTGGCCTGCATTCAAGTCACAGTTTCCTCTTGACCTTAGGCAAACAAGCTTCTTTTCTGCCTCAGTTTCTTCTCTAATATGGTGATCACCATCGTCTCTCCCAGGGCTAAGCGGGAAGAAAGGACTTAATATGTGAAGTGTTCAGAACCATACCTGACACAAGGTAAGCAAAAAGAAACACGTTGAAAATGCTACACTATTGTGATGATTTATTATTTTTATTCTTCAGTTAAGTGTTCACAACTCCGAATATAGCAAGCTCAATGAATGCAGCCCTAGTTAAAATGCGAATCTTATGCACAACACTAATATTTATTATTATTTTAAGTATAAATCAATACCAATTGAAAAGACAACTCCCAAATGAGAATGAAGAAAGGCATTACTTCAAAGATGTTACAAAATCCCTTTAAAACACTTTCTTCCAAAACACATTTTGCTCTGTGGTTTCATATTTTGATTTGAGATGTTAGCGCAAAAACAAATTGTAGAAAGAATAAAAATCAGTTATCCAGTCATCATTTGGTAGCCTTATTTTACCTAATTAATATTTCTTAGGAACACTTAGAAAGTTAGAAAGATATTTTGTAACATTAAAAATGAAGCAACTGAAATAATTTTTTGCTTTTGCTTTGTAGTTTCTATTCTCATTTTGGATTAGAAATAAACGATAAGATGATAACATTCTAAAATGTCGTTTGAGTTGTTCACTCTTTAAGATCAAATTTGAACATTTCCTCCAACTTCACACCTCATGACAGCCCCAATTGATGAAATCCAGCAGCTCGCACCTTTTATGGAAGTTGTTGATTGTGAGTTGACTAAGAGACAATAGACCGCTGTTGGTCTCCAATATTCCTCAGGCACAAACAAGTTACTTTCTCATACTTGGAAGCTAAGTCTAAAATAAAAGCAGCAGGAAACTTTCCAGATTATTGGATTGTTTGATATCTTTTAGAACAGTTTTAAAAATGTTAGTGTTCTCTGAAATTTGCCCCCTGAAAAATTAATTCAATAGATTATTTAAACATAATTAATTCACAAAGAACTGCTAAGCTTCTGTGAAAATAAATATCGATTTACACTCTGGCACATTAATTACTCTTTGGAGAGAAGAGGAGGATTTTAAATATAATTTTTTCATTTTAGGTCGGTTCTTCCATGGATAGATGACTTGCTTTATCTGATGTTACCTAAAAACAATGAATTAATAGTTTTCAAATATTTTATACTAAAAGTCTCTGGGAGTTACCCAAGTTTAGTGAGTCAGTATAATGAATTTACCCTCCTTAGTAGTGATGAGAAAATGTGGGTTCGGAATGCTGAATAACTTTCCTACTAGCCCACTGGTAACATTAATGAAATGGCTGAAAATTGGCCCCCTGCATACTGTTAGTGAGAAAATAATGGTGTAGCTGATGGACAGAGGAGGGAGGTGCCTCCAAAAACTAAAAATGAGACTTTCGTATGATCCAACTGACCCACCTCTGGGTACACCTCCAAAGGAAATAAAGTCTCTGCCTTGTAAACATATCCACAACTATGTTCATTACAGCATTCTTCAGGATAGCCGAAATATGAAAACATCTCAAATGTCCATAGACAGGAGAATTCAATGGGATACAGTTCAGTCTTAAGAAGGAGATTCTACTTTTTGTGACAACGTGAATGGACCTGGAAGAGAGTACGCTATTTGAGATAAGTCACAGAAGGACAAATACTGCCTAATTCTGCTTATATGAGGAATCTAAATTAGCCAGATTTATAGAAGCAGAAACTAGGATGGCGGTTACAAGAGGATGGCGTCAGGGCACAGAGGGGGTGTCGTTCAGAGGGAGTGAAGTGACCTTGACTCAGGGCGAGTACTGTCTACAGAGCTGCTGAACAGCACAGCAAATGCAGGTAGCAATGTGTGCGCTTACAGTCACATTGGGAGGGTGGAACTCACAGTAAATGCCCCGACTGCCCCCCTCCCTCCCGACTCCGCCCCATAGACACACTCGCAAAATTAACAAAAACGAACACAAGTCAACTTTCAACGTTGACGGATATGTTTATTGCCTCGTTTGTGGTGATAGTAACAGATATATGCATATGTTCAAATTTATCAAATTATGTACATTAATTATGTGCAGTATATCAATTATACCTCAATAAATCTGTTTTTGAAACAGGTAAACCTGTAAACAGCTTTTAAAAGCATTATTTTTCAGTTCCCCAAACCATAAAATGTATACAAATGCTTTAACTTTTTCTAAAATGGGGAGCGGGGGAGGGGAAGAAGAGAAATCAGACAGATTCTTGTTTGCCTTTTAAAAAAGTCTGCCATCCACATCTGTGGAGATGCACAGGTAAGAGAGATTTGAAAGGAGGAAGATCAAGATCAACATTCTGCAAGAACTGACAACGGGTATTGAAGCGAGCAACACAGTTGCTTAAAAAATTGCAAACCAAACATTTTAAGAGATCTAAGCTAAAAGGTACTGTTTTGGTAAGGGTTTTCAGGACAGTAAAGCCCAATTTAAATCGATAACAGTGCTTCGTTTTGTTTCCTGTGACCATCCTCTAACGTAAGAGTTTGTTCTTTGTTCCAATCGAAGTTGCATATAGATCAGAAAAGAAATATAATAATGCTTATTCGTAGATGCTTTCAAACACACACACACCCCTCACAA
Organism: Pteropus medius; assembly: GCF_902729225.1. Classification (NCBI taxonomy): domain Eukaryota; kingdom Metazoa; phylum Chordata; class Mammalia; order Chiroptera; family Pteropodidae; genus Pteropus; species Pteropus medius. Next base: position 19,193,556 of record NW_024351073.1, on the reverse strand, counting down.
AAAGGAAAATTGGAAAAGCGGTGTAAACAAAAGGCCTACGAAAACTCCCAAGGCAGAAGTTTTACCAATACATGTTTAAAGACTAAGAGAGAAATGTTACTCCATAATCTAAGTGAAATGACAAACAGCATATTTATTCTTAAAACAGATAAACAGATTGGATTCAGATGTAAGATTTCAAAAATATCATAGGACAAAAAAGCGGAGAGAAAACGAGCACTGACTTAGAAGGGAGGAGCAAATCCTTCACAGAGTGAAAGCGTTTATACCCAACATGATAGCGTGATCACGACAGACGACTGTGTCAGAGCTACGAGAACCAGGGAAGTCACCTTCCACTTACCTAGAACAAGGCTATGAAGCAGTCGCGGATGGGCCGAGGGCTTTGGGTGAGCGTGGAAGTGATTCAGTGGCGATACCGAACTCCCCAGCACGCGCGCGCATGCGCACACGCACACACACACACACACACACACACACACACACACACACACAGTCATCAAAGGTTCAAACCCATGATGGAACAAAACCTCCCGGAAGACAGACTTGAATTTGAAGATCAAAAGTCTTACCACATGGCATAGGTGAGGGGTGTGGGTAGGTGAATGAGAGAAGCCGGAGGGTTCCAAAACAGTCAGTCAGTCGGCAGCCACGACCTGGTTAGATTATAAGGAGCCCAGATATTGAGGGAAATGTTAGTATGGCCTCAGATTTTTCCAAAATAGCTTTTACTACTAAAAGGGTAGAGATGAGTCTACAAATTTCTGAGGAAAGTATGTCCAAATAGTTTTACCTTCGTCCCAACTAAATATAAATAATTTTATATTAAATATTATTAAATAAGTATATACGTGTAACTTTCTTTGTGTTCTCTTTCACTTTCTCTCCTCCTCCCCCTCTTTCTCTATTCTCTCTCTCTATACACCTCTATCTATAAAAAGATGTATGTAATCATCTTCATCACATAGCGACTAAGGTTTATTCATGTGATTGTGTTCAATGCGTGTGTATGTATGTGCATATATATTCTGTTTCCTGTGTTCTGTTCATTCCTTGAAATTTTTGTAATAGACATACTGAATTTGCAAAAAAAATCATTTTTCTTAGAAAAATTGCTTTTTATCTAGAAATAATACCAAAAAAGTCTTGTCTTTTTTTTTTTTTTACAAGACATTGTTGCATTACCTGCCAATTGCAGAGATTTGTTCTGATTTCAATAGTTGTGATCCTGTATATCTCATTTGGTGTCTGGGCAATTTCTTTACCTCTTGTGCCTCATAACATTTTTCGAGAAGTCAAATCTATAGATAAATGTATATATATAAATAAGAACAAATTTTTTACTGTCCTTTATCTGAAAAATCACTGCAGAACAATTTTCAGAAAGCTCGAAAGAAGCAGCTGAATACAAAATATCATGTCTCCAGGCTGCTGAAATACTGGTGGATATTTTTATTGGTTTATCTTCTTGCTGATAGATTGAATTGCTTAGTCGCATGGCAGATCATAAGGGTCTTTGATCCAGACTAATCAATCCGTTTACTGCCTCAGAGAAACACTTGTCATGTGATTGTTATCATTGATTGTTACTTATGATATATTTATTTCATAAGTAGTAATCAAATTTTAATCACAAGTAAATAAACTAATGGTCAAGTGATCTATGGTCTATATAATTAACTTTAAATTTGAGCCAAACCAAGAGGAGCATAGGGAAGCATAAAATTCTAGCAAAGCCACCGGAGAATTAATTTAGCTTCTCAAACTTGTCTTTTTTTTTGTTTTTATACACAGGGTTTTTTGTGAGGAATAAATGATCAAATGTATGAAAGCATTAGCAGCTTTATATGTCTGATATATAAATGTTCAATAAACACTGCGTATTATAGATAAAAACAAGCTCTGTCTAAATGAATCGACAATAAGATAAGTTCTCCATTAACCAAAGTAGGACAGGGAAGGAGAGAAGGACAATAACATCATCCCAGGAGTGGTCCATCATGAGATGCAAGGGATGGCTGTAGAGTCCCTTTGAAAAGATGGAGTTGCAGGAGCAGAGGCTGCCCCCAGCTGGGAGCTGGACCCAAAGTCCCACTCTCTTGGAGTACCAACTCCACTGCCCTGGTGAAATTTTAGCCCCAAGCTGCCAATTTAGAACCTGTTCAGAACTGTGGGACTCAGGTGACTTGGGGAATATAATTACAAAACAGCAAACAGAGAAATAGTATCCTTAAGGGCACCTTCAAATGCAAATACAGAACTCTCCCCCCGCCCCAATATTTGTGTGTATACAGGAAACTAACAATATGTAACATAGGCAACAAGCAAGAACAACAAAGTTAACTCAGAAAGGAATATAAAAGCTGAAAGGAAAGTATCAGGGAAAACTTGAAATAATATATTTATAATCTACAAATAGAAAAATGGAAGGAGTTGTGCCTAAAATGGAATAGTAAAAACAAAACCAAACCGGAATAATTGTATAGGAAAACAAAACCAGAATAATTGTATAGGAAATCTAGGTAATAATATGACAAGAAAAATAAATAAGTGCAACTCTGAAATTTTATTTTTATTCACTACTCTTTCCCTGTGTAATAAAAACAAAATACTTTGCACCTATTGTCTATGGCATTGTTTTACTAATATGTGAAGCTCATGGCAGGTGATACCTGGAATCAAATTCTGGATCTTCACTTACCTGCCATATAAATTTGGGAGAATATACTTAATCCCTACTGCTTCAACTTCCTCATATGAATATTGTTAAAAAATAATAACTCAGTGGGGAACATTGAATATTAACCAGCTAATGCAGTTTATTTCATAGCAGATCCATAATATTAACTTTAGTTACCGATTGGTAATCTTTAGTGTTGAAATGAACTGTCTGGTCTGTTACTGGATGTTGATTCTTTTGATGAACCAATGAACTTATTATGTGTGTTTTTTTGGTTGGTTTGTTTACCCATCACTAGATATTTTTGCTCGTGAAGGAAAATAAAATTTTTAAATACCAACTTTAAAAAATCTCTGAGTGGTACCCTCTTCCAGTAAGCTAGTATATTTTCCAGAGGTTTCACAAAACATCCTTGATTATACGACAAAATTGTCAAGGTAGAAGGTTGCTCGATTGGACAGTTTTTTTGTATTCATTGCTTTGTATTCAGTCCTAATTTGTATCATACTCCTAACTCCTAGCTTAGAGACTGGCGAATAATGTGCTAAATTGTGTTGACTTAATTGACAAATGAAAGAAAAATCATGAGGAGTATTATATAAAATCATTCCATAATCTGGAATATGCTGATTTCTTTTATTCTTTCAGTCAGTATTTGGAATTTTATGTATTTCTTGGGTAATAAAAACCAATTAAAACCTAGTTCTTGGAAGTTCTACCTAGCAGACCATCATTGTGAAATTCTAAAATTTGCAGCATTTATACAGTATTTTTTCACTGTCAGTTGATTCAGTAGTTCTTTATACATAGCTTTACAAAGTTGAAACAAATATATTTGTGGAATATTGTAGCAATATCTTTCAGGACAGTGTATCAATGTTTCGCTACTTCAAATATTTTTTATTATTTTCATATAAAATAAGTTGCAGCATCCATATACTAGAGGTGCTAGTACTAAACATATTGTAATAAATACATTAGTTTTAATTTTTTAACACCTATTATGCATATTCAAGACACTTGATCATATTAATGCGAAAGTACTTAAAACCAAGTGAGAAAGTTTTAATTTTCATCTCTACGACAGATCTGTGTATTTGACTGCCAACAGCCTGGGTTGGATTTGTTTTGAATTATGATTTACCATTTACATCTTGATTGTCTTTAAAATCATGATTAGCAAAGAAAATATATGTTGTACATTATATATATACATATATATATATGATATTGTTAGGAAAGATATATATTTATGTATATATATGTAATTCTTAATTTTATTTTCTGCTTAAGGATGTGTACTAGTTTGGTAGGGCTGCTGTAACCAAGTAACACACACTTGGTGGCTTGAAACAATGGACATTTATCGCCTCCTGTCCCAGAGGCCAGAGGTCTGAAATCGAGGTGTCGGTTGGTGTCTACGCTCCCTCTGAGGATCCCAGGGGAAGAGCAGCCTTCCTCGCCTCTCCGGCTTGGGCTTCGGTGTTTGCTGGCATTCTTCTCCTTCTTTGGCTTATAGATGCGTCACGCTAGTCACGTGGTTGTCTTCTCCCTGGATGCCTTCACATCGTTTTCCGTCTCTGCCTGACTTTTTGCCCCAATTTTTTCTTTCTATAAAGACACCGTTCACACTGGATTAGGGCCCACACCAATGGCCTCTTTGTGACTTGATTTGCTTTGTAAAGGCCCGATATCCAAATAACTTTATGTTCTGAGGAACTGGGGTTGTGGACCTCAAACCATTACAGTGTGTTTACTTAAAGAATTTATCTTTGAGCAGCTATATATTTTTCATCCTTGTATAAATAAAATTAATCATCATGATCAAAATAAGTTTCATCTTTGGACCAAATTTAATGTTCAGAGAAATTGTCAGATGTGCCAGCATCTTAAAAAACATGTCCTCATTCCCATTTCTTTAAATAGATTATAGTTTTACTCTTGTCAGAATCCCCTTTAAAATGTGAACTGGACACAAAATTTGTTTTCAGATTAGATTTTTGATGATCAGTTCAGCAGAATAAATTATGCATGCTTTGTAGGGAAGGAGCACATTTATGTTGAAATTTTCATCACATATTGAAGAGAGTGGATTCCTTCGGAGGTCGTTGAAACGATGGTGATGCATCCCACTACACACTTCTCGGAATAACGTGTTCAAAGGACAGCATCTGTTCTCCAGGGGTCTTGCTCATAAGGAAGGAATAATACTGCAGGGGACCGTGTCCGTTAAAAGAAGGCCCTTTCTCTAAAATGTTCTTCCATGCAAATACATGTAACCCAGACTGATCATGGGAAAGGCATCAGGCCAATATCTGGCCGGTACTCCTCAAAACCATTAAATGACTCCTCCAAGTTAATAAAACCAAGAAATGCACAGCCGAGAGGACGCTAAGTAGAAGTCATAACTACAGGTACTGTAGTATCCCAGACGGGATCCTAGAAAGAAAAAGGACATGCGGGAAAACCAGGGGCATTTGAATAAACTTTGTTAATAACAATTTATCAGTATTGGCTTATTAGTGGTGACAAATGCACTCCGCTAATGTAAACTACTAGCAGTCGGGGAAACTGCTTAGTATATGAGAACTTTCTACACTTATCTGTGCAACTTTTCCACAAATGTGGAAGGATTCGAATGTAAGTTTGTCGTAATCAGTGATGGAAGATGACATTGACATTTGGCAGCGTTTGGCTGCTCACGCTGATGGAGGGGTTACTGTATTGGCTGCAGAAATAAATCCGATCTTATCAAAGAAAAATATGGTTGCTACTATACAGTGAGACAAGGAGGCATATGTCTGGAATATAAGACATCTCCTGAGACACCTGTTCGCACTCCTGTGTGCTGCATGATGATCAGTGGAAAGCTACAGGAAACAGAAGAGCCAGGACTAGACTGTTAATGGCTTAAAACCTCCAGAAATGAAGAGGGTATGGGTCGCCTCATCAGACAGAGGACTAAAACCTGCCAAGATGCTTGTGGATGGCAAAGAAATGAGGCCTGGGTAATAAAAGAACAAAGCTGTAGAAGCTGTAACTATGTGACCACTGTGAAAATGAGGACAGTAATTGTCATGAGTATTTCTTCCATATGACTCTGTTAGCATATGATTAACCAGCCTTCCCCCTTCTCCCGTACACCTGCCTTCTTTCATAAAAGTGAGCAGTAGCTAGTCTTAGACCTTAGTATTTAGACTACAGCATCTTAGATGGTAAAGCTTGGCTAAAAGAGGAGTGACCTTCACTCAGAGGTGGCCAATGCAACTGCGTCTATCCTTTGGGGAGCCGTTAGAATGCTTCCGTGTATGAGCAAAAGAAACACTGGAGGTGAGAGCATGATTTCATTTACTTGAAAATGAAGTGCGCTTAAAAGGGACGTGCACAGACGCCAGGAGGTTGACAGCGGTAGCGTTGAACTGTGTCAGCTTAGCTGTTTCCCAGCATTCCCTTTATTGTACGTACTGAGTTAGAGAAAGAGTTGCGAGATTTGAAGGTAGAGCCGGAGGAGCAGCTCTTGTGGTTTAAAGACTCCCGTGGGTCCAAGAGTGGCTCATGCGCATCCTCTCTGACCTGCGAGCTCTTTGGCGGGCCAAGGTGCCTTTCTCGCAGGTTCTCCACAGCCCGAGCCAGACACCAGTACGCAGGTTGCCAGCTTCTTCTCCAGATCATTTGCACTGTCAAGGTTGGAGGCACTGAGAGATTGACACGGGTTCACTTTTATCCCTGAGGGTATCAGTTTGTCCTCATGGGTTTGAATTAGTCTTCGCTGCCCCCTGCTGTACATCCGGCTGTTTCTCTGGACTCACGCACGGCCCAAGCTCAGCACTACAGCTTCTCTGTGAGCTCTCAGAGTGTGTACGGATGACCCACCACGGTCAGTGCCCTACTTCGTATCACTGATAGGAGTTTTACTTCTCTGATCAAACCCTAAGTAATATAAAAAAAACATAAAGTAAAACTGTGGACATGGAAGAAATTCTGGCTGGCTATGAGCTTAGAGTTGATAGAAGCATTAGAATAGGAAGTCAGGAAACAAACACAGAGGCACTAAGCAGAGAATTTGGAGAAGCAGGCTGATTCCTCCTTGCCCACACCCCAACACTGCTTAAAGCAGCAGAGGTTGGCAGGTATGTTTGCATAAGAAGTAAAGAAGCTACCAGTAGCTAGAGGCTCAAGGGTGTTTTCCTTGGGGAGACAGAGAGCCTGAAGGACCACAGAGATGAAGATGCCAGCTCACCGTAATAAGCAGCATTGCCTTCCCCAATCTGCTTTAATTACAGGAAACAAGATCCTGCAATTAATCACATCTATACTCAAAGACAAATGAACATAGATTATCAAATTAAAAGAAAAGTAGAAAAATCAGACCTCACTAATTACTTAAAGAAAAGCCGTAACCTGAAAGAGCCATCGACTTTGACCAACAGAATAATTAATTAACGCAGGACAGCCCAAGAGCAATCCTAAAACATCTAGAGATTAAAAATAAACGTGTTTAGAGACATTGGACATGATCTAATTCCCACAAAAATAGTGTTATAAAATAGAAAAAAAAACCCATAGAAACTTAAAACATTGTCAACAAATTAAGAATCAAAACAATATAGAGGATGGAAAGCAGGATGAAGAGACCTAGATTATGTACAAAGAAATATGAATTGGATTCATAATGATGTTTTCATTAGATACATTGAATGCGGGAGGACAAAGCAACATGATAAATATTTTGAGAGAAATTTAATTTCAAACTAGATTCCTCTGTCAAGCCAATTTATTATTTGTGGGAAAAGACAAATGAAAAAATTTTTTGGATATTCAAAGGCTCATAAATTTTTACCGACCGGGGGCTCTCTCTGAAAGAATTATCTAAGAATAAATAGTTTTAAGGGTATTTTAGGTTGAAAGAAATAGTAATACTAACGACAGCAGTAAAGCTTAAGTATATGTCTAAATAATCATTGCCGTATTTTCTATTTTAAATCTAGTATGAAATCCTGAGTCATTTCAAAATGGGAAGTGTTGAGAATACTGGTGGAGGAGAAAAGCAAAAACATGCTAAGGTTCTTTTCTCATTCAGAGATAAGGTATAGATACACTTAACTCCGGACTGTGCTGAGAATCTATTTTTAAATGCGAGATGAAGTGAAACAAAATTTGTTCAAATCCATCAAAAAAAAAAAAAAGGAAAATGGAAAGCATAACTAGAGAACATGAACTAAGATGACAGAAATACAATCAGGCAAATCAATGTAATGATAAGGATGAATTGGAGATAATCTCAATTATCCCTATTTACAAGGAATAACATTTACAGTAGAAAAATTAGTCCAAAATTACTGGAGGGGATATGCCCATTTTACAAAGAAAAGTAAACCACATCCTGTAATACTGATGTCAGGTGAAACTCAAGGCAAAAATGATTTGCAAGGGTTGAGAGAACACATCTGAGCAAAATGCCAAAGTCTGCGGTGACTGGAGAATGTTCATTAGGTCACTGAATAAGTGTGACACCGAGGTGGGAAGGGTGGGTAGCCTCGTGGACAGAAGTGTCAAAGATACTGTTAATAGTGCAAGAAAGTGGCTGAAAGCAAGACAGACCCTCTCCTTCCTTGTGCATAGTGAAAACAAGCAGCTTTCAACTTAAAGATTCTGGGGAGCTGTGTCTTTGAGGAAAGGGACCCATTTCAGTTAAGCTGTAGCATGGTACAACTACTTAAAAATGTCGTGGCGATAGAGGTGAGTTTGTAGATTATCACGCAAGGGACTATTCTGGAGGAAACCACTCCAGGACGTGGCAGGAAACTGGAGGTAAAGAAATACAGAGCAGGATGGGACATCTGTCCGTTACAGGACACTCCACCAAGGGGTTCGCCCTGGGATGTGGAGCACGTTGGCTTCGATGAAATCAGCCGTGGGGCAGAGGTGGCCCCGCAGCAAGCATAGGGACCAGGCTTTTCTTTCCCTCCCCGTGGCCAGGCCTCAGTCCCAGAAGTGAGGGTGGCTTATGAAGACAAGGTAGCCCTTTCTTAGGGTATCGAGATGACACTTTGCATTATTCGGTGGCTGGCACCCTCCAAATGAGAGCAAGATTGGGTGGCCAGTCAGACTGTGAGTCCCTCTCACTAAGGATGTCCCTCAGGAAATTTGCTTCAGCAAGTGTTCTTGCCGTTTGCCAGTTTGGAGCAGCATCCTTTCTCTGTGAAAATGCAAGAAAATGTCAAGAACAAGAATTAAGCGATCCCACTCATAAACATCAGTCCTCGGTGAAGTAAATGTTCAAAGGGAGAAATTAAAATGCAAAAAAAGTTGAAAGAAACTTATGGAAATAAGGGTCGAGGTTATCCATACATACTTAGACCTGTTGATAAACCTTGAAAATATGCCACATCTCTGAGTGGAGAGATGCTGGAAACAGACAGACATGGAGGTGAAAAAAGAGATGGAGAGATGAGGAATTTCCCCTTAGGGGTACCCTAATAGCGTTTCATGGAGTACCACAGACTCTGCATACAGACTGCAGGGCGGGGACCTGCCCCTGACATTTACTGGTTTTGTGATACTTGGATGCAAAATTAGCGTAATGATGCTATCTAATTCGCAGAGTCATTGTGAGAATTAGATCCGTCAAACTAAGTAGTGTGCCTTGCCTTGCGTTTGGCTCAGGGAATGTCCAGTAACTGTTATTAGGATAATTAGTCTTTCCCTCCATTTGATTATTTTCCAGAAAAGGAAAGAATAAACAATATATATTTATGAAATACGGAACCTGGCAAAATAGTGAAATTTTAATAGAAACTTCTGTTAAACAAATGATAGATATTTACGTAAAAAGGCAGGTAGAGAGTCAAGTAGGTCTATATATAGAACTTGACCTTCACGAAGTCTGGTTTGGAAAGCAATGCCTTAAATATTTCGATTATACAGGTGCTACTAAATCAGATTTATTTTTCTTACTAGAGGAAATATAATGTGCCTATTTTTCTATCAGAGGCAATTTTTCTACCAGGTGCCTTAACTTATTCACTTATTTGCAGGAATGACAAGTACCCAAATTTTCATTTCTCCCCCGACCCATTACCCCTCTTACTGCCTCTCTCTATATATACAAAAACATTTTACAGAATATTGCACACTTTTTTTTTCTGGTAAAGAAAAGGGTAAGTGAATGTCATCGGATAATGTATTCTTAAGTCAATAGAAAAGCCTTTTTTTCTTCTGTTTTTAAACTTTATTTGAAGTTTAACAAACAGACAAAAGAGAAAAATTCTAACTGAATAGCTCACTGAATTACCACAAAGCAAACTCACAATGGAAAGCAGGTCATTACACTGAACGTTTTAGCTCCCAGAGGGGCCTCTTGTATCTCCCCCAGTCACTGACCCTTCACGCCTTCAAAGGGAAATAACCATCATTAATTCTTAAAACAGAGTTTACCTCTATTTTAAATCGAATTGTAAAATTGGATTTTTTTTTGTTTGTATCCGGCATCTTTCCTACATGACTCTGTGATTATTTAAATTGTTTCCTGTAGCTGTTGTTTGTTTTTCAAATGCTCACTAGCAGGCAACCCGCTGATTCGCCTTTGAGTGGTCCCCAGAGTTTGGCTATTCTAAGGAAAACTCAGGTCTGAGATTTCTGTTCACGTGTTTTGATGTACACACGCATGCATTTCTGTTGAAAGCATACTGAGGTGGGGACTTGCTGAGCCACACGTTCATTTCTGTTCAACTTTAGGATGCTCCTCCTGCTCCACAGTCGTCCCAAGTAGCTGTACTGATGCCCATTCATGCCAGCGGTGGTGAGCGCCCATTCTCCAGCCTTGCCAGCTCGAGGTACAGTTACCGGCTCTTACCTTTTATCATGCCAAACGGTGTGTAATGATAACTCACACCTATAGAACTTATCGATTGCCTTGTGCTCAGTCATCATAGGGTGTTGAGTTAATATTTTTTGGCGTACTGTCTGTTCAAGTTTCATGCTTTTATATCCATTGGGTTGTCTGTCTGTTAAAAAATTATCTCACTGTTTATAGGAGCTGTTTTTCAGTGCGTGTCCTGTAAGTATCTTCTCTCGCTCTGTGATTTGCCTTTTCAATCTGTTAAAGGTATTTTTTTTGGATGAAGAGAAGTTCCTATTAGAGGTAGTCCAAAAGGTCAATATTTTTCTTTGTACTGTTAGCGGTCCTTCTGTCTTAAATCTTTTTCTTTACTAAGCTTATAAACTTAAAATGGTACTTAAAAGTGTACTTTTATAGTGCTTGAAAGTGTATAAACACACATAACTTTTTTTCCTTCTAATTTCTTTATCAGGATTTTGTATCAAGCCTATGCTAGAAAAAATAACTGTTTGTAGAGTATTTCCATTCTTTCTTATTGAAGAGATGTCTAAGATTGACACGATTTATTTCTTAAATATATGGTTGAATTCACAGACAAAATCATTTGGACCTTGATTTTGTTTGTGGGAAGGTATTTAATTATATACTCTATAAATTATGAGTTTTTCAAATTTTATTTTATTTTTTTACTTTTGTAACTTTTGATAGGTTTTCTATAATTTGTTGATTTCATTTTAGTTTTTAACTTTATTGGTATACATTTGTTCATAATATAGTCTTATATTAATTTAATGTCTGTAGGATCTATAGTGAAGCCCCTATTTATTCCTGATATTATTTGTTCTTGTTTTATATTTCTCTCAATTGGTCATGCCAAAACTTTATCAAGTTTATTAGTCTTTTCCAAGAACCAATATTTGTTTTTTTTTGTTGATCTTTTTAATGTGTTTTCTGCTATTACATTTTATTCTTTTTTTTTAATTCATGTGGATATAATTTGGTATTAACTTTCTTTCACGTAAGGTTTAGCTCATTTTTCTTACCTTTTTTTGCTTACTCAATATATATATAAGACTATAAAATATTTTTTAAGTATGGCTTTACAGCATTTAACAAGTTTTTATAATTATATTTCAATTATCATTCAGTTCAAAGCATGTTCTCCGTTTTATTGTGATTTCTTCTTGGAAGACTAGATTATTTTGACCTTAAAATCTTAATTTTTAACCTATAAATTTTTCCTAATATTTACTTATTATTATCTATCTCTACTTTAATCGATGACAGTATGCATAAGAACATAGTTAATATGATTTTAATCTTTTTAAATTGTTGACATTTAGTTGAGCAGATGATTAAATTTTTAACTATTCCACTTATCTATTTATTTCGCTGAGTATAAATTCCAGTAGATGAATTGACTGTACTCCTTTTACAAAGCTCGGTTGACTATATTCATGTGGAACTCTTTCTGAGCATTATATTGTGTTTCATTGACCTATTTGTTCTTTTGCCATTATTATGTTGTCTTGTTTAAAACTGTTTTATAGTAAGGGTTGAATTTGGATGGTGTGAGTCCTCTGGATTTGTTTGCTTCTTCATTATTATATTGGTCTGATTCTTTTGCCTTTTTATATAAAATTTAGGCTCAATTGATTAATATCTAAAAAAACATAGGGATGTTGATTAGGATGTGTTGCATCTATAGATCAAGTTGTGTGGATCAGCATCTTACCAATATTGAGTCTTCTTATATTCATGAACATGGAATATCTTTCTATTTATTTAGATCTTTGATTTCTTTAATCAGAGTTTTAGAGTTTTCCTCACATATACCCTAAATTTATTTTATCACCTTTATATGTAAATGCTTTGCTTTTTTTTATGCTAATGCAAATGATACTGTTTTCAGTTTCAAATTCCAGTGTTCACTGTTGATATTTAAAAAAAGCAATTGACTTTTTATATGAATCTTGCATACAACAATTGGTGTACTGCTACTATTAAACTAGGCTTGCCTACCAGAAATAAATTCCCCTGGGTGGTGGTATATAATAATTCTTTTTATACATTCTTTGAATCAGTTAACTAATATTTTGTTATGGATTTTTGCATCTATGTTCATAAGAGATATTGAGCTGTAGTTTTTCTTCATTTTAATGTCTTTATCTGGTGTTAGGGTATTGTTGGTATCATAGAATGAGTTGAGAAGTGTTCCCTCTACTTCTGTTTTTTTTTGAGTAAATGATAGATAATTGTGCCTTAAATTGTCCCATCCCAGTTTGGTGCTTTCTGTTTTGAAAGGTTAATTTCTTAATGATTTTTTAATAGATATAACTTTATTCAGATTATCTGTTTTTATTTTTTCTTTGTGAGGTTCTATAGCTTGTATCTTTCATGAAATTAATTCCAGTAATGTTATCAGATTTGTGAGTGAAAGGTTGATTATTGGTTTTAGAAAATTCTTTTCTAAGATATACTTTCAATGCTATAAATTTTTTAAGACTACATTTGTCGCCGCTCACAAATATTGATTTAGTTGTATTATTTTCATTTACACTTGGTTCAAAAATTTTTTTAATTTATCCTGAGATTTCTTCCGTAACTTATGGTTGTTTAGAAATTTGTCATGTAATCTCTAAAGGTTTTAGGACTTTTAATCTATTTTTTGTTATTGATTTCTACTTTAATTCCATGGCAATCGAAGAGCATAATTTGTATGATTAAATGTGGATTTTATATCCCAGAACACGGTCTGTTTTGACGAGTGTTCCATGTGAGCTTGAGAAGTATATGTGTTCTGCTATTGCTTGATGAAGTATTTTATAAATGACAATTACATCCAATGGATTGGTGGTGCTGTTCAGGTCAACTATATCCTTATGATTTTTCTACCTGTGGACCTGCCAATTACTGATGGAGGGGTGAGGAAGTCTCTGAGTGTAATAGTGAATTTGTCTATTTCTCTTGCAGTTCTGTTAGTTTTTGTTAGGCACATATATATTAAGAATAATTATGTCTTCTTGGCGAATTAACCTCTATATCATTATCTATTGCCTCTATCATCCCTAATAATTTTCCTTATTCTGAAATCAGCTTTGTCTGTAATTAATATAGCTACTCCAGTTTTCGTTGTTGTTGTTGTTTAGTGTTGGCATGATATATCTCTCTCCACTGCTTTACATTTAATCTATCTGTTTCTTTATATTTAAAATGGGTTTCTTATACACAAGATAGAGTTGTGTCATGCTTTTATATCTGTACTTATAATCTCTCTCTCTCTCTGTCTGTCTGTCTGTCTGTCTGTCTGTCTCTCTCTCTCTCTCTCTCTCTCTCATTGTTAAAGAACAATTCAAATTGGTGAATTCGAAAATCTAGTTGGCTTTATTAAGAGATACATGATTCGGGCAGCATCCCATCTGGCAACTAAAAGGGCTCTCTGGGAGGTTTAACAGAGTGGAAGTCTTTTTAGGAAGAAGAATGGGAAAGGGAGCCGTTAGAAAGGGAGGGAAAGAAATGAAAGGGTTATTTTTAGACCAAGATGTCTACTTTTTTGAGGGGAGGAAGGGACCGGAAGGAGTTTTATTATGCAGATTGCCTTTTCTTCCTATGGAGAATTAAGAGGGTCGGCCCACGTGACGGAATATCTCATTGGTGTTGACCAGAAAATTCTAGACCAATTGATTAAGGTTACATTTCTAGGAAGATCTAAACTGCAATTAGGAGGTAAGGGGCTTTAGCACAAGTGACACTATTGTGGGCCTGTGGTTTTCTCTTGAACACTTTTAACTTGTATATTTAGCCCATTCATTTAAAGTGATTATTGATAATATTGGATTTAATATCTTTATGTTTATAACTGCTTCAATTCATTGAATTTATTCTTTCTTTTTTTTAAATCTGCTTTTTTTTTTCCCTATCGTTTTTGGTATTCATTGAGCATTTGATGCGATTCCATATTCTTTCCTCTTTTGGCGTATTAAGCTTTAAAAAGTTTTTTAGTGTTTAGCCTACGGTTTGCAAAATACATGTTCAACTATCCTATGTCCACTTTTAAATAACACTATATGCCTTCATGGGTAGGATAGGTAACCTATAACAGAGTATTCCCATTTTCTCCTTCCTGTCCTTTATAATATGACTGTCATTAATTTTACTTATTTATCTATAGGTTAGTTAAGAAAATAAATTAAAAGTTTTCATTTTACCTAATTTGTTCCTTTTCTGAGGCATGACATTATTTAGATAGTTTCGAGTTTCTGATTATATCATTTTATTTCTCTCTGGAGAACTTTCAACACTTCTGGCAAAGGAGGTCTATTGCTGACAAGTTCCCTGAGTTTTTGTTCGATTGATGCTGGCTTAGACAGGATATAAGTAGGAAAATAGAGATTATTTTATTTACTTGAATATAGAGCAAATCACCTGAATAGAGGTGGTGGAAGATCTAGAAGCCAAATGAAGGCTTGTGCTTTCCCCAGAGCAGAAAGAACAGAGAGCCAGGAGCCCTGGGCTGGAGGGACAAAAGGGACTGATTAGCGGAGGACAGAAGTTAGGACCACAGCAGCCTGTCAAGCGGGAGCAGAGGTTACCACTGACAGAGACAGAGTTTGGGCAGAGGACAAGGAGACATATTGGTTTCTACCTCTGCCTACTCCATGGATTTGAGGTGGAGGACAAGGGGAGGAGACATATTGGTTTCTACCTCTGCCTACTCCGTGGTCTCCCATGGGCCACTGCAGTGGAAGACTTGATGAAAAACCAGAGAAACCCGCCTTTCAGCAGTCAGGCACCTGTTTTACAGAGCAACATGGGCACAAAAATGAGGAATTCATCTGAGGGCAAAAGACTCGAGGCATTTAAATATTTTATTTGTTAATCCCTCAGCTACACTTATTCATTCCAGAAAAATTCACTGACCACCATACTATGCCAAATACTACAGTGGTATGTGCTGGAGAATGAAAGGACGAGGGAAATTAAGCAACCGATTGTAAGAGTGCTGGATGATTGTGAAAGGGGCCAGCATTGTGTGTCCTCTGTGTCTGGGAACCTGAATCTAGCATCTAGGAGGGTAATTAGCACATCTGCTCTCTTCTGGCCCCTCTGAGAGAGTGAACGTTATTCTTACATCTGTAGGTTAGGTAGGAGAAAGTTAGAAAAACGGAGGGAGGAAGAAGGTCGTAGACAAGGGAAAACCATGTTCGAATGCTAGAGGGTAAGAGAGCATAATGCACTAGCAAGTGAAAATAATACAATTATAGCTACAAGTCCTTGAGCGAGGGGGAGATTGGCGTTTTCCATGGGCTCATTGGTCGGGTGTGCAGAAGCCGGATTGTGCAGCTCTTTGAAAACTTGGTCAGAGTTTTGGATATTATACTCAGAAGAGTAAAACATAAAAAAAAATAATAATAAAGTTACGACCAGGTATAGACCTTTAGAGATTTCTTTTCCTGTAGGTAGTAAACCACCCACAAGTCCCCCAAGACGAACGTGGAAACCATGGAAGTGGTCCAGGAGAGAGATGAGTAACAGAAGCTTGGCCTTCAGAGACTCAAGGGAAAAAAGAAATCATAAATGAATTCCAGAAGTACTTACCCAGGAAAACAAGCAAAATTCGGTGGTGTTTGTTTATGTAGTTATTCATTCGGTCAACGTATTTGACAATATCTGTTGAACGATGACTAAGTGAACAGATAAACTGGAATTTATAGTGGTGTAGATGGTACTACATGTTATTAGAAAGTATATATGTGTGTATATATACATATAATTCAAATTATTAGTGTGTATTGCTATACTTTGTGTTACTATAAATCCTGAAAGTTTTTTTTTTAGGAAGTGTTCTAATAGAAAATAATAGGGAGTGGGAGAGAGAAAGGTTCCTGTGTACTATTAATTAGAATTCGGAGTAGGTGCACAGGTTTCTGGGGTAACCACCTTAGATCTGTCATTGAAACCACAGAAGTGATAATTGCCTCGGGGAGAAGAAAGATTCCCGAGTAGAGCAGAAGCACCAAAAAGACAATAATAAGAGCCCAGAAGGTCTCCTCTCCACCAGAGCTCCGTCATCTCACCAGCAAAGCGAGGCAGGTTTTCAGGGAAATAATTTCATTTCCCTGTCAGTGCAAGAGGCATAGATTTCATTGGCCTTAATCGTTTCTCCAATAAAAAGATACTAGAACTACGTCCTGACGGCAGAGGGACGTAGTATGATGCCAGCACAGATACCTAGGAGTGGAGCTAGATAGACCCAATTCATATACTTCCCTGGTTGTGGATTCCAGCTGGGTGCCCCTTGGCGCGGTGACCCCTTTCCCATCTGCCCCTCAGCCCCACTCCTGCCTGCAGCTTGGCTCAAACTTGCTTTCCGTGCTCTGGGTCCAATACTCACAGAAAAAATAGCACCCTAAAAAAAATGTGTTGACATGCTTAAAAATCAATATGCATATGACATGCTAGACCAAGAATGATACATCATTTTTTACTTTGGCGACACTGAAAATGTTGTCTTAGCCTTACTGTATTAAAAAAATAATAATAATAAATGGTTTAAAACATTACTATTGTTAAGTTTGCCAAATATCAAATATCACCATGACTAAATAGTTGTAAAGGCAGAACACATTCATGTAAAAGAATATGTTTTAGATATCACATAAGAGGAATAAAACAGTATTCCGGAAAATTCAACGTAGGCTGTTTTTGTCAGATCAAGCCAGGGGCAGTGTTGGAAGGGGACTGGGCTCTGAAGCCACGGAGCCTGGTTCAGCTCCCTGCCAGGCCACCACCTGTGGCAAATGGCTTGACAGCTCTGAGACTCAGTTTCCTCATGTCTGTAACCCAGAGTCCCACTATGAGAATGAGGAAGACGAGGCCTAATTACACACAGAGCGATGGTGGGGATTACTGCAAAACAGAAGCAGCTAAGATTTTTTTTGTCATGATGTTTTTCTTTTTATGTAAAATAATGGGGCAACAGGGCTGGCCCATGTTTTATGATTGTTTAAACTTCATTGATAGATTTCGGTACATCGAAATACGTTTATTGAAAAAGTCACACTTTAGTTAGTGAGATTATTGATTGAGGATATTGATATGGCATAGGTTTGTGGAAGGAAGGTAAAGTATAGTTGGTTTATAAAGAGCTGTATTTGAATATCCTGCCCTAGTCTTCACTCTAGAATTTCTCTAGTGTAGGTGATATAAGAAAATAACCCATTTTTATGTAAGCAATTAATATTGATGAATAGCTTATATGTTAAGTATGCAGCCAGTAGAGAATGCTATAAGTAGAAACAAGAAAATCTTATCTTTAACTCCTAAAATATAAACCTCATAAAAAGTTTCCATAATTAAAAAAATAAGTATCTCCTAGTTAAGGCTGGATTTTTATATGTAATAGGAAAGATGATGCTAGCGTTAGACATATTTTCTATAAAAAATATGCTCAGTTTAACAAACTTCCAAACTTCCAAAAATATACTTAGTGATGCATCTAAAAGCTGCAATAAAAAATAAAATCCATAGTTTTGAAAACTTGTCAATGGAGACATTTCATCCATAAATATTAAAAACAAAACATGAATCGGAATATAAGCATTTCCTTCAATATCGTAAAAAAGTACATAATAAATGAATAATCTGGGATTTATCATTCTCAGTTCTGCCAAATAAAATGTAATCTCATACCTAATATAAATCGGCTGCAGAAATAAGTACCCCTTTAATAGCTTCCTGCTGGCAATTCCAAATTCGATCCCTCAATTACTATTGGAGAAATGACACATTTATAATGTGATTATCTGTATTATGGTAGATGAATGAAAAATTTCTCATAAATGTGAAGCATTCAGGGCTACAGACATAATTTTATGCCTTGGATAAAAATTCAATAATAGATAATTTTGTTCATGCAGATGATATTTTCCTACTTTTTCTCCACACCGATTAGTAAATTCCTCCAGTAGTAATAAGCGATTCAATTTCCTATTAGCCTCCACTGTCCTGGACAGGTTTGAACGATATACTTTAGTTGGTTTTTTCGTTATTCTCAGTAGACTTAAAATAGTCTGGTTCTGTAGAAGAAATGCTTATTCAGCCTTCACATAGTAGATATTTAAGGGTTTTGGAATAAAAATAACTTCTCTTCAAAACAGCCCCTCACTTACTAACTTGTGTAATTTAAGACACTGTGCCGGTTCTAAGCCTCGTTTTATTTTTATGGAAAATGATTGCTCAGTAATTATCTCTGGGAGGATTAACTAAGATAGCATGTGCGAATTGTCCTACAAAACATAAGCTATATTTCCTTCCTACTTCTTTGCTTAAAGTGTGCTTTAGACTCTGTCCGAGGCCCTGAGAATTTGTAGGAAACTTGTTCTTTGTGAAGCTCACGGGCCGTGTGCAACCGTGACAGGTGGAACCTCTCGTATGATGCCTGTGGCCTGGACTCTTGCAAGGAGTCTCGGCTGGGCGGTCCTCTTCACCCTGACTTCTGTTTCTCCGGCTCGTGCCCCCCTCGGGCTCCTCACCAGCTGCCCCTTCACAAGGCTCTGCATTCTCAAGGCTTTACTCTGGAAATGTGAATAGGCTCTACATTTTTACTCGTACCCCAGAATTTTCTTTCAAAGCCTCGTATTATATATCCAGTACCCTATACTTGACATCTGAAGGTAGGGAAGTCAGAGAGAGTTACATGTCTGGAAGCCTTGATATTTCCTCCCCAATCTGGTTTTTCCTCCAGCTTCCCCATGTCCCTTAACGACACTGTCATCTACCAGGTGGCTTGATGCCGAAACTTGGCCCCTTCTTTATTTCTTCCGTTTCTGTTAGCACGCACATCATGACCACCTGCCAAATCAGATGATCTCCCAGCATTTTACCACCACCTTTGCTGCTGTAACTTGCATACGAACCAGTGTCATCTCTTGCGGTTAGAATCCTCAGAGCTTCCTGTTTTTATTCTTCTGTTGCTCCTAAATCCGCAAAATAGCAAGAGTGATCTTTTGAAAATCTAAGTTAGACCTGCCCCTGTTTTTATTTAAATTTCCTGAATTTAAATAAAATTCAGCAGATATTACATGAAATAAATATGTATAACTTGGTTCCAGTTTTTCTCTGCAAGCTCCTTCTACACCTGCTATGCGTATGATCGATGTTCTTCAGTTACTTGGGTCTTAACCCAACGAGATCTTTCTAACTTTAGGACATTGGTCCTCTGTCCTTTACTTCTTTAGATTCACGAATTTTTCTTGTTCTTTTAGTTTTATGGTAAACGTTTCCTTAGGAAGATCGACAAACCAGTGGAGTAGCCTCCAGTGAGTATGTGGTAAACTGATGTTCAGCCTCCTTTTCAATCTTCCATCGTTCTTTGATGTAAGGCAGGGAAAGGAAAGCCCAAAATTATATTTTCCAAACTCCGCGTATCTAGGCGTGGCCATGCGATAAATCCTAGCTAATGGGGTGATGGGGTGTTAGTGAAAGGGCCCTTCGAGGCTTCTGGGTGGTGTCTGCAGCACCTTTCTGGAGCTAGAATGTGGTAAGGGTTCATTATGGAAAATATGAATGAAGTACATCCTGTAGCAACGGCGTGGGATAACACGATGAAGGGATCTCGTCTGCGAAAATGTGTGGCCATGCCGGCCTTCTCCTAGAACGTTCTGTGAGAAATAAATAGTTTTTTATTTTTTTTTCTTGGTAAAACCACTGTTACCTTGGGGGCTCTGATACAGCATTCGGTCCTAAGCCTTGCTAATATGCCCTATCGTTCTTTACCTCTGAGCTCTGTTTACTTCCATCACCTTTCATAATTGTTTGCTTATTTGCTTGTCAAGTATGTCTCATCCCTACTAGACTGGCTACAAGATGGAGGAGGAGCTTTGGTTGCTTTGCTGATTGTTGAATATCCAGTGTCTCTTTCACTCCGTAGTAGGCTTGCAGTACATATCCTTGAATGTATATAGGTAAATTGGAATGGAAACATAATTTGAGTTAAGTGCTTTGCAACTATTCTTCATATAATTTCTTCCTGTTAAAATCCCAGGAATCACTGAGGGAGATTGGACTCTGATGTAATTGATCGGGCCTGGGACAGGTGCAGCTGGGCATAGGAGCCAAAGTTCAATATGAGAATCATGACAGTTTCCCAGAAAACAAACCCTCATCAGAAATGATGAATAAGGCATTGCCTATTAAGATATTTTGAGTTAACATACAACTGTCTATCAGATATTGTGACTAGTTCACTGACCAAATGCATGGACAGAAGGACTAAGGGAAGAAAAAATCATTCTGCAGAGAGAAAATGTAGGACTCATGCTGCTGAGTCCTTTCATAGATGGAAAAGTCAGAAAAATAAAGCCCGGAAAACAACTCAGAGGAATAACACAGGCCACAGCACTTTTCACCTTGATGTCATCTTGGATGTGATATTCCACTGGCCTTGGCAAGAAAACGTTCTGTTCTGATCACCTCAACAACTGTCATACTCCTGTCTGCATTTGTCCTTTATTGGCCAGCACATTAAGATACTTCTCAGTAACTATACTAAGTGGCTTTGGGGTTTTGAAACTTTGTAAAAACAACAGTTTGAGACCAGAGTTGCTGATCTCATAGCAGAATGCACTGTATTCTGACAGACCATACGGTTCCATGAACGTAGAGATTCGTTGGGACTTCTGGGCAGGTGTGGCTATATAGAAGTAGTTTCTCACCTGGGCCCCTTTGAATTTTCTTGTACTTTCACATTTATGATTTGATAAAATGTTCCAGTATTTCTCTGCTTCCAAAGCTAGTTCCCTGCCTACACTAATTTGCACAAATAATTGTATCAACACTTTTAACTAACCGTAACTGTACTAATGGTCTGAGGCTACTTTTTTTCCTATTGCATCTTCCCGTGTAATACCAGAACCCAAGAAGGGTGACCACCTTCCAGTGTGTGTTCTACAAAATTCTTACGGTTACCAATTGGAATGGTTTCTTTCTCCTCCGCTTTGTATTAATAAGAGGAGTTGAAAAGAAGTTTTGTCATTTTGAGAGAAGAGAATTGCCTCTTGCTTGTCAGGTAGAAGAAAAATATCTGCTGTACTTCAGAGAACTCAAGGATCATGTTCCTCTGCCTGTTAAGTATGACATCTTTATGGTGATTACCTAAAGTTTGACACTAGCTCTCATTACCATTCTTGATTATGAGTAAGAGAATTAAATGATATACTTTGGATCACAGAGCTAGAGATATTTTGGAATTCTGCAGTCCCCAAGTGGTTAGCAGTGTTTATTGAATTATATTAACCAACAAACAGATGTGGATATTAAAGTTTTATGTTAAAATTTTATATACTTTAAATATAATTATGCAAACATAAAAACAGAAATAATTAACTGCTAAAGAAGTTGGAGCTAGTTACAGGAAATTCTGTGTAAAATGATCCTTATGGCTCCTTACAAATCAGGAGTAGTAAGTGACCCAAGGCAATCTTAGTATCAAAGAAAAAAGTGGCACCATTTTAAAGGTGTAACTAACAGTCGATTCTCATGAATGTTCTCAGTCTACTAAATATGTATAATATACATGTTTATATATTATAAATTTATAAAATATACATGTATATAAATGTATGTATATAAACACAAATTATTGCTTTATATAAAAGGTTTTTGAATGTTAAATTGTTCTCAAAACAATAAGAACCTTGAACAATTTTAAAAATTCCAAATAAGAAATTTAATATTTATAGTAATATAATTGTACATTATATATTTGAATATGATATATGAATATTATAATTAAAATTATATATTGAATACATGCTAAGCCATATATTCAGATACAATAATGGGGTAGACTCATAGAATAAATATATAGAAATTTGTAATCCTCAATTCACTGAGTTTATTCCATTTCTTTAATTCTTGTAAAGTACGTGAACCTTGGAGTCACAGTGATGTACCAAGCCCAGACACTGTTCTTGCAGATTTCAAGGATAACATATATAAACTTGATTTGTGAAAGTACATTAGTCCCTCAACAAAATATACTGTTATTGTTACATATCAAGGGAAAAAAAGCTCAATTCTAAGTTTAGTGAACATGTGAAACGCGACTGTACAGAACACTACACACTAAAGAAGCACATACAATTCTCTCATTCGATGGAGCATATATGTGTCTACTGAAGTATCATTTTGTCAGACTCTGAAAATATTTACTGCATCGAGTATGAGGGTCAGAAATCAAGGGAAATACATGGATCTGTCGTGCAACCAAATACACAGATGAAAACAAGTGTTTAGAACTAGACTACATGCCTCGATATCACTGGCTCAGGCTGTAGGATAGATATACCTTTACCTTTTGGTAAATCTTTCATTTCCAACACTATGCAGACTAATTTTCATATAAATTTTTAAAGAAATCCCCATGGCCCTCCTTAAAATATTTCTGGGTTTTCAAAAGTGAAGAATTTGCAAAGGTTCTCACTTCTCACTGTCTAATTAGCTCCCCTTGTGCATTGAGGACCTGTAAGTATCTTTCAAAATTCAAAACTAAAGTTAGAAACTTAATTTCGAATGATATGAAAACCTGGTCTGATAGCACTTTGATTTTCAATATAAAATGAAATGCTTAAACTGTAGGCAAATTATCATGTTAAGTTATAGGCATCTGTCAATGTTTTAGCCTTTGAAAAACATTTTTATTGCAAGTTATTGAAATTAGAACAGATTATTCTGAATTTTCATTTTTACATATGTGTGGAAAGGATGAAATTAGAACCTTAAGTTTGCTATTAGAGACGAAAATGGTCTTGCGTTGCTTCTTTGATACACATATGTTATTGTGTATTCTATAGCAAACAATGTGTCTGCCTTTATTACTTACAGCACTTTTATTACTTACAGAATTTGATATATATGGAAGAAATACATGTATGTTAAAGTAGAAACTATATACAGAGAGATGGATCCAAAAAAAATTTATCTCTGAGTATGCTTTGAAACCTAACTCGTGCTTGACTCTAGAAAAATCTTATTCCTGCACCTAGTAACGTTTATTTTGTTACCAGTAAGACAGCCTAAACACATTTGCAAGTTCTTATAATTTATGACAAAATATTGCTTAAGATATAGTAATGCAAAACTTC
This sequence comes from Pteropus medius, assembly GCF_902729225.1. NCBI lineage: Eukaryota > Metazoa > Chordata > Mammalia > Chiroptera > Pteropodidae > Pteropus > Pteropus medius. The sequence goes on along the minus strand of NW_024351073.1, from coordinate 19,169,891 downwards.
TTTGTTTGTCTGAAGTTCTACTTTAACTGGGCATCCTGTAATTTTATTTACTTACTCTGACAACTCTACGATAGAAACTTTAAAAGCAATTCAAATATTCACCAATGAGATATTTTCATATAACGAATAATTATATAACACAATACATGTCAGGAGGCATTCGAAGTACTTTCTAAATTTCTCTGATAAATTTCTTGTACATCAAAGCCTATTTTGGTATCTGCTTCTTGGATGATGCAAACACAGAGAGCCTACTGTTCCAAGTATCCAGAATGTTGCTGGCGACAGATGTGATTCAGTGGCCCTTAAGCTTTGAACTGATCACAGATGTACAACCAAGCCCAGAAATCTTGGACAATACAATCTGGTCTTCAAAGCCAGTGGTATATTAAAAAAATAATTTCCCCAGTGATAATGATTTCAACACTAGGGAAATTGAAATTAGCAGAGCGTGTTTTGACATGACTTGGGCATTCTCCCAGTAATTTATATATTATGTATCTCATATGCTTTGAGATTTATGTTATGAGATCTTATACTTGTCATTTCTACCAATCACCTCATATGTAAAATAAGAAGCAGGAAAACAAAGGCAAAAGATGCAGCCAGGTTTTGTTGACTCTGCTTAGGTATGGATAAATATCCAACACTAGGGGGCAGTAAGATGGTGTCATGTGTTTCTACACAACTATTTTTAATAATTCAAGTGAAGTGATTTTACCAGCAGATGGCCAAGAAAGCTATTTTGATGAGGCTCAGTTTAATTATATGATGCTATCTGATATTGAAAACTTTAAAAAGTTTGAAAACATTAAAAGTACTGTTCTGAATGGTTCTATCATTTAAGATTATAGAGTTTTATTTGTTAATTTAATAAATGATTTATTAATTGATTTGAAGCTTTGAAGGAGGGAATTTTCTTTAATCTTTGACCAAGAATTAACATGAGGTACATGTTTATTTTCAATAAATATCATTTTCTTTAATTATTAATTTCAATCAGATGACATTCTAAACAAAACAGGATGTCAAGGAGATATCTGCACTCCCATGCTTATTTCAACATTATTCACAATGTGTATGAAAACAACCTAAGTGTCTGTCAGTGGATGAATAGATAAAGAAGATGTGTATATATATCATGGAATATTATTCTGCCTTGAGAAAGAGAGAAATCCTGCTGTTTCCCTTTCATTCTTGAAGGATATTTTCTATGGGCATAAGATTCTGGGTTAATAGTTCTTTTCCATCAGACCTTGAAAAAATGTTCTGCCACTTACTTCCGGTGTTCGTTGTTTTGCATAAGAAACCTCATGTTATTTGAGTTGTTTTTCCACTATTGGGGAGGTAATTTTTCTGTCTTCCTGCTTCTTCAATCTTTTCTTGTCTCTAGTTTTCAAAGGTTCGACTATGATTTGTTGTGGTATGTGTTTGAGTTTATTCTAATTAGGATATACTGCAGTTCTTGAGTATGTTGCTTTCTGTATTTTGTAAAACTTCAAAACTTAGAAAGTTTTCAATCATTGTTTACTGAGTACTTTTTCAGTACTCAGTATTTGGTTATTATATTTTTCAGTTCTAAACTTTCCATTTGATTATTGTTTTTAATCTTCCATTTATTTGCTAAGACTTTCTGTTTCTTTGCCGAGATTGTCAGTTATTTCATTTGTTTCAAGTGTGTTTGCAATTGTGCACTGAAACATTTTTATGATGGCTGCTTTAAAATCTTTCTCAGATAATTGTAAGCTCTCTGCCATTTCGGTGTTGGCGTATATGGATTGTCTTTTTCCATTCTGTTTGTTACCTCCCTGTTTTTTAGTATAACAAATAGTTTTCCGTAGAAATCTGGGTATATTGCGTACGATGTTGTGAGATTCATCATCTTATGAAATCTAATGGATTAGCTGGCTTGTTCTAATGTTGCTCCCACAGGGACGGAGTAGCTAGCGGTGCTGGCTGTGACTGCAAGGCAGAGGTCGGAGTCTAGGTTCTCAGCTTGGCTGCTGTTTACACCTGAGGAGGGTTGATGCTCATTACTGCCAGGCAGGTCGGCTCCCCTCTAGACCCCCAATGGATACCGCCCAAGCTTGGAGGGAAAAACATGCCTTGTTACTGCTCCACAGGTGGCTCTTTCTAACACTGCAGGGATGCGTGGGTACCTTTATTACTGCCGGGTGATAGCGGGCGTCAGTTTCCCCTGGGCCTCCTTATACATCAGTGCTGTCAGGAAGGTACAGGGTGTCTTGCTACTGCCAGGTGGGGCTGTAAATCCAAGCTCCCTGTTTGGTTTCCATTGACACCTCTGCGAGGGAGGAGGCTGGCGACCACCTGGCAAGGAGGAAAGTCCTGGTCCCTACGTGGCCTCTGACACCTGTTAGATCTCTTCTTGGCCTTTGTTGGTGTAGGTGTGACTGGTATCGCTGAATAAAAAGGAAATATGGGAACTGAAAAATAACCAATAGTTTAAAAATGAAAATAAGTACAATTAATACAAAATAATCAAGATATATTGCAAAACTGAACATTTGAAATAATAATACAAAAAGATTAACATTTAGGAAGATAACACAAGCTAGAGAAAAACATTGCAATACAATGAAATCAAGACTGAAATAAAAGCACCACCCCCCATACACATACATACATATTGACAGTCAGTACTATGAACAGGATACGCAGAAAGTTGAGAAACATTGAAAATTTTCTAGAATATTATAGTTAAAAATTACTCAGATTAAAAACTAAACATAATTAGACCACTAGACATTAGACAGATTTGATTGCTACTCAAGCCTCATCACTTTTAAGACACAAGATCTAGATAATTTACAGGCATGTTTAACTGAAACTTCAAAAAATGGATAACAAAGCATCAAAAAATATCTCCTCTTGAAATTAGGAAAAGCAATAATTCTCCAAGACTCATTTTCTAAAGTTAATAATGTCAATATTAAGACTTTAATATTAAAATTTGATTAAAATGAAAATTATAAAGTGACATAATTTTTGCTTATACTTAAGAAGTCATAAATGAGAGCAGAATAAGGTATTTGTAAAACAAAACATCATAATGATTATGATTTATTTTAGCCCTGCAAGATTAATAATTACATTATTAACAAACTAAAGAAGCAAAACCAAATGGCCATCTCTGTTGATTCATAAAAAACAGCTATCTAGGAACAGAATAAAACTTCATTAAATTGGTAATTAGTGTCCCTTAAAATCTTACAGCAAACTGTGTACCCATTCATAATAATTAACCAAATTTTGGAAATAAAGCAAGAGAATAGCTACAAGTCCTTTCAATTTTATTGTCTCATCCTAGGATTATTTTATTATCAAGAAGAATGCACCTGTTCTTGATTTTGTTATTCACTTATTAATTAGAGCCGAGACACTGTAAAATTACATTTTCATTTGTAAGTCACTATCTATAGAAAAGATAGGTCTAATGATTATAGTGTTTTGCCGGTAGGACGTTAAACAGTTTTGTTTCCATCTGTAAATTCATTTTAGTTTATCCTGATTATATATATTTACCCAGGATCCAGACTTATCATTTGACAAGTTTTCTCATTAATTAATGAATGGAATAAAATTTTTGACACATTAATTTATATTTGTGTAAGAACCGTGTTATTAATTTTGAAAATTATACTTTATCAGTTCTTAAAATAGAAACTTTAGAGACGTTTACCTTAGAGAATGATGCATGCTCACTACCTTCTCCTTTATTATACAATATTAAACTGTAAGTTTTCAGTTCTGTTCAATTATAAAGAAATATAAGAAAATAAACAGATATGAATAATTGGAAAATAGGGTATGGAAGTGTCTATTTTGCAATATACTGTCCTCCAGGCACACATAAAAAAAATAATTCAGTGGATGTTTATGATGCCTTCATAATATGCAAGCCACAGCCAATGAGGTTTCATCTGAGAGTATTTCTCTGTACACTGTGACATTAAAACATGGAATAGCTTGCATGTTTTATACTACTTTTTGAAACAAGTGATGATTTAAGTTAACAAATTTCATTTAACATCTCTAATTAAAAGGGACCTATAAGTGGATGTTTTTATCATTCCCTAATTCAGCTGTGGTTATTTATGAAATACTCCCTGCTCTAGGCACTTAACTGTCAGTGGGGTGGTCGGCTGTAGGCAGGTCATCTAAGAAGAACATTGCCCATCTGATCATCTGTGGAAAGATCACCCGGTTGGTGAAGACTCCAGAAAGATCTGGAAACCTCTAAATACATCCGTAACAACTTCACTTCTAGTGCTTTCTATCCCCCAAATTGGTAAAAACATTTAACGCAGGACCTCAACCTGAAACCTAGGAATCATATTTGACATCTCCATTTCCATTTTACCTCATGGCCATTCTATTTCCTCAAAATTTCTCACATTTTTTTCACTTCTCTGCCATCCTTGTTGAAGGCTCCTGAAACTCTAATAAGGGAAAACAGTTGGGTTCTTTTAAAAAGCTAAGACAGAGCTATTGGAAGGTCTTCTAAAAAATAAATTTCTTGTACTATATTATATTACCAAAAAACAAACCATAGCAAAACAAAACAAGCAGAAAAAAACAAAAAACAAAAAACCAACATATCAATATGTACAATAGTAATAATAAATTAAAACATCTAGTTTTCTCATAATTCTATCTCATGCTACTCAAGGTATAGACCATAGACAATTTCTAGTCCAAAAAATACTTATTACTGGTCCAAACTAGATAAGTGTATTGAAATTAAGAATAAGATTTTAGAAATTGTATAGCAAGTTGCTATAACCATGACAATTTATTTTATCTGACCATAGCATCTTGGAAAAATTCAAAAGAGTATTTCACTAAAAATATTTTAAGAAGCTTTGTCTAGCTTAAAGAACAACTAAAATTATAAAAATTGCCAATTTAATAGTTTAATGTTTTCCAAGTTATTTAATAAAAATTCATTGTGATTCATATTCTCATATACATGCAGTAATATGAACAGCCTTGAGTGTCCCAATTTTGAAAATTAGGAAAAACCTACTACCCTCTAGTCAAGTAAAAATTCCCTTTAGTGTAGCGAAGACAGGGTTATGTAATTTTTATAATTTTCTTCCAATTCAATCTTTCTATGTACCAAAAAAATCAGGTGGTATTGTAATTGATTTTTCTTAACATTACTTCTCAAAGGATAAAAATCCCTTTAATATTACTTAGATTCATATACATGGTAACTGCATATTTAAGCTTCAGTGATAGCGCACAATTGTCTTTTTGTCTATTTATTTTATTTCGTGTTTTGCTTTTCCAGTAAGGAACATTCATGGTTTTCCAGTAGGGAACATTCATGTTTGTTAGTTCTCAAAATAGTGACTCAATTGCTTTCACTTTTCAAACGAGAACACCCACAGGTGAAACCTTCAGGTTAGCTCCATTTGTAATATAGATGCCTTTTTACTGGAACAAGAATAGACATGGGTCAGGGAACCAATTATTTCACTCTTTCCTCTTCATAGCTGTCAGACAGTGGACTTTTCTGACCTCTAATAAGAAAACATGCATTTAACCGGTATTTGTTGGGAGTAACTTATAATAGGCTTCACCTTTTGTTTATTGTTTTCCAGAGGCTTATATCTTCCCATTACATTCTCCTAATTTTATTGCAAATTATTATTGTTGCTTCAAGCTTGAATGTATTTGTTTTATCTTACTGTTTTGAAAATGAATCCAGCTCTTGCCCTCTGTACCAGGCACAATAACAAAATACATAATCAGTGCAGTGCTTTCTATTGCCCCAGAGGGATCTCTTTCCTGATTAAAAATTAAAGGTAGCAGTGAGAGTTTTAAGGTTTTTCTTTGAGTGAAAATATTTTCTGTATTGGAGCTCAGAGATAATGAGTAAGTATAGCTATTAACTGTTACAAATAAACTACTTTATAATAATTACAATGACATTGAGGTTTAGAGGGCTGAGTTCAGATTACACGTTCAGAAGAGCATCAAGTTTTACAGGCAAAGAAAAGTTTTAGATATGAATTTCAGCTGTATATCAGCGTATATCTGTGACTCAGTCAGAGATATTTATGGGCATCCATTGCGTGTACACCGTGGAGACACCGTGGAGAACATAAGTTATGAAAGACATCACCTAACACCCTTAATTTTTAAAATGAGAAGTATTTATATTGAAATGAAACTGGATTATGCAGGGAATCTGCTAGCATTGTTTTAGAGTTTATAGGAGAGAGAAATGAAGATGGACATGGTTAGGAAATCTTCGTAGAGATCAAGGCTTCGAAGAAAAAGAAAAACTTATAAGGGATTTTTAATCAAATGAGAATTTTGGAATCACTACCAATAAAGAAATGCCTAACTTACTCTGGATAACAGTGAGTAGCTTTGTTGATGTGTATACACATGAGAGGAGCCTGGAGAGCCTATTTTTCATTCAATTGCCTATGTTGCCTGTGTAGACTCACTCTGCCCTTTAAATAAAGCAGGATAGGTACAAATAAAAATTGGAAAATAAAAGTGTCAAATTTATCCTTAGGAATGATCAGTTTGACTTCAAATTTTGATTGTTAAAATTGGTCAGGATAATAAAAGTAACTATAATTTACTGTTTACTAGAAACGTACAGCAAAATCTTATTTATTCCTCACCAAGTGTTCTGGTTTGACATTTTTACATCTATTATGTTCTTGGCTTTTTGTTACATATTTTTACATATTTTTACGTAGGAGGGAAGGTGATCAATTTGGTTGCATGTGTGAATGTGGGCACTGAAAGTAACATTTTAATCTTTTTGCAAATTGCTAAGTACTCTTTGACACAATACATTATAATAGTCACAGAGACAATAGAGTGGGTATTATGTAGTTGAGGGAAATAATTAAAGAAAAGGTTGACAGAGATATCCTCGAACAGACCCGGAGAAGTTTTCTACCGTGTATTCAGACCCCGAGAATCTCAGCTTCAATGAGCAGTATTGGTTTGTGGACAACAAATTGTAAAAAACAAATTACTGATGAGCATTCGATCTTAGGCCACCAGATAGAAATTTATTTTTCATGTAAAATAACGCCATATAGTTTTTCTCTCAGGAGAGGAGGAAAATGACTCAGTGATTTAGTATGTATTATTATGTTTTGGTGAATTGGATGGCAGAACTTCTTGTCATTTAAACTCATCGGAAGTATACTCCTGTTTAAAAATCTTGTTTACAAATTATACAACATCCAGATGAATATACAGTACTCACTTACATTCATAAAAATCAGTAAGTCCCTAGATCTCATGTTTTTGTGTTCGATTTTTAAAATATGAGCATATAAGAGTATTTATTTGTCTATGGCCATGCTACCCTGAGCAAGCCCAATCCCATCTGATCTTGGAAGCTAAGCAGGGTCGGGCCTGGTTAGTACTTGCATGGGAGACCACCTAGGAAGACCAGGTGCTGTAGGCGTAAAAAATGAAAAAATAAATAAATAAATAAAAATTAAAAAAAGAATATTTATTTGAAATCTTTCCAAGAATAAAACTAGGTAATAAAATCATGAGTTTTCAAAGCTGTGGACTATATTGAGACATGCACATACATGTAATATGAAAAATAGCGAGTAATACTTTCAAAGAAGAGCTCTCACAATTTTGGTCGAATGAATCAAGTCCCATGAACTAGCCAGATCTCCTGAACTATGGTACTGGCATTTTCATCATAGCTCAAAAAAAACAAAAAAACAAAAAAACAAAAACAAAAAAAACCCCACACAAAATAGAGAGAGAGAGAAAAAAGAGTTGTTATTTGTTCTAAAATCACAAATTGTATTTCGGTTTTCTAACTTGAAAATCATCTTATTTTTTGCATGACCTTAGTTCTTTTCTGGATTCCTTATAAATCTAAATGCATGTCATATAATGCCATATGGCTTACATCTAAATGTTAAAACTAGGGGTCGTGTGCAATATGTTCTTATGTATGTATCACATTCAGTTTATTGCCTTGGGTCGTATGTATGAGTTGCTCTGCATGACATAAGCTGTTGTTAAAGGAAATATAGCACATATAATACACGTTGAGTATTAAACGCGGCACCGATGATGCCAACATTTGAATGGATTTAAAAGCACCCATTTCTGTAAAGCTAAAGGCTTATGATCCCAGTTCTGACAGAGAAGCCAGGGACCTATTAATGAGCGCCGTGCATAGGTTGTGATTCCAGGTTGGAAATATTCCAATAATGAGACTAATGAAGGTGAATAAGTGCATGGAAAAGGCAAAAACTTGTTTGTTTTGGAAATCGTTATAAGGTCTCTTGGCAGCAGGTTTGCCTACCGCATAGCTTTTTGGTAATACTGAACATATTTGACATTTCCTCTCTATGTATTCACTTGATGAAGCCAAGAAAATCTCTAAGTAGAGTTCTGAGAGGCCAAAAGAATCCAGACTTGGATTGGGATTTTGCTACAGGTAATGGGAAGGGGGAAGTGCATAGCTGAGTAATGAGAGAAGCGAGAATTTACGCCGTCTGCCCATACAATGCCTGATCTGGCGGAGACGCATCTTCTCGTTTTGCAGAAGAGCCAGGAACTCCTTTTGAATTCTCATCCACTCCTCAGCCTTGCATCCTTTTAGATTTTTCTCTCCAAAAATCATTTTAAATTTTTAATAGTTAATATTAAGTTTTGAAAGTGGCCACACTGGAATTCCAGTCAGTTTGTGGGGCAGGTATTGGAATGAATCTTCCACCTTTCCAAAAAGCAGTTCATGCAGTTTCTGCTGTTAGGTATTTTGTTCTTCTGAAAGCTACCATTTTGTGTCCTGCTGATATTTTAGAAATCCAGCCTTTTAAAACAAGTCTTTATTACTGCTGGGCAAATACAGCTCTAAGAGCATGTATTTATTGGGGCATGACTCCAATTCAATTAACGGAAGTGTGGTTTATGCTTTTTTAGGAGCCATAATATTACTTTTAATATTTATAACCTCAATTTTACTTGGCAATATTTTGGTCGTTTTTGCTTATAACGAAGTTAGAGAAAAATAAACAAGGGCCTGATGACCTTGGTTCAACTCTGGTCTCCACTACTTATTAAAAGTATAAGTTTTGGGAAGCCATTTGCCTCTTTAAAGAGAATGGTCACCTGTTTATCAAATGAGATTAAAATGACCTTTGACTATCTCTCAGGTCTATAAACCAGTTCATAATATATGATAACGCATGCACAATTCAGCTCTAACCTATAAGTCATATTACAAATTTAAGATAATTTCCAAAAACTACATATGGCCTTTATAGGACACGTGATTAAAGAATTAGAAACAATGCCATTGTTTTCACACTAAAGTAATGTGTCTATTAGAATTTATTAAATGCATCAAATAATCAATAATTTTCTACATGCTTTAGGTGATGAAATCTGAAACAAGCACACAATTGTGCATACACACACACACACACACACACACACACACACTCACACACATACCATATCCCTGCCATGAAGCAATTTACAATTCAGTTACAGGTGAAAGGTGAACACTCACGCAGAGTCTATACAGAATCCTATATGTTAAATATTAATTTGTGTGGCATATGCAAGCTATATGTTCTGTGATATTTCGAGGTAGAGGAAAATTCCATGGGGGGTAGTATGTCTCAGGCAATGCTATAGCAATCTTTGAGCAGACATCAGAGGTGTTTAGGTTTGCAATTCTACTTACCGACACCGCCCCCGCCCTGCGACGAATCCGCTCCTTGTCATCTGACCTCCAAGTTCTCTACACTCTAGGTCACTCTCACCTGGAGCATCTTCCCTCTGCCTGAATCACTCTTTGTGAAGAAGGCCTCATGACTCACTCCCTCACGCTGCTCAGGTCCGTCCCCGTGTTCCTGTGAGTATGGCCTTCTCAACCCCTCTGCATGCAACAGCTGCCCTGTCCTGACCCAGCCTCCTCTCTGGCTCTTACCTCCTCTATTGTCTTCAGAGCACTGATCCTTCACTTACTACGTGGGACGTAGTTTTGCAGGCATCTGAAATGGGCTCTGTGATCTGCGTGCAGATAAAGGTACCGAGAAAACCAAGATGTTAAGTGAATTTCCCAAGATGACACATTTGACAATGGAGCCAGGATTCGAGCCCTTTCAGACAAATTCCAAGGTTTTGTTATGTGTTCGCCTTTTCTAGCCGAAGTCAATGGGCGCAAAGGCCCGACTTGATCCACTTTCACCCATGAGCAGCATTTCTAACGCATGACATTATGTTTAAGTGAGAAAAATCACTTCCGAGCTAATAGTTGCAGTTCTTTAAACTCGTGTTTGGGAAAAAAACCAGCTCAAATTTTTATCTCAGATTTCATCATTTTCTCTTCTTCTGTGTATTGAATTACTCGCCCGTCATTTAGAAGATTAAGTAGAAAAGTATAGTGGTTAAAAAGAATTGGACTTTGAAGCCAGAAGCTGAGGTACAAAGTCCTCACGTTGGTCTTGAGGAGAGGACATTGGAAAAGTCACTTACTCTCTGAGCCTAAATTTTATCTGTAAGAGAAAGAATATCAACTCAGATGGTCGTGAGGATAGAGTCACTTACTATATGTAAACACTTAGTCTGGTTTTGCACAAGCACAATATATGTTAGTGTAATAGTAAGAGTATATTGACTTGTATTCAAGGTATTTTAAAATTTGTTTTTATTTTAGATTTACATGAAGGTGACAAAGGTAGTAAAGAGAGATTCTGTATACCCATCATCCAACTTCCCTTGGTGTGAACATCTCATAAAACCAAGGTCTTTATAAAGTGGATTAGTGGCTGCTAGGGACCCGGGCCGCCTGGGGGTTAGAAGGTTAGAAGCTAAAGCATGCAGGGTTTCGTTTCGAGGTAATGAAAATATTCTAACATTGACTGATGATGTTTGCACACACTTGTGAATATACTAAAAAACAATTAATTGTGACTTTAAATAGGTGAATTGTATCTCAGTATCATTGTTTGACAAAATAAGTAGTTCCTCCAAAAATGAATTTAAGTATTGAGATATGTGATTAGATCTCATTAATAATATCTCGGAGTCAGATAGAACAGTGTGGCTGTCGTGTCGCAGGGAACCTTAAATGAGCAGAAGAGGGCCTGCCTAGAAAATGTGGGTATTTATAGGTGCCCACAGTTTAGGAAAATGATTAATGTAGTGTTCCTCGATAGTAGTGACATAGTGTGACAATGTCAGCAAAAGGGAACACGGGACAGCGAGTTTTCCGAATCCCAGTCACCAGGCAGGTGGCGTATGTAAGTGGGTTCACACGTAAGCCAGCTGCCTGCCACAGGCTGAGGTTCAAGGAAGAGGCTTTGTCTTCAGGCAGAAGAAGCAGAAAGAGGAGGGGGAATTTTTAGAAGGACGCGTTTGGTTTTGGCAACATATTAGAATGAGAAATGAAAAGTTGGTCCTCAGGCTAAATCGAGTTATGTGTACAGGGTTTTGTCAGGTGAGAAAAGCCTTTAACATTTACTGAGCCTCAGCCTGCTTTGTTCAGGCATCTGTGCACAGAAGAGAAAGGTCAGGCACGGCTATTCTGGGTCCAGAAACTTGCCATTATAGACTCATTGATGGAGGAAATAGGACAAGGAATTAATAGACAACGTGAGAGCCTCTTGCTGTAATTAGACGCACATTAGTTAGGATTTACTAGAGTTTAGTGGAAGTGTGCTGTGCTAGGGAGACAAAGGATTAGTCGAAGGGGCTGGTTCAGACCCACCTGAAATATTAGTCATGTATTTTTTTTAAAGAAATCATTTTTAAGTCATATAAAACATCATTTATTTCTGGTTACGATCTCATTTAGGTTCCTGGAGCCAATTCCATGTGTGTCTGTGGGGCCGGGGGTGGCGGGGGTCTTCTCCACACTACCAGCAAGCAAATCTCTGACACCAGCTGGGTGTCCTACAGTTCAACGCAACTCTGACACTGGACCTGGAGATAGCATCAGATTCCACAGGTTAAGGATTCGGCCCCACAAGACTCTTCACACAACCCCCCTTTCAGACATCAGTCCCAAGCCCAAGTCGTTACCTGCACTTCTTAGCAAATGGCTATAAATCACAGATTCCCATGAACCCTTCCTTGGGTTACATTAATTTGCTAGCCAGGCTCACAGAACTCAGAGAAAAATTTTACTTACCACATTACCATTTTATTATCAAAGGATATGATAAAACATACAGATGGACACCCGTATGGAAGACATACAGGGCAAGGTATGGGAAGGGGTGTGGAGCTTCCGTGCTTCTCTGCTCTGACCGACTGACCCCGGTCATTTGGGGTTTTGAGGAGATTTCATCACATAAGTATAATTGACTAAACCTCTGACCATTGGCAATTGATTCCACCTCTAGCCCCCGTCCCCCTCCTGGGAGGTCTAGGGTAGGACTGAAGGTTCTAACCCTCTAGTCACATGGTTTGCTTTTTGACAATGAGCCCCTATCGTTATGTGTGGTCCACCAGTCACCAAAATGGTTAAATCATTCTGAAAATTAAATTTTCGAGTCACATCTTTTTTGGAAGGAATGTACTTCATATGATGAAAGTATCATCTTGTGGAAAACAGAGATATTAGTTGTAGGATAAGATTTGGTACAGAATTAAAAGACTTGTTTCAAGAGATTTTAATGGTAATGAACTAATTAATGCTCTGGCATCTGAAAATGGCCAGCACCTGATGAGGTTTTCCATGAATAGAAATTTTCACAAAACGAGTAAAGCCAGTGGACCGTCGGCAATGAAATAACTATCACTTCGATAACTATTTAGGAGAGAACTTTTGAATCCCAGAAGAATGGTTTAAATAAGGACAAAATGAATTTATCCTCCTGACTTTTAGTGTTGTCCCCTCTTATTGGAGGCAAGATAATTCCTTTTGAAAAAAGTCAAGTAATTTTAATGTTAGAATTCTTACCCAAACTCAAGTATGTAGTAAGTTGCAAAGGAGATTCGAAAGATGAAAATATCAATGTTTGCTTCATTTTCATCCACTTTAATATTCTAAAGTGTTATATATATAAAACATGATTACTTTCTGTGTTTTGGTTAAGATGATATGTGTGATTTAATATAGCAAAAGGTTTTTCTTTGAACATTTATCCTTTTGATATATAAATGATCTTGGCTGTTTCACTAATTAGCTGGGTGACATAAGACAACTAATTTAATCTTAATTGCAGGTTGGGGTTTTTTTCTTATGTCTGTAGGTTTTGAACCTTATAATTATGAAATATGTAGATATGGTGAGAAGGAAAAACAGTAACTCATTGGTGTAATTTGAGGAAAGTAAATTATGCTCAGTCACTTTAAGATGGGTTGTAAAGGAGAAAGATGCCGACGTAGGATGCATGACAATACATGTATGTGAAATATGCAGAACTAAAAATATTATTTTGGTGTAAAAGAGTGTATTTGAAACCTATGAACATTGAGAAGAAAGGGAAAGGTTAAACCGTATACTACATTATGTGATGTAGGCTATTTAAATGAAAAAAATAATATCTGAAGGGAGTTATGTCTCCCTCTTGTAGAACTGACTTCTTATTTGTTCATATATTTACATGGATAAGTCCGAAAATAACATAGCTTTGATTGGAGTCCGCATCTTTTTCCATACTGTCTGTTACACCCAAAGTAATTCTGGTTGGGGCATTGACGATAAATATTATTTGTCCTTCTTCCTGTTTTAAAGAGGAAAAAAAAAATCATTTCATTTCTTTGGGTTCTTTAAACACTGACCTCATACTAAGTATCATGCCTTGCTGAAATTTTTCTGGTACCTCTGTGCCAAAATTTTATACTCGTCCTGTGATAGCTCTGACCCATCTGCGTTTACATTTTCCTTCACAAGTGCTGTGTTCACGGCAGCATGATTCCATAGTTCAGACGTGCAGAAGAGCATGGAGCGAACTATGGTGGCGTGAACACAGCCTCGTGACCCCACCTGGGTGGGCGGGGCCAGGCCCCCTTGAAGCAGAGGCCCGTGCAGGGAGTTGCGAGCACACAGCACACCGGTAAGGAAGGAGAGCTTTCCAGGGAGATCTGGGAGGGGTGAGTAAAGCATGCGGGGGCAGTAATTAAGGAGATGGTTGTTCACATGAAAAGTTTAGCTGTGGTTTTTCCAGTAGGGAAAGGGTCCTGGAGCAGACACTGCAGCACCGTATAGTCCTTTTTAAGTTAAAGTCCCATATCAAGAGTGTCACTTTCAGTACATTCTATTAATCAGAGAAAGTCACAAGGCCAGGCTTCAAGTAAGTGGCATCCGTATCAGGGATGGGGGGATTTACTGCAGATATTTTGTGTACTATCAGAAATAATAGGTATGGTGTTTATTACAGGCATTCTGTAGGTAAACAGCTTTATGTTGAACTGGCCCAGAGAACTCTCTACCTACAATGTAACAAGACCTTCTCTCTCTGTGAACCTTGGCCCGGTTCCCCGAGTCGGATCGAAGTCCTTCCCTCCAGAGGGCCAGGTAGGGTAGTGAGTCAGATGCTTGTATGCAGCACAGCCATAACAGTTTGATTCTCATCCCTCCCCAAAGTCTCCAGTGTACAATAGAGATGCCTATAGCCTTGGTCCCGCTTTGGAACGGAGAGACTTGAGTCATACCCCTCATCGTCTCTCTCATTAAGCTCATGTCAGGGTGGAGAGGTAGAGGGATCGGGGTGCACCAGCGAGCAGACACTTTCAGATAAAAATGGCACGAGGACTGTATGTCGCTAGAAAGGAAGACCATGCATTCAGCCCTCCTGAAACTGTCAGCGGTGACCAGTATTACCATTTCTGTTTTATCTTTGGGGACCTCTTTATTCAGCAATCATATCCACATCGCTTTCTGGTTGAACCCTGGGGTGTGCCTTTTGGCTAACTCAGGCTCAGATAATACGGCAAGAAAAGTTTTTTTTTTTTGTTTTTTGTTTTTTAAATGAAGTATACCTTAATTGTGGTATTTTTATCCATTTTTCATAATAATATCTCTTACATTTTCCCTAGTTTAACATAAGTGTGAGGGGAGCTTTCCAAAGCAGTGGAGCTGACTGCACATATTGATCTAGCTACCTTAATCCGATTTCTCTTTTTCTCGAGGGTAACCTGCATTACTGTAATCCTAACATGGCCAGTAAGAGCCAACCATTCATTAGTTGATGTCTAATCTCTTATTTCTCACAGGAGTCTGTCTCTGTCAGAGAAATCTTCCCTAGAAGGTCAACACTCCTTCATGATAGCCAGGAACATATGCAAAACGAAATCAGAAAACTCTTATTTTGGTCCCTGAGTAGATCTAAGATCAGCACGTAGACGGCAGGAGGGGTGAAGATGCGTGTGCTTCCAGCTGTTTCTGTTCTTCCGTAACGCGCATCACGCCCTTTACCCTCTTGTCTCCTGGGCGAATCAGTCAGAGTTCTGATGAACCACAAAGCACGGACGGTGGCAGCCACGAAAAGGAGTTGCTCGAATTTCCCACTGCGAGAAGCACGATGGGCTCGTGGTCCCAGCGGCTGCCTCTGTGAGCCAACCACTGCGTCCCGTTCGATGTCACACTTCTGGTGGCACACTGCTCCCAGGTGATGCCTGAGCACTGTCCTGGTGCTAAAGCAGGCCCATCAGGGCGAGGTGTGGTCTCGTCCTACGGGCATCCTTGGCTCAGGGTTTTTCCATCAGCCTGGCAAAGCCCTCTTCGTATTGTTTTGAGGTCACACACTCTCCCCCTCCACGTCTCTCCCCCGCCCTTCCTTTTCTCGCAGTTGTTACCTTGCCTTGCGGTCTGTAGGCCCTCTCCTCGATACATCTCTTGCACATTTCGTCCTGTCTTGGAAAAATCTGAGCCCAAACTAATGCTAGGAGATAGAACTTTAAAAAGACATTATTTTTTAATATGAAGTAGAAGAAAAGTAAAGAACCCAGAGTTAGTGTTTTGGAAGGGTTGAGTGGGGAGTCAAAGCCAACAAACCTTCATGTCTCAGCACCTTCACAAAACGGAAGTTAAAACTGTCCAACATCGAACATCATGGTTGGGCGATGTCTTTCAAATGTCAATTTAGAAACCAAATACCTTCTATATGTACACTCCTTGACATCATTTGATTGAACCACATGGAACCTCTGTTTGGGTAGGTCTAACAGTCGTCAGTATCATTGTGTGGGCCAACTTAGCCCTGGAGGTCACCTCTCTTCATAAGGCTAATCAACCTGGAGAATTATGCATGGGACTTGGTCATGTGATAAACCTCTCAGTAGCTCACATAATTTCTACTTTTGTTTATTGGCTTAGAATCATTTACCCAATTGTAACAGCAAATGAGGCTGGGAAATGTAGGCTCACTCTGTGTGCAGGAAGGATAGACAGTTCTGTTTGATCAGACATTGGTGATAACCATAGTCTGGTGACAAACACCATTTTATCCACCTTTCTCCTCCCAGTGGCTATACCTAATTTCTACATCCTCCCACAAATCAAAGATTTTGAAGGATGCAAGTTCTCTCCATCAGTCCCAGATATGGAACTTGCAAGTCTAGTGACCTATAAACTAAAGATTTAAACTATATCCCCTCTCCCACTTTTATTCATGGAATATTAAAGCAGGGACAGTGTAATTGAACCGAAAACTTTTATTTCTCATATTCTTTGGCCCAATAGCTTTTCTCTCAACTTAATGGCAGGTACCTTGAGGCTATTAGAAATAATGGCCTTAGGTGAGAAGGGCATGCTCATATATATGTCACAGAGTGAATATTAATAAGACTGTATCACTCAAAGCTGCTTGTATCTTATTCGATGCTTTTGAAGTATAGAGGCAATTGGTTTTTCCAACACTTCAAAGCCCTAAATTACTCTCCCTACTCACTTTCATTGCTTCATACAAATAGACTCATTCTTTTCTGAGTTTATCTTTTCTTGTAACCCCTTAGTGAAAGCAGAGGGTAAAAGCCAAAACGTATTATTACTCTGAATCTCTGCAGCATTTTCACCTAAATTTAGGCTCAGTGGCCTGCCTTTTCTAGGTGTTTATTTTACTAAATATGTTTGTGCTACTTCATAACATCATTCCCCACATTTCTATCTGCCAGTATATTTTAAATTATTCCCCAGGTGTAACTCGGAAAAGCCCCTTAAACAGGGACCAGGAGACTTACTAGAAATTTCACCTATCTCCAGTCTTGAATACTTCCTTGTCAAAACATGGTTGACCATCATCATCTTTTCTGCATACCTGACTTGTTCCCATGCCACTGCTTCCTAGAAGCATTCAGGGAAGGCCACAGCTTCATGAGGGGGAATTTGCCCTCCGATCCTCGAAGTCTGAGAATCGTTGCAAGGAGAAGTCCCTTGGACAGCTGAGAGGGGATTCAGAACCTCTCCGCTCGCAGTCCTCACATCAGAATGTGCTGGCCTCCTCTGCAGCCCCAGTCTCCCGCAAAGACGAATTAGACAGAGATTTCCCAGAGGTAAGCTGCCACATGTATTAGCATCCCATTCTAATAATTTTTGTTATCCAAGTCACCATGGACAAAATCTGCTGAAGGGTAGTGTTACTTTGGTGTCTTAGGAATTGAGGCATTTTCCTTTGTCTTAGAGATAACACCATTCAACTTCTGGCAGTATTCCTCTAAGACTGGACTCTTAAACACGGTACTTCAAAAAAATACATAAAATCCTGTGTAGGAGAGAAATCCATATCTAAATGATCATTTCATTTTTGTGGCATGTCTAGTCTGGTCTCGACTTAGAAAAACTTAATGCATATTGTGAGGGCATCATAAAAGTTATTCCATGTTTTTCAGTTAGCTTTTAATCGAGTGACCAGCTCCCAACCCTGATTACTGTAGGGCTTTCTTCCACTTCGAGAATTTAGTCATCTGTGCAGAGAATGCATTGGATACTGAATCAATCTATCTATCTATCTATCTATCTATCTATCTATCTATCTATCTATCTATCAATCATCTATCATCTGTCTATCTGTCTGTCTTCATCTTTCATCTATCAACTTTTGTACATGAGGAGATTTATTATAAGAATTGGTTTGCATGCTCAGTTATGGAGGCTAAGAAGTTCTATGATCTGCTGTTTGCAAGCTGGAGAACCGACAGTCAGTGGTGTGATTCAGTCCAAATGTGAGGCCTGAGAACCAGGGGAGCCGATGGTGTCAGTCTTGGTCTGAGTCCAAAGACCCAAGAACCAGGAGCACTGATGTTAGGGCAGGACAAGATGGATGTCTCAGCTCAACAGAGAGAATGAGTTCACCCTTCCTCTGCCTTTTTGTTCTATTCCATCCCTCAACAGATTGGATGATGCCCACCTACATTGGTTAGTGTGATGTTCTTTGCTTAATACATTGATTTAAATGCTAGTCCCTTTCAGAAACACCCTAATAGACACATCCAGCAATAATGTTTTACCAGCTATATGGGCATCTCTTAACTCACAGATGCATAGGAGCATCAAACCATGCACCATTGCCCATAAATTCTGTTGACCTTTGCACAGATTCCACTTTAGTTACCTCCTCTGGCATGGTCATAATAACATAGGAATAGCAATCACGCCACTCACTCATTTCTGTGTCATGCCCACATTTCTAAATGTCATTAGTCAAGACATGTTCTTCTCGTAGAGTGAAAAATGGCCATCTAATATTTCACTGATGAAATGCATTTCATTTTAGTGACCAAAACAAAGAAATAAAAATAAATATATGAATGAAACACGTATTTCACAAAACATGCTTTCAACATACAGGGAGACAGATACTGCTAAAGCCATATGCAAATCTCAATGTATTTTTTAAAAAAATTTAGAAAAATAAATTTTCTAAATGCAGTAATCAACAGGATATTAAAAGGATGTAGTATAAAAATCCTCTTCAAAACTCTAGTTATTCATATGTAAATAGGTCAGATTGTTCTCTGAAAACCAATTACCAATGTGTATATATAAAGAACCTGCAGTAATAACTTAATTCTATAATAAAATAATGAGGAAAAACCAAGACTGATAATTTTTCACCTGTATTTATGGCAGCTTCTTTTTATTATAGCAAAAACAAACCAGTCCTAAAAAATTATACCAGAAATAAAACAAACTTAAAAACAGAACAATCCTGCCTATCTAGAACCAGGAAATTATCAATGAGATTATTCCATATAAAGTTAAATAAATGTCATATACCTGTTAAACTAATGTTTACAAATAACTTTGACATACACACTAAAATAAACTATGATTCAAAATATCTATGGGTGTTACTTTTTAAAAAATAAAAAAGGATGTATATCAAATTATTAGCATTTCTTATTTCAGGGATGATAAAATTAAATTTTAATATTTTTATATTTTTGTATATAATAAAATGTACTTTATATTCAAAACTAACAAACCTTATTAAAATAATTTATTTATTTATATTATAGATTCATGAATTAGAGGAAAACAGAATTAGAAAGCTGTTTTTTTCCTCTAATATAGATTTTTTCACAGCTTGACTATACAAGAGAAAGATATAGCATAATTATTACCTTCTTCTGTCGCTGGACAGGCAAGAAAATGACTGTGAAATAATCTAGCATCCTTGTCTTCTCAACGGGCTGAGGCTCCCCTGTCGGTCTCTGACCTCGGGGGTCTCCCAGGACAAAGGATGGAAGATGTCCTCTGTGGCCACTGGTGGTCCCTTCCTGGCCACGGTGCTGCCTCAGAGGGCTAGACCTTCCGGATTCTAGGCACGGGTTCCCCGGCGGGAAGCAGACTACCTCCTATTCCCGTTCTGCTCACATCTCGGAGTTTCCTGGCCCTTTGGGTCATTGCTCATAAAAAACCTTAAATTCTGTAAGTAAACTATGGAGTTTAAATCTTTGAAAAAAATCTGTAGCCAAAGCAAAATCAATGAGATTTTTAAATAGCCAAAACGTCATATTGACATTTTTATTTGTTAAATTTAATGCAAGATAAATGCCCTAATTGTCTCGAGAATTTTTAAAAAATTAGCTAAGATATGTGTTTCACCTCAGTAATACTATAACTTTCCTGTCTACACATTTTATTAATTTTGAGTATTAGGTATCTATACTCTTTTCACGTAAAACTCTAGAATCATTTTGTTCTTTATGTATTAGAAGGAAAAACTTTACAATCCAAATAGGAATAAAAGACATTGACTTAACATCTCCACTCAGAAACAGGTCATTAGTTTTTAAGTTAAAGAAAAAAATGAGATTTTTTTGAAATCGTAATTTATAATAATAATGATGATAAGGAATGTGCACATGATTGGGACAAGTTTCTTTTTGGAAAGTGGGACAGTGGAAATTTGAACAAATTTGACCTGGCCTAACAAATTTCCACTGGAGAATGAACAATTGCAGTAATGGAGAGAAATAGCCATGTTTTACAAAGCATGAATCTGAGCCGCACATTTGAAATTGTGCTCCGTATTTTTATTTCTAGTTTTATATTGGGCATTCACAAGCAAATGTAGACAGGTATTCCAGTATCTCATTTTATCGTTTCCTGTGGAGGATCAGCACCTTATTTATCATTTAATGCTTCAAGTAGAAGTAATTTAATTCTCCATCTGAATTCAAAACTATTAAAAAGCTTAACACTTCTTAGCATTGGAAACAACTTTTCTTTTGTCCAGAAAATGTTAGGGAATGATAAAAATAAATAAATCATGTCTCCTATTAGACCCCTGAGGACACTAGATTAATAATAAATGAATTATTTCTTATGTTCCAGAACATCTTATTTCTTCCATTGAACACACAGTTTTAATGTGGCATGAAAGCAAACTAGATTATTAAATTACACAGTTGAAATTAATCAAGATTTTAGGACCTCTGTCATTATACTGATTTTTTCTATGACTCATTTTATCTCTCTGTCCCATCTTTAAACTCATATACACACACGCACATGCTCACACACATGCCCAAACATGCCCAAACACACGCTGTTGAGTTGGAAAGTAAACACTGGATTAATTACTTTTGAGAATCATAAGACGGTATTATTCTGTTTCAGTGTGTTCAGGTTTGCATAGTGTTCTAGGTCAGAGTAATCAAATTAAACATTATAATGACAAAAATTTTAAACGATTTAGCATCAAAGCGTACACTTAAAGTTTTAAATACGCTATTATTTTAAATCTGAATGAACTAAGCTGCTGATGAAAAATATATGAAAGCAGAGGATTCATCTTTTATGGTTAATAACAATAATACAAAGGCAAAATGTATTCAGAGAGAGGAGAGAGCACATTAGTATCCCTGATATTTTATCAGTTACGTGGTTAATATTTTCAATAAAATCAGCGTAAGTTAAAAATATTTTGAAAGACAGACCTGTAGATGTAAGGGCTAGCAAAAAGGATGGGCAGGAATATAATTTCCACGAAGGCGAAGGGCTGGAGAGCTCTGAGACGACAGCTGTCAGCCCGTGGAAGCCCCGTCATCTCCCACATGGAAGAGCCTCGCTTGCCTAACTTCAGTTCCAAGTTGTGCGTAGAAGATAGAAACTTGTATTCATCTTAATCAGCATAAAGAGTTTTCTCTTCAAATGACGTGTTTGGAAAAGGACACAAAAGAGACACTTCTTGAAAATGGAACAACATAGAGGACAGTATTATATGTATTTAGCATTTGTTACATTTCTTACCGAATATAATAGGGTCCAATGTGCTGTTAAGGACATGTAGCGAGTTTAGATTTTGGGATTCTTCTCAACATGCATTGAATCGTCTTTAAGAGTGTTTAAGAGTCTCCAGTAAGAAACTTATTGGTGTTAAGTGCAAACGGTTAAGGCAGATCTTTTTTCTAAGTTTAGATTCATAAATGAATATAATCTTCAGCTTGCATTTCATTTCACAATTCATGGATCACCGACATGTGATTAAGTTGTATTTTTATTGGTTTAAGATATTTGACTCTTCAATTAATAAAGTACAAAATATGAGATCGAACCATACATTTACTGGCTTTTTGTCAGTCTAAACACTTTATGACCAGTAGTTCTCTACTGTTTAAACTAATACAGCTTGAAATAAGAGTTTTTACAGTGGTCAGTTCCAAGCTGTCATCGTACCTGACCTGACATTGTTTGTGGAGTTGATTATCCCTCTTTCTTGACAGAGTTCATTCAGTGAGCTTTCAGAACTCGCATTCATGGGGCTTTGTTCCAGCCTCTCACATTACTCCTTCGCAGTCTGTTTCTGGAATCTTCTTTTCCCTCTAAGCACTTAGGTTTGATGTGTTCTGCCTTAGCCTCCTCTTCACACTTATTTTCTTGGCGATCTTATGCAGCACCAAGAATTTTCAACTTTTATCTTCAGTGGAGCTCTGTAAGAATTCCAGACTAATGCATGAGACTGTCTATTAGCTCTCTCTGTTTTTTTTTTTGTTTGTTTTTTGTTTTCCTAATGAGCCTAGCAGATGCCCCATTTTCAAAACTGATATTCTGACTAGCTGGACTCTACACCTGCCCCAAGTGAAGTGTCTTCATCTCAGT
Source organism: Pteropus medius (assembly GCF_902729225.1). Taxonomy (NCBI): domain Eukaryota; kingdom Metazoa; phylum Chordata; class Mammalia; order Chiroptera; family Pteropodidae; genus Pteropus; species Pteropus medius. The sequence continues at coordinate 19,147,351 of NW_024351073.1, read as the reverse complement.
CATTGGGAACTCCAGACTAAAAATCTACAGGAAGTAGGTTTTTCTTTCTCACTCTATCCATTCTACTAGGCAGCAAATCTTGTCTCCAGTTTCAGAGCACAATAGAAATTCCAGCCAGTTCTCGGCACCTCTGTTGCTATTATTGGGAACGTACCATTCATTGTCCCCACTACCCGAGTCCTCAAGTCGCCTCTGAACTGCACACTCTGGTTCCTCCTCTCGCTCACGGCAGTGTGCTCTCTACATGGGAGCCAGAGGAATTCTTTCTGAATGCAAATTAGATTGTTACTCTTCTACTTAAAGCCCCCCCGCCCCGATAATTCTTTATTACATCGCAATAAAAACCAGTGAGCTCGTAATGGTAAATCCCCCCATATTCCTCTTCCCCGACCTCAAACATCTCCCGCCATTTTGTTTTGTTCTCATTTTCGACTAACTTTTCTTCCTCCTAAGTCTGCTGAAGCCACACTGATTTCCTTTCTGGTCCTTGAAAAACTAAAAGGCATACCTCTGCTTTAAAAGTGGGCGCTGGTTGTTTGCTGTGCCTGAAAAGTTTGTCCTCCAGGTTACAATGGAGAAATGATGTTTCCACCTACTTCAAGTGTGCGCTCTAGTGCCATCTTCCCAATGAGGCCACCAAGCAAATGAATCAGAATCCCTTTGCCACCCCCCACGTCTATTTCCCATGCCTTTCTAATAAACTGCTCTCTCACTAAGACACGGAAACCTTGATCTTTCGAAATCCAGATGCACTCATGAAACATATTCATTTAGATCGAGCAGTCGAGAGGTGATTCTCCACTTTTCTGCTGTCAGAAACAGGATTTCTTTTTCGCTTAACTGCCAACTTTCCCACAGGAAGCTGGAATAAATAATGGGTATTTTCAGTCATGGAGTTTCTTTGAACTTTTCAGGGAAAAAAACCCGAGGATCGGGTGAAAAGGGGAAAGAAAAATCGGGGATTTCATTGATAATGGCATGTGAAGGGAGAATGAAGATGGATTACACTCCTGGGGGATTTCTATTGGATTCTGTGTTGCCCGAAACACCAGAAGCACAGTCTGCGTTTACACAGTATCTCTGATAGTACAGCCTTTCATTATGTTTTTTTAAAAGTCAGATTTATTCTCAGTAGGTTAAAGAAGTGACTAAAAAAAAATAAAAAATACACAGGAGAATAAAAGAAAGCCCGATCGGGAAGCATCGTTCACTTCAGTTGTGATTAGCAAAAGTAACCTTTAGAGCATCTTCTGTTTCATTAGTGAGATGTCCAGAACCTGTAAATAACGCTCACAACTGGTTTTTCCCCTTTCTTTTTATCCTTTTGGTTTTAATTAAAACATTCTTATCTCTTGTAGCTCCTATTGTTGGTTTGAGTTTTTTAAAAGTCATATTCTATCTCCTTCTAAGTCTGTAGTTAGAGTGAATTAAGAATCATGCAGTGATTTTTCTTGAACCAATGCCAAAGTAAGCTTAACTTTTACATAATTCCTTTCATTTCAGTTACACTTAGCCGTAGTGGGATCTTCAGGAACCCACACTATTTGATCGGATCAGAGACTGAATCATCCACCACCTTCAGTCTCTCTGTATATTCGCATATATTTTCTGTGTTTTTAAAATTTGTTTAATGGACCCATGCGAATATAGAGAATAATTTCAGACACACTCTGGCTACTGCACGTCTTTCTTGGATTGCTAATAAATAGGGTTTTCCCATGATAACTTGCATTCCTATGTCATTTCAGGGAATAGCTGTAGCAGGCTTGGCATGGATTGTCTTTAAATCTATATGACAGTGCCGCTGCTGCAGATAATCCTAATTAGAATTAATTGTAGTCTGAAAACAATTTTCTTTTAAAACAATATTTTACATTAGGATGTCTAAATGGAGATGTTTATTATTGGCTAGAAGAAAAAGACACATTTGCCTATGTTTTCTGAAGTGCTTAGAATAAAATAAATAGGAGAGAATTCCCCTGCCTGATCAGAAAATATACGTGGACATTGATTATTCTGTGCTTTTATTTAGTTGTTCCGTTAACAAGATGTGAGTACATTGCGAATAAGAGTAGACCGTTTAAAAAAGATAAAGTTAAAAAAAAAATTGTCTATACAGGAAAAAATCTCAACGGTATCTGCTTATATATCTTTCAGCTGGTATGAAGTACACTGTTTCTCATCTACCTTACAATCTCTCTCTACATATGGCTTAGATTAATACAGATTTCGACATATAGCCACATTCTGGATAATATTTACTAAGAAATTAAAAGTTTGAACAATAGAAACCTGTTCTAGAAAGTTTCACCTGTTTATTTTGATATCCTTTAAGATGGCAAGGGTAATAATTTAGTATGATTTAGAAATTACAGGGAGATATGAAATTTAAGGTTTATTTATTTCATCACTCATATTTCACCTTTTTGGTCAATGCAGTGTACTTTATTATGAAATTTTACATAAGTATAATATACATAAGTATAAATTTACATGAATATAAATTATGGGGTAATTCAAGAACTTATTGATTATAATTTGGAGTCTATGTTTTACCTTGTTTACCAAATCTTTCCTGATCCTGAGTTTATAAGGCCATTTTCCTATTTTCTCTTATAGTTATAAAGTTTTTATATGATGTACAATACGAATTTTCTTCAATATATGCCATCTAATTTATGTTTTCCAATATTGCAAACATTTTCAAATTAAAAAAATGAAGGAATTTATATACTGTCTCGATTCTACAATTAACATTTTACTATTATTTTGCCAGACACCATTGATTGATCTCTCTATCCACAACATATTTTAAATGAATTTTAAAGTATATTGCTGACATCAAACATCAATAAATGTTTCTTGAATATGTTGGCATGTGTAGTATTAACCAGGGCTCAATACATCATAATAGATTTTATGTAAAAATCACATGCAGTGAAATGCACGAATATTGAATGTACATATCCATCATACCTATTTTCTTGTGTTCATCTCTGGGTCTAGTTATGCCGCTTGCTTTTCTTTTGAAAACAGGTTGCTTTTTCTCACTTTTTCACATGTTCCCTGATTTTTGTTTGATACACGATGATCACCCAAAGTTCATAGTTTGCATTTCAGTTCCTCTTGGTGCTGTCTATAACTTCTTTTGGGTAACTTTACATAAATTATGCTTTCCTTGTTGTATTGAGTGTTCGGAATGGCAACCTGAGGTGAGAGGCAGCCTCCAGCTTGACAGTGGGGGTCTTGGCCAGCTGACTGACAAGTGGTGAATACCTGGGCAGAGAGTCAGGTGACTCCCAGGGGAGGAGCTTCTTATTCTAGTTCAGGTAGCTGTCAGGCATCTATCATCTCAAACGTTCAAAAGCTTCTCTGGATTGCTAACTATCTAGGCTCATCTGAATAACATAAAACAGAACTCAATTTAAAGCAGTATCAGGAAGCTAGTTTGCCAGGATGCTAAAGTTCTCTTAGTCACATCGTAGCTCTTTCTAGAAGACTGGACACTCAGTTTACTGCCACATGCTTGCGCAAGGATCTCCTGTCAGTAACAGCCTGAAAAATCCCTCAGATGTTGGGGAAAAGTTTGGCTAATTCAATTGGTGTTCCAGCAAGAATCCCATAAACATTGAAAAGAGACAATGTATCTCAGAGAGGTTCAAAGCCTTCTTTAAAAATGTGGACTCACCAACATTTCTCGTTATTTAAAAGGCATCATTTCTTAATATTAATGGCAACGAAACTCTCACGTCCGAGATCATCTGAAGCCTGAGTGCTGCCAGTCTGTTGTCTTCCTTTTGGGCACCTTACCCACCCGAGACCTTAATGAATTCCAGTATCATTCGTTGCTCTAATGACATCATTAAGCAGTTAAAATAAACTCAAATAATTTCAGTCATGAATGCATAAAATAAAACAAAGCAGATGACAACTTCAAATCTTGTAAAACACCCACTGTTTGTATAGCAACTACTAATGCTAGTAGTGAGAAACCGATAAAATTTGGGCAAAAAAAAAAATAATATCAGTGACTTAGCATCAGTTTCCTCAACTACTGCCTATAAAAAGAAACATTATATTTAGACTCTTGAAATAAATACACTGAAGTTGTTAGAAATATTATTATTTTATCGTTGAATATTATTTTAATGTGGATATTATGCATTTTTTACTAGATATAACTGATGAGCGACTATTTCCATTAAAGACAAGTTATGTCTCACTTATTTCCATAAGCTAGCTAGATTTTCACCAACTCTCAGCTTTATTGTCAGATCTGAGTACAACCGTAAAAAGAAATAAAATCTATAAATATCATATGCAAAAAAGATTTCTATTTTCGCGTTGTACATTTACCAAGCCTTTTTATCAAGCCAGCATGTTACGTCTGCTTCTGGGAGATGTGTCCTGATTAAGAACCTCTAAGATGAAAACCTCGCTTTGCCTGTTTTAATGCAAGAGCCAGGCGTTAACTTTATATGTAAACGATTCGCTGCTGAAAGTTACCTGAGTGACCGTAAGCATCATTGCTACCAAAATGATTAGATGATGTAACCCAGCAACGTTAGGCTGGTAAATTAACCATACTGCAACGTCATCAGTTAAAGCCGTCGAAAATCTATCAGTGTTGGACAAGAATCTCTCTTTACTTGGGACACTGATATCTCAGGTTTTCTTTCCTTTTTTTTTTTTTATCCTTGATAATCACATCACTGGTGATCAACTTATTGTATTCTAGAGTTAGAACATTTTGAGTTGAGAGAAAACCAACAGTGATTAGATTTTATGTCATTGATATGTTCCCATCTGTAAAATGGGAATGTTAATAGTTAACTGATATTTCATAGTCGAGAGATTTTTTTGCATTAATATTATAAGTGCTGTGTAAATTTATTAATATAGTGATATTCTTGACATCTTTGCTTTAGAAGATTAAAGGTATCAGATGCGTAGGCAGGGTCATCTCTGGTGTATAGCATCTTTGTACAAAGTAGAGGAAGATGCCCATTTCAGGTGAATCCAAGAAAGATAAAGATCCCTGTCTTATGTAGGATGCGGGTACAAGGTTTGACTGGCAAAGGGGCAGCTGGATTACAGGGACCAGTCACTCCTCTCATGGTTACATTTTTCTGAGTCCAACCTGCTTCCGGTCACAGGCTGGACCTCGGCTTTGAACAGTGCCCAGCACAGAGTAAGTGCCAACTATTGGCTGCTTAGTCACTGAAAGTCCTGTAGGAAAGTCACCCCTGGGTTAAAGAGTCTTCGGCACATTGGACTTGACAACAGTGAGGCCTTCTCGCTACTGATAGCACAGGTTTTTCGTTAACTCCGCCCCTTTTGTGGGGGGTCACTCCCCAGTCCCCTCTCAGTGCCTTGAGAGCCAAAGCCTCTTCTTGTCCTCTTGTCTTGTCCACTCCTGCACCCAAATTTACCGTTTTCCCTCCTCCCCATCCATCTCCTGGCCTTCTATTTTGTTTCCTTCTCTTCCATTTTCTCCTTATCCGAATCAGAACCACCAGACGCTGGATGTAATTGAAGTTCAAGAGCCGAACTGGATGCTAAACAGCTAATGTCTGCAACATTTTTCTATAACATCACCCTATCTTCTGTTTCTATGTCATTTTAAAAACTAAAATGGGGAAAATGTTTGGTCATTTAATATTTTAGAAATTCTTTTGAAATAGAAGAAAAGACAAGTTTCAGTATTGGCTGCCATATACATTTCTGCTTAAGTGAGGAAGAGCATGTTCGCCAAGCCACATGCGACCTATCAGCAACACAATCGTCTCCCAAGTGTGACGTTAAACTATTAGGGACACATACATTTTATTGTAGTTCGTGGATTACCGTCTTCAATTATTAATACACAATTTTTAAAAGCTATCCGTATAAATAAATTGAACTATAGATCAGAATGCCTTCAACTATATGTATTTGGATTATGTCAATATTCATTGGAGAAAAATATTTTCCTTAACAAGGTTATTTTACTTCAGCAACAAAAAATACTATTATATCAGAAAGGCAATACTGCTTCTCCTTTTATGTAGTAAAGAGTGGCTCCAACACATTTCTTGAAAACTTCTAGTGTTGCCAGACTCAGAATTTATGTGATTCATTTATGTTCTGATTAAAATACTTACAGAGGAGTAGGCGACAAAATAAGACTTAGGAATTTTTGCTCCTTGAGGAATTTATATGGAAGTAAATATTGCTAGCAAGATAGAAAGACCTTGTCTAAAAAACAAAGAAACAAAGAAGAAATTGCTGCTGGCTTGGTTCTTCTGTTATTTGGAGCCAAGCATTGCATTTGATACAATTGTTTTAAGAATTATTTGGAGGCTTAGGATAGCATTAACTTCCAGAGGCGATTTCTTTTTGCTTCTGTCAAGCATATCACAGGGAAAGTACCAGTGTGTTGCCTTCTAACCTCAATTTCAGGAACTGAGATTTGAGTTTGGGAGGAGAGATGGTTCATCCTTACTTCTTGGGTGCAGTTTTTAGGGCCCCCACCTAAAAGGCAGAGATGGCTCTGAATTTCAACTTCTAGCTTCCTGATCCTAAAGACTCTCAATCATGCTGCTTAGCTTCATAGGGTCTCAGCTAACCATTTCAGAATTGAAAAGTGATTTTTTTTGTTGTTTTTAGGATTTCCATCTACTGCCAGATGTTGGCCTGGTAATGCTTTCTAGCCTGGTAAAGTCCTACTGCTGTTTATGCTTTGCCTCTGGTTCTTATTAGCAGGGGTGTTGTTCTGAATTTTCTAATTCGCTCTACTGGGGACAAATGTTCCATATTTTCTATAATTTTAAATAATTTTTCTATTTTCTAAGAATACATTTTTTTTCTTGGAATTTTAAAGCTCGTTCATAAAAATCAGGCAAGTCAAGGTTATCCACATCAGATTAGCAAAGAAAACTAAATGAATGGTAAAGTTTTTATTCATTATTCTTGCACAGCAAGCACTCTGATAATAGCAAAAATAGAGCAATATTAAACTATGAAAAAACTACCAGTCCAGATAGTTTCACAAGAAAATTATAACCATAAGGCAAAGGTATTCATTCATCCATTCATTCACTCGTTCATTTGCTCAGCAAATTGTGGGATTCACCTGGGATTTACTCAGCAAATGGAAGGATTCACCTGTGCTGAATTAGGCACTGAGTTGGGTGTTGGAGATTTTGCAGAAAACCGGATTGATGTGGACCCTTGCTTCTCAGATGGCCTTGATCCAGAGTGCGGTGAAATGCGTACTTTATTTTCATGAGTAGCAAAGAGTGATGCAGCTTCAACTTTTAAATTTAGATAGGCCTTAGGGATAATTTAGTCAGATTTCCTATTTTTACTGAAACATAAAAAGTTGCAGAGCGCGTTTCCTTCGATTTCCCAGAGTCTCATAGGTTATTAGTGGGTAAACATAGGACAAAACCCTTCCTTCAACTCTCGAAGGGTTCTTTTTGTTATATCACAATGGCCCCTTTAATCAACTGGGTACTTTGGAACATCATCACAAATGTATTTTAGACAGTGGAAATAATGTTGCAGGCTCTGAATTTGTAGATATAGTGACTAAAATGTCATTTTTGTCCATGTAACTTCAAAAACTAACAATAATTTAAAAAGAAATATTTAGACTAAGTTGTTCACCGTAGTCAATCTACTGTACCTACATGCAATTACATTTGAAAATAGTTATATCAAATGTGAGTGAACACTTGACACTCTGTAGTAAATAAACCTATAAATTAGCAATTTTTCTCAAAAAAAATTTCTGGACCACTCGGTTCTGCTACTACTTTCCCATTCTCATTATTTTAGTTATTAAAATAAAATGTTAGATTTATACTTATTTCTATAATGAATTCGCATTTTATGACAATTAAGGGAAAGAAAATAATTACCATAAACATAGCATGCAATTGAGATGTCACATATGTGCATGTAATATTAGTTATAAATCTATCACATTTTAAAAATATTTGATAAATCACTAAGTTCTATTAATATCTTCCCAGCTAAATTCTTATTGTTTATGCTTTTCTAGTAAAATAAAAAATAAATTTCATTATAATCATGTTACATTATTTAAATACCAGTAAAATATAAGTAATTTATCAATAATTTCAAAAGCTATTTTTATTCTAATGATTTCACAAAAGTTTGACATGCCCAGTTGTACTTTGAACCAATTTGCAATTCCTTGCTTATAGTGAAAGAAATCCCTGTATTTGTATAGAAATTAACACTAACTCATGTAATCAGAAAAGGAAAAAAATGAAGTCTTACAATGACTAGAGAAGTGTTACGTTGTTGGGACAATGATAACTCTGGCTGTTCAGCAGAATTATCTCCCTGGTACATATTTAAGCGAGGCGTTGTAATGATGTGCGCATTTTATTTCATGAAAAGGTTCGCAGTTTGCTAAAATACAAAAAATAATAAAATAAAATAATAAGATAAAATAAAAAAAATAAAATAAAAAAATAAAATAAAATAAATAAATAAAATAAAATAAAATAAATATATAAAATAAAATAAAATAATGGCCCATTTTCTCTTCCAACAAGAGAAAGTGGAAGTTGCGATGTTTGGCTTGCATTCATATTCCAAGTAGCATATTAAAAATGGTGAGTCTGAAATTAACTGGAAAGACTGAAAAAAGTCTCAATTTTACTAGCTTTTGTACCAGGGTGATAGCTGCTAAGACATTTTAAATAGTGAGAGAGGCAAATGTTCTTTGCTTCGCAATCCCTAGTGAAATCTAGAGGAAAAAGTGCAGTTCCTATTATAATAAATAAAATGAAAGCAAGTCCCTGTTTCCCAGAACACAGTATTGGCAGAGTAAGTGAAATAAACAGAAACTAGGATTTTAGCTCAAAATGCGAAATTTATGTGAGTAGCTATAACAAGTTATTTATACTTGTACTTTGTATGCATCAGTAAGTAATCCATTCTTTGCTCATATTCTCATGACCTTCCCTTATTTTGAGAAAACATTGTGTCTTTTCTAGTGATTTCATTATTGAAACAATAAAGGAAATATTACAATGTCATTGTGCTTGATGAAAAGAAATTCGAAGTATGCATATTGAGAGCGCTCATTTTCGAAATGTCTCACAAGCCACTCGAGAATTCTAGCATCTTTGTCTCTTTCTATTTGTTCTCTTTCGGCATATCCAGAAACCTGTGAGCAATTCTTAGAGAAACGTTTTTTTCTGTATACACATCAAAGTGGCAACTTTTTAATGATCCCTGAGCTGGAGAAAGCCAGAGAGTTTCTTCTGCCTTTGTGAAACTATAAAAAGAAAGCGTGCAATATTTTCTTTCTTTTCTTAATTGCCTTCTCAAGCTCCCAAGGTAAGCAAAAGAAATTATACACACAAAATGAGAGTTGTTAAAGGTTGTTTCTATGGTACAGACATTTTTCAGTGTCTAAAATGCGTTCGTAAAAGTGCCGTATCACATATAGTTTCGGGTAACAAGGAACAGAGTGAGGACAATTTTTAAAAATATATTAATTGAAGTGGACGTTAGCGTGAGAGTAGAAAAAGCATGAGAATTTTACTGAAGGGAGGAGTCTTAGCCCTGGGGTGTTGGTTTTCTTCTTTTAAAATGGAGCATTGAATGCTCAATTAAGCTAGTCTTTGTATAGGATCGGCTAGTTTCCTTCGGCAATTTTCTGACAAAGCCACATTATTTCGACTGATTTTCTTCCTTAAGTACCTATTAATTTCTAGTCACTAATGAGGGTGTGTGGATATGTGTGTTTAGGCAGAGCTAAGTATAATCAGGAGAAGAGATAACATATTTTTCATTTTAGGAGAAGCAAAAACTATATATATATATATATACATATATATATATATATATATATATATATATATATATATTATTACAGATGCATCCTGGGCTCTAGATTATTTACCAACTTTGAGGAGGTAGAAGAGCACAGAAGAAAAGGAATAGACATCGGGATTTTAAGTTCGAATTTCAACCATATTGCTTAATATGTAGATAATCTAGGACAATTTACTTAAATTCTCAAAAATTCCCCCTTCTCTCCTCTAATATGATAAACCATACGAAATACCTAGTCCAGTAACTTGATACATAGACAGATGCTTCTCAGTAGAGGGTAGCAACACTTATTAGTAACAAAACAGGTTGTTAATAAGTGTATCAGTTATCTCTTGCCCCGGTAATGCTGCATAACAAACCTTAGACAACATAAGGGCTTAAAGCAACGACCAAGAGTCTCGGGTTCTGAGGGTGTTGGTAGCCTCGCTAGTCTTGCTCCCTGTTTATGACAGGCTGCTGGGTCATTTAGGGACCCACCAGTTAGAGCAGCCTCATCTGGGAAAAGTTTATTTTGCTCCACAGGATTCCTTATCAGCAGGCTGTCTCAGTCTGGTTCTCATGGTGGAGGGCTGAATTCTAAGAAACTGAAATAATGTACCGAAGGCTTTATGGTCCTAGACAACACACTGTCACCGAGTTGTTTCCATCTCATTCTCTTGGCTGAAGGAAGCAGAGTTTAAGTGGTGGGTAAAACGGGCAGTGCCTTTTGTCGTGAAAAGCTGCAAAGTCATAGTGAAAGAAAAAAAGGTACAAGGAAACTATTCGGTTGGGTCATTAATGTAATCAGTCCTTTACCATTTGAATGCTAAATTAAGTTTTCACCGCCATTGTTTTAGGTGAGTTAGACACTTTTCAGTAAGGTTACTGAGAATAAACTGGACTCTGTACACAAATATTCCACATCCAAGACACTCCTCTAGGTGAAATAGGATGATAAAGAGAAAAAAAAAGGTGAAGATCTCTGTGGAATAAAATAGATTAACTGACACTTTTTAATATTTAAATGATAATGTGATCGGCCTTATAAGTAACATTGACATGGATAATAGAAAAGCAACTTTAAATTATAATTATTAGGTTGGTTATTTCAATAATCAGTTTGTTACTCTGGTTCAATTTCAAAAGACTAAATATGGAGGGGTGGCTATGACTTAGATCTCTTAAAATTATTTATCACTCAGTTTTTCTTGTTAAATGACGGTTATTTTGCTTTGTTATTCTGATGCATCAGACCAATGTCGAAGAAACAGGGATGATCGTTATAGATATTTATTTCTCAGCTATAAGACCAGGACACTCTTTCTGAACAGATTAAAGAATCATGACAAATGTATATAGTTTAGAAGTGGGCTCGTGGGCTTATTATATTAATTGAATCTTACACAATTATTGGAGAGGCTGGGGAAGAAAAGATTAAAAGCAGAACTTGGGAAGTCAGAGGAGTTATAAAATAGTCATATTGAAAAGCCACCGATGTAGAGCACCAGAGTGGAACTGCATAAAGGTTGCTGGTTGAGAAGTCAGTAGGCAGTTGTCAGGCTAACTCCGCTGTCTGTCTGTACCTGAAGTTCTGGCTCTGGGTTGGCTGTCACAGCTGGTCAGCAGGGCGAGTCGGGAATCAGAAACAGGCACGCTGTGGGCGAGAGCGAGAACAAGCAGGAAGGAGCCTGCTGGCACCTCTGCATCTGCCACGTCAGATTTCAACAGACAGTCCCTGTTTCACCTCCTAATTGTGAATGTTATGCAAATCCTCTTTTAACCAGCTTCAGCCTGGAATCTTACCGGGGAGGGCATTTGGAAAACAGTTCCAGACAAACCAGCTCCACGCAAACGCTGTTGGAAAAATGGTGCCAATAGACTAGTTCAATGCAGGGCCGTCGCAAACCTTCACAGTGTCTATGAGGCGCAATAAAATAAGGTGTTCCTGGATTGTCAGGTTGGTTTAGCCAGAATCCCTCCTGGCCTCTGCGGTTTCCTCTTGGTCATTTTCCATCCACTGGCCCTGCTTCTTGCTTAAAACCTCACTTGTCCATGTTGTGCTCAGAATTGAGCCTAGTTATATATTGAGGTGTTTTCCCCCTATTGCAGGAGGTCATGAGTAAAATATATTTTTAACCTCTTTTAACCCTTTAACAGTTCATGAGTAAAATATGTTTTCTTTAATAGTTCACGAAACTATTCTGTATGATATAGTAACGGTAGATAGACAACATTATGTATCCCATAAAAAAGAGTGAACCTTAATGTAAAAGATGGACTTCAGTTAACAATTATGTATTGATATCGATTCATGAGTTGTAATAAATGTATTACATTAGTGCAAGTTGATAACTTGCATTAATGTAATACATTTATTACAATAGGAAATATGTATGGGGTGGGGAGGAATATATACAGTAAGTCTCTGTTCTCTGTAAATTTAAAACTATTCTGTAACATGGTGGTTTCATTGGCTTACCTGGGAAGGGCTGGTGAAGGAGCCAGTGGCGGTTTTGACCTATAGCTATACAGAGGATATTTATGCACCTGACATGCAGATGCTGCGTAAGCAGTTGGAGCTGGATTTCGCAAGAGGGTGCTTCGTTGGAGCTGGATACGCAAGGGTTATTTAGAGCAAAGGCAATAAATAAAATCTCAAAGTGTGATGTTATAGAGGGAACTAAATGAAAAACAGGATTAATCCCCAAGCCAGCCCAAATTTGGAAATTGGGGAAATTAGTAGAAGCGGGAAAATTATTTGCTTTTATAGATAATCTTGACCTGAGAAATAAGAGGAAAATAAGGATGGGATATCAGAATGTAGGACTGCTTACGTGAGACTTGGACCCCAGATATTCTTTTAGTTGAAACAGGAAAACCCGTATTACCCTCTGCAGCCCGGAAAAGCCCCACTAATGCACCTGTCGAGAGTGAACCTATAATACGTGCCTGATGTACTCGAAAGTCAATCTGAACCCTCCTTGTTTTCCGAAAATTCAACCCTAATAGATCGCTTTAGCCTAAAGAGACACACAGCAATCACAGCTTGTCTTAAGCTTTCTCCTTTTACTCTCAAACACTCACTCTTCTTTCACATTCTTCAGATAGCCACCTGAAGGAAATGGTTGGTAGCCAACTCCCTTAGTAAGCTCTGAATTATTGGCTTTTCATTCACTCTCTACGTAGTTTTACCCTTTTGACAAGAGCAACCAAGAGTGTGTGAACTGCGTGCATAGCGCTTTGAAGGACTTTGATGGATTCACTAATTAGCTCATGAAATAATACGTTTCCAATAACAATAGCCTTAGATATATTTTAAGACTCTATATTATGTCTTTTATGTGATTTGATTTACCTGTACTTAGCTCTCTCAAGTCATGGTTACAGTTTAATTATTGCAAGGACGGTATACAAAAAGTTCATTTCCTGTGAACTATGTGGCAATAACATTAAGCAAAAAACCCACAGTTAAATAAATATTCTAGTGAACAAATTCTTTAAAGCAAACACTAGTATTTTAAGGTTTAAGACAATACATAGACCTTTGAATTATTAAAATAAGTGTTGTAATATTACAGATAGTGTCTTTGTCTCATTTAGTTAAAAGGCTGAAACAGGAACTTAATTTCATGGCGACATGAAACAATAGGTTACACTTAAATATTATTTTATAACTTGTACACTACAGATACAAGATGTATTTCTTATCCTTCCTCTCTAAATAACGTGAAATACTGAAGACAACGTGTAGTCATTTCAAAAGCAGTTGCACTATTTTTTTTCAAATTTTTTGCAAGTTTCCTGGAAAATAGAACAAACAATCAAAGAAACAGTATATTCTCTAGATTTAGCTTTTTTTTTCATTCAACTTAAGCCAAAGATATTCGGAATTTCTGAGAAATTATTTCCACATTGCTTGGATGAAATCTTTAAATTGTCTTTGGATATAATATAGATGCCATTGGCTGGTCATTTTCAATAGAAATGTCAACGAAATAGAAGAAATAGAAGTAAGATCGATATAGGAAGGGGACTTCGTAGCGAATGAGGAATTGAAGATCGCATGCCATTTTTTATTTGCAAGCCTTTCTGCTTTAGAGTTGACGAATAGACTGCGTTGTAACAAGAGAGAACGCAATGTAAAACAAGGAGAGTGTTAAGGATGAAAGCTCCTCCAGCAGCCTGCGGGCGATGCGGTGGTGTGGGGGGAAAATGGCATGGTCAGGGAACATGGAAGGTTCACGGTGGTCGGACAGCATAGTGTAGGGACACCAAGCCGTTCTGCTTCAAGCTTTCTCCAGCAACGGCCTGCCTGTAGTATATAGGTGGTCGGGTCACTTAAGACTGGATTTTTGAATGTGCAAATAATGGAAGAAGAAAAGAAAATATGTCGGAGCTATGCAGTAGTTTTCTGTGGCTGCTGTAACAAATTACCACAACTTGGTGGCTTAACACAATACAAACTTATTCTCTCACAGTTCTAGAGTTCAGAAGTCTTGTATCAGTTTTGCTAAGCTGAAATCTAGCTGTTGGCAAGTTTACCCTCCCTTCAGAGGCTCTGTGGGGAAGATTTCTCATGCTTATTCCAGGTTCCAGTGGCTCCAGGCTTTCCTTGGCTGGTGGTTGCATCCTTCTGATCTCTGCCTTTCACATCTCCTTCTCCTCTCTGAGTGTCAAATCTCCTTCTACCTTTCTCTTGGAAAAATATCAGCTATTGCATTTAGCATCCACGTGGATAATCCGGGATAAATTCTCCAGCTCAGGATTAATTTTATTGGCAAAGATCCTTTCCCCAAATAAGGTAACATTTCCAGGGATTTGGACCTTATCACGATGAGGGCCATTATTAGCCTATACAGGATAACTTTTAAAAGAGTTGGTTTCAATAATAAATATATGATGGACCTCAAGTTAGATAAAAAAGGAAGAAGGTGGTCAATACATGGAGAAGCCAGTTGTTAACAGCATCGTTAATGTATTCGGGGAACCAAAAATCAGGCTCAAAACCATACAGTTTATTTTAACTTATGTGAAAAATGAATAAATACTAATGTATGTAGACTCATCTATAAAATGTCACACAAACATATTAGCAATGATTATTTCTTGTTGATGCTGTTAGGGTGATTTTTATATTTATTTAGTTTGTTTTCTCCATATTTAGCATAAACAAAATTAAATTTTTAAAAAGCTGGCTTTATTTTATCTCATATATGAAGACTTTTTGACTCCTGATGGAATCAAATCATATTTACTTAAAATATTTGGAATAAAGTATAGCGTTGTGTATTAAGCCAGAAATAGTCCCCATTTAACTGAGGTCTGTGTCTTAAGTCAGAACAACAGTAGCTTCTTAAACGTAAGAGTTTGTCATTCTAGGATAAAACGCCATGCAGTCCTGACCACCTGTGGATTTGAACATCAATAATCAGATAGTAGAGGGAGCAGGAGTTAACCTTGTCAAGAGCTTGGCAGTTTGTTTTTCCTCACTTAAATCCTTCTTGATTGCTGGTAGACATCATTCTTCAGCTTACGCTTGATCTCAGTGGGAGTCTCTGACTTGAGCTTAGGTGGTGGTTATAAAGCACCTAAAACTCTGCAGATGAAAAGGGTATCGATGCAAAACACTCATAAGCATTATAATGATAAGTAGTCTAAGCACTGAGACGTTTGCTGGCATCAGTAACTGGGAATAGGTGCTTTGAATATAAAACTGTTAAAAACACTTATTTTGGGAAGCATTTTAGAAAAGTTAGGAAAAAGGCATTGCCTTGAGGTGTCGTTAGTCTAATTCTTTTTTAAAATCGGGAAAGAAATTACACAATGACCTAAAGCAAGCAAACAGAATAAGAATGGTAATTTGGAGCCATATCGATTCAAGGAAATAGAATTGAATGACAAAAGTCTAAGTCAGGTAAAAGACAACATAATTAAATTGATTTCCATGGAGACACAGCAAGATGGATTTTAGTGAAGATCATTATCAACGTGCTATGTTTAGAAAAAAGATAATCGTATTAGTATGTAACTCTTTCATTATTATATATTGATGAAATTAATCTGTTTGCTTTTCAAAGATGGTACATATATACTTAATGTCTGCCATTTAGTTTTTTCATAACTAGAAAAATATTTGCACTCTTGATTTTGTAGGCATCATGTGGTCATGATGCAGACAGTAGCCATGAGACAAAACTGTCAACACTCACATCATTTTTTTCAGTGTATTATTGCCCTTCGAGGTTCTTATCTGTGTTTTACAAAATGTTAGCAGAACCTCAAAGTGCCAATGTTCTCATTACTTTTAAATAAAATGAAGAGCATGTTCTGATCATGCTCATGGGTGCTCCGTCTCTGAATTTATTGACATTTTAAATTCAAATGTCAAACTTAATAATGATACAAGAGAATGTTTTCATACTGAATAGAATACAGGAATTTTTGAAAGCAGATTATGGTCAGTGGGTTAATAAAATGCAAAAACTTAGGGATGACTTTAGACAATATAATTTTGTATAAAATTTTCAGAAACATAAATTCTGTTTTTAACAAAGAACTGTAGCTTACTCTCAATTACTCCTACCCAGATAAATGATCTCTAAAATGACGTGGCTGCATGAGATCACCGTTACTTATTGCTGGGTGAGGTAGAAAGATACTAACACATCAGATATTTGAAGGAGGAAAAGGATTTTTACCTACATTTATGTCGATGGCTGTACTTCTCAAAATTTCTGTGTAGAAATAGCTGGGGGATCACATCTCGGGTTCAGTAAGTCTGGAATGAGCCTGAAGACTCTTCAGTTCCAACAAACTCCCAGGTAAGACCGCTGCTACTCATTCAGAGACCATAGTTTTGAGTATCAAGGCCCCACAGTGGATCAGGGCCAACTGTCTTTGCTGACCAGAGTTATTTCGGACACAAAAAGCATGGCCGTGAAAGCTTATGTCTAGAATGCAGGCTGGAGAGCGTTTGTAGTCAGAATGGAGATCTTGTAGACAAAGTTCACAAAAGTGATCCGCTTAATGATCAGATTAAATGTTTATTGTTCTTAGCTATAATTTCTTGATGATTGATGTTTTTTTCCCACCCCTAAATCCATTTAAAATAATGCCACTGATAGAAATAAATGCAGTCCGAAAATTTTAAGGGGATAGATGCTTTCTGTTGCTTTAGAGTGTATATGTTTAGGTGTGAAAACATAAGAAGTTTCCATTCAACACCTGCCAGGCATAAGCTAGATGATGCTAGGCATAAATTAAATTTTTTTTCTCTGAAATTGGGGGGGGGGGTAGGGGGGTGTTTTAGATTTATTTGTAGGTTTTTAAAAAAATGGTCAAATGCACCTTTTTAAATTGCACCAGTGCAAATGAATATAAGCATCTTTAGTATTTAAAAATGTTGGGGGAATCAATCACTAAAACTGATTTTAAAATGTCTCTGAAGGTGCACAAATACAAGATACTATAATGGTGACATCTGGGACGCTAGTAGGCACATACTATGATATATATGTGAGAAGGTAGACTGTTTTGAAATAAAAGAGAAAAAGTAAATCAGTCAGAAACAGACAGTATGGTAGAGTTGTGAAAAGTGTGAACTAGCCTCGTGTCTTCAGACAAATCATTTCCCTCTGTGCCTCAGTTTCCTCATCTGTAAAACAGGGGTAGTTATGCCGGCCTTAAAGGATTGTTCTGAATATAAATACATGTAAAAAACTAATAACAATGCCTGGGAGACAGTAATTTCTCAGTAATGGTTAGCTATTATTATCTGAATTTTTGCTAAAATTAAATTATCTTTGCAAAGGATCCATATTTCCAATTAATATTTGGGAGTGTCGGCTGAGTTATTTAATAGGCCCTTAAAAATCAATGTGCTCAAACCTGTAATTATCGGGTTCAGCATTAGTACTCTTCTCTATGTGTTAACTGTCAACAAACAACCAAGAAAACCTTTGGCCAAGCAAAGCTGTTCATTAGAACTAATTCTGTGATGGCGAATACTACTTTAGTAGAATCCCAATATAGTCTCAGATTGGAGAGTTCAGGGGAAGATGTTGCTATTGATTGAAAGGTGGGAAACTGATTGGGAATGGACAGAGGTAATGATGTGATCATTTGGGATTGATGGATAAGGATGGAGAGAGAGAGATTAAAGTGAACCATGACACAGAAACTTGTCTGATAAGCAAGCCCTTTGCCCATGTGAATGATCTATTGTCCAAAAAGGAGAGCTGCTGGCTCAGATGAAGAACTCCCTGTATAAATTAATTTTTCAAAATTTATAAAGCAAACAGTGAAAAAGTTTATGAATTATAAAGCTTTATACACCTGACCAAGAGTTTCATGGAACAAGTGGCTAAGCCATTTTGACAGATAGTGATCTTGATTCTCAAGTCTCAAGTTCTCTTCTGAATTGATGACATGTCCATCGGCTAGGTGGCAAAGATGGAAGCAGATTATATTCCCAATTCTTCTCTTGTCCTCTTCATGTTCCTAATTTATCGTCAGCTATCTATCAGATATTTATTGAACACTATACCCTAACAAAGTTGTTAGATGTCATGTCTAGACTACCACAGTATCTTCTTAACTTTTTCCTCAGTCTCAATGCTAACTTTCCTTCAGACAATGTCTATACTATTATTGAACTGTAATTGTAGTACATTCACTCTACTGCTTAATTTTCTCTTTGTTTATGGTACAAAACATGTTCTCTTTATCGAGGAATGAAGGGTCTTTATAACTTGTATCATGGCCTTAACTCCTTCATACTCAGACTATAAATCCATTTCATGCTTATTTTTTTCTTTTGGATCTTTGTTCCTAGTGAACTAGGCTATTTCCCTGATGTGCTCAGGCCAGTGATTTGTAAATACACACATTGTGACAGATAACGATGCCAGAGCATTGGCTGAATTGAAGCTGAGAGTTTGCTAATACTGATGAGAAAAATTAGATGATACTTCAGTTCCATGTGTTCATTTTCTCAACTAATTTTAAGTTGGTGGAGTGGAGGCAAAAAGTTGGTGGAGTGGTACCATCAGTTATGATACCATAGCTGATAGACTTTTGTCACTCCAGCAGAGGCTTAGCTGTGGAAGGCAATGGAGAACCAAAAAAGTAAATGACCTTAAGGGACTAAGTAGTCTGGTTGGTCAATAACAATATATAGTGTTGAGGTAAATTTATGAATCGTTGTCTTCATACAGGTGTTGATGTCCTGGGCCACTGTCACATGGGGGTAGTCATCGTGTATCATAACGGTAATTACAAAACGGTGGGCTATATTTTAAGATTTGGAACTACATTTCAGGAAGCTCATATCCTATAGTGTTTCCATCCAACCAACTTTCAATAGAAGAATTAAAATGATTGTTCTTTTTGTAGTTGATTTGGAGGGGACTGCAAGGCGTAGACATCTCATTGACTGGTGGTCTAAAGGTATCAATGATAAGTGTGACGGAACCTCCTGTAGTAGACTTTAGTCCCACAACGAAAGGCCACTGAGTGTCATACCTTTGTCTAACACAGTGCCCAGGAATGAGTAGGTGTTTGATAAATATTTACTAAAGAATGGAATGAAGAAAATAAGGAGGAGAGGGAAGAACAGAGACAGGGGTAGAGAAAAGGTTAAAGGAAGAAAAAAAGGAATGAAATATTTTACGGTGTTAGAAAAAAATGAAATTGACAAGAAGGAAAGCAGGAAAAGAGCTGGTATATCATATAGATAGGATTCCTACCCATCATATTAAGATAAAGTGGATATTTTAACCTTTTCATTATGTGAAGTGGATTCAAAGTATGTGAAAGTTGCTATTCATGAGAAAAATCTCAGATATAATTGCATATTTTATGACTTGCTATGAACAATTTAAAAATATTATTTAGAATTGGTGAGGATATTTTAGAGAAGAATAGCTAAGTAAGGAAAAATATATATGAACTGCAGCACAAATTAAAATAAAAGGGGACATTTGAAAACTATTTAGGTTGTTAGGTTAGGAAACCCCACTTTCTGTTTTGTTTCCTTCATTCATCTTAATGACAGTAATAGAAACATTTAGTTGAGGCTTTGCCCTTTCAGACTGAGAAATGAAATGTTTATTATTGCAAAACTCATCATAAAGTAAAATAATTCCTAAACTTTTAATAATTTCTGTAAGGTTGACATATTTGGTCAGCAAAGATACTCTTGACTTATAAATTTCATGGTCCTTGGGCAGGTTTGCTTGATGCAAATGGGACCATTTTGGCAATTATAACGCTCCCATCTCTTTATCTTCCCACATATATTAAGCTAGTAACCATCCACCCCAAACATGTCTTATTAGAGTCATTGTCTATAGTTTGAACTCTTTTGTACAGCCACCGACGTCTCTGAGCGATGGTACAGAAGTAAAAGGGAAGATGGAATTTTCTAGCTTTGCATTACCTGAGTAATTCTTAGTCATGGAGGACTGATCTGTGCATTGCATGAGGTTTAGCAGCATCCCTGCTCTCTACTCAGATTCCAGTTATCCCTGCCCCCCAGTCGTGACAATCAAAAATTGTCCCAGACACTGGCAAATGTCCCTTGGGGAGCAAAAGCTCCCTAGTTGAAAATCACTAATGTGGCCATTGAAAGGCTGCATACATATATGTCGGTATATTGGTGGCATTTTTTTTTTCCTGTAGCAGTATAGATACTCATCGTTCAATGGAAGACCAAATGCACGTTGTTGAAAAAAACCTGTTTTTGTTTTGTTTTGTTTTGTTTTTGTTTTTTTGCAGTGTTTTTTTGCATCTTCCTTTGACCTTTTCCTTGAAGGCTGCTGTATCAAAATGTAATTATCTGCAATATCTCCTACGGGAAATGGGGTAGGATATTTAAGTATCAAACTATATGGGATAAATTGTAATAAAACTCATTAAGATTCTTCTAACAACGTCTCACCCCAGTGATCCCCTGTCCTCACCCCAGGTCCTCTCTTCTCTCTCCTGCTGGTGTAGACCAGGTTCATACGAGTACACCTTCAGACCTCACGACGCCAGCTTATCAGAGCATTCATGTAGTCAAGCCAGTCCTCCCCTAAAGAGGGGCTGGGGACTAAAATTTTATAGCAGCTTCTGAACAAATTAGATTTTTCTCTAGATAGTTACACAGCCATGTCGTATCGGCCACGTCAAAACGTTAGGAGAATCTTTAATAATATTCCTAAGTGGCGGTGGTGGAGGGGGAGAGAGATGCAGCGAGTGCGGTGGGAGAAAGTAATCTATTTAGAAGATGAAGTTGACACTTACAGAAAAAGCTTTAGATACAGGTAGAGCCTGAGTTTGTTGCAAAATTTGTCCTTGCAGATTGACTGTGATATCACTTTCCTAACGCGCATTCAGGAACGCCCTCAGGCTGTGAGTCGGGAACCAGACTCACAGAGAGTCATCCCCAGCACATTAGGAAGTGTCCAGAAAGTAAAGAATCATCTAGGTTGATCATCTAGGTACTAGGAGCCCAGTGGAATTTTCCACCCCTAGCGAGAAGGCTGCGATATCTCCTACCCTGTGCAGGTCTGTGTGGGGACTTGTGTCATCTATAGTCATTACCTGCATCAAGGGAATTAGTATGTTTTCCTGGGTCTATTGCTTGGTGATTGAGTGGGGTGGCGTGTGTGTGCGTGTTTGCATGTGTGTAATAATAAATTGGTGCATATAATAGAAGAGGGGAATGGAGTCAACATTGGATCCCTAGGATTTGTCTTGGAAAACTAGATGATTCACAGAATAAGATGAAAGTAATGAAGGAGAACTGATCCAGTCATATCAGTGTTGGACTTATAAAACCTTGGACAATTTAAGATCAGCCATATTGATAATTATAACTAAGATTATGTGTATCCTTCTAAATTGGTATGTATTTAAACTTTGATTAAACTTTATCCACTGTATAAATAAATAAAAAACAAACTCTCAAATCATTAGTTTCTATATGGAAATGTATAATACCAGATTTATCATTTTTTTCAATAAGATTTCTTCTTATGAGTACAATCATAGGGAAAAGTAAGTCATTCATTTGACTCCTGAAAAACATCTTAGAGAGAAAAAGATAGAGGTTGGGTATCCCAGCCCCCAATAAGACCTTGTTAATAATTTGTAGTGGTTTGAACTTTGTGCTGTGATCAGTACTGTTTGGCTGTGTTCATATCATCCTTGTCTTACAATTTCTGGACACTTAATACAGGAGAGTTTAGAGCTATATTAAGAAAAACTTTTTAAAAATAAGGGCAGAAGAATAATTCTAAGTTTGGGTTATTGCATATTTAAAACCATGAAATGCTGTTTAATAATGCAGAGATGCTAAAGTTAGAATGTTGAAAACAGGGCTCCCTGTATCACTGCAAACTTGAAGATACTGTACGCACAGCAAGTGTGTGTGATTTAGGAAGCCAGTTGTATACACAGTAAATATACATAAATTGTTATTAAAGACGTTTCTGATTATAATTATAATTCTCAAATTTGTCGCTTAAACACATAAAATTCTCAACCATGATATTTTTGTTACTTTTTCCATTTATATTCATTAGAAAGAAAAAAAGAAAAGACATTATCTTCATCTACTGAAGTCTTTAAAATGATGAGATTCTAATTTTAATATTGGGTTAGAAAATAAGGTAGACTTTTTACATATAGGGATATGTAAAAATGGGATAATGGGAAAAAGGCCAATAGTCGATTTAAACAAAAAAATTTAAATGCATTATTTATACTGATTTTTGATAAAAACCACTGTAATTTTTTGAATTATGGAGACAGAAAGTTTTATATTAGTTATTGATGCAACTATTAATTTTGGGAAAATATTAATAGTATAGTTCACTTTACCAAGGTGGTGTAGAAATGAAATAGTGGTAATTGGCTTTAAATGATATAAAAAAAGACCCACAAAAGATTGCTATTGATTTCAAAAAAGACACTTTGGAAGGCTCTACATATTTTAATATGTTATATTGCTTTTACTCTTTCTGCAATTATGCATGTAGTTGTTTTCAGAGCCAGCGTTAAAACTTTACTTCTCATATTCAACATTTTTAGAAAATTAAAATAGTAGATCCTAATTTTAGAAAATTTAGAACATACAGGGAAACATAAAAAATATTAAAACTACCTGTAAAATGTGTTTTGATAGATGGAGATAATAGCCGTTAACATATTTGTATATTTCCTACCAATATATTTTGCTAACTACTCTTATGAATACTTCATATATAAAATATGTGTTTTGTATGTGTGTAGATATGTATATTTGTGTGTATATACATAATTATACATACGTTATATATAATTTGGATCATAGTACACATATATCCTGCTCATATTAACATTTTACACATCTTTTTAAGTGATGCATTATCTAATGTAAGACAATTTATAACTAGACTTATAGGTTAATTCTGAGATTTTTCTATGTACAAATTGAGGTCTGTATTCAATATTCGTATTTCTGCATATTTCTCATTATTTCATTAAGATACTTGCTATGAGGGAAATTTGGGAGCCTAGTAGCACAAACTTTTTGCATAATATATAATACCACATTGTATTTTGAAGGTTGCAGTAAATTTTGCTGAGTGATAACAAAAGATCTGTCTTCTTCTGTCTTACATTATTAAAAAAGTATACAGTGATTTAAAATGTGACAACTATCAAATGGCCTTTAGGGAAGATGATTCAGGTGAATCCCAAGTTGGCCAGTCCTGACATAACACGAGCAGCTGAAATAGCTCTAGCGGAAGCCATCTTCAGACTCTCAATGTGAGAAGAATAAACCCTGAGTATCTTAGGCCATTTTTAGTGAGCTCCTCCATTTCTTGCCTTTGGTCTTTTTATTTCTTATGCAATTTGAATTATTTATAACTCTTACAAAGATGCTTAGTAGGGGCAAATCTTTTCATTATTCAATGTGAAATAATAAACCTTATTTGGTATGAAGTCTATTGAATCGTATCAACTTTCCTGGTAGAGAAAACAACTTGGTTGGAAGGTAAGCATAATTTTTCAATGGAAAAGTAAATGTTCTCCAGTATCTTCTAAACCATTTAAAAGTATTTTTCAAAATAAGAAGTTGCAGAAGTGTTTTGGCTAGATATGTAGACTCCTAAAGCTAGCTGCTCTTTAGATAACTTTTCTCTTTTGGGATTTTAAACTCGAGGGTAATACTGAGCGAGAGACAATGAATGATCAATATAAGAATAGAAAGATGGGAAGGGAAGGGAAGGAGGGAGGGAGAGAGAGAGAGAGACAGAGAGGAGAGAAAGGAGAGAGAGAGTGAGAGAGACTGAAATTAAAGGACCGTGATTACAGTGTTTCTGAAAATGTTATTGAAAAATAGTGTCTAGTAGTTTTCCCATTTTCTATCATATGTCGATCTTTAACTACTGCTATAAACAATTTTTCCAAGCCACATTTCTCTTCTTATGGGAGGAAAATCCTTCCTTATCTTGGCCCATCAACATGTGTTAAGCCCAATAAATCCTTAATGCCAACAAGTTACAATTGTACTGAGATCTGAAATTTTCAAATTTAAAAGGAGAGACATCCCCTGCTCTTGATGCTGTTGAAGTATGCTTCATTATAAATAATTTCTTGTGCTAATTTCTAGCTATCACAAGACAGTGATGTAATTCACCTGGAAAATGCAAAGAACTGGATAACTGAGGGACAAGGTGAGCTAAAAAGAAAATAAACAATTCACAAATTTGTGCATCAGCACATTTTCCATATTTGGATAAAATACATTGATTGTGCAAAATATTTCAGGATTGGTAAATTCTTTCTCCGAGCAATAATGCCTTCCATATATTTTAGTTTTATTAATAGCACTAATTCCTGTGAACTTCATGAAAATTCTTACACTTTCCTCCTGTGATCTAGTCCGATTTCCATATGGATTTAAAATACCTCTGTTGTCTCAAATCTCCCCTCTGGTGTTATTGTGTGTATCTTTCACAAAAGGTAACAAAAATATAACTGGGTTTAAATCTTATTAGTATCGATTCCTCTGAAATTATATTTTCTACTCTTGTAACTAAAGAGTAAGTTCCCTATTTCTGTATTTACCTGTTTCTGAGTTCCCTATTACCTGTTACCTGTTCCCTATTTCTGAGTTTACCTGTATTTCCCCAAAATATCTTAGCTTCATGAAAACAATAGTTAGGTCAATCGTATTCCCATTGTGTCCCCTGTGTCACCTGAAAATTAATCATTCAGTATTTTCTGAATCTATTTATGTGTTAATTAATTTGGAAATTGACAGCTCTTAATGAGAATTCCAAGAATCATATAAATATTTTAATAGCCACTGATAGTTCTCTCATGAATCATACTCTAATTTCAATCCCTAAAGTTATCTGTCATTCAAGTTATTTATTACATTTTTGGAGCTATTTCATGTAGGTGCATCTATAGATGTATGAATATGACATGTACCTACTTATTTTGCATAAGTGGGCACACAATATTCATCTTACAATATATAAAACATTTAATTTTAAAGGGCTTTATAAGTGTTCATCATATGAATGAACTATAATTTCTGTAAATAAGTTGCCTCATTAATGTATATGTAAGTAGTTTTGAGCTGTTGCTACTATATATGATTTGCAGTGAACGCTTTTATATGTGTATTTTTACTTAATTAAAAAAATAGCTACAAAGGTTGAAAGTGCATTTTAAATTTTGGGAAGTATTACTTAGCTTGGGCTCATTCTAGAAAGATTGTGTAACATTTTATGTTTTCATTGCATTGTCTGAGACTGTTGTTTTCACAGCATTCTTTCTAAAGTGATCTCTATTTTACTTAGTAATGTTTGTATTTTATTAACCATAGATACAAACAAACTCTTGATCCCTAATCCCCAAACCTGCCCCTCAGAGTCATTCCTGTCTTGGTGAATGGCAACATCAATTGTACCAGGGTCTCTGTGTGGCAGTGTTGAGACAGAATTTCTAGTCTTTGCTCTTAAAGAATTTCAACTGATTGGATGAGGCCCACCCACACTAGGGAGGGTAGTCGCTCTACATAAAGTCTACTGATTTAAATGTTGATCCCAATTTAAAAAAACAAAATCAAAAACAAAAACAAAAACAAACAAAAAAACCCCCTCACTTTTTACCAAACAGTTAAACAACATGGCCTCGCCAAGTCAACACCTAAAATTCACCACCATGGCAAAAAATAGAGATCTGACCAGCATAACAGAAAGATCTACCAATAAGATCTAATAGATGTGTATATATATAGATGACTTTATACCAAACTACAGAATACCTATACTTTTCAGAAATGCACACGTGGTACTCTTACCATGATAGACCATATCCTAGGTCATAAAAACAAAGCAAACAAACATAAACATTATTGTTAACATCATATTTAATAGGAAAAGATAAACTACTTTCTTACTATAATCAAGGATATAGTAAGATATAAGTAAGGATATCTTCATTAACCATTCCTATTTAACATTGCACCGGAAATCCTAACTGGTGGAATAAGGCAAGAAAATGAACTAAAAAATATAAAGATTGGAAAGAAAGTAATAAAGCAATGCCTATGTACTGATGACAGGATCGTCTGCATGGGGAATCCCAGGAATCGACTTCTTAGAACTTGTAATTGAGTTCAGCAGGGTTGCACAATACAAGATCACCAGAGAGAAATACAAACTATATAGACTTGGAGGAAATATTTTAAAATGCTCATGTGACAGAGGACTGATATCTAGAAGTTATAGAGGACTTCCAAAACTTAACAGTAAAAAGCAAACAATCCAATTAGAAAACAAGAAATGGCATGAACAGGCATTTTTCTGAAGAGGTTAGACAGATGGCACCATAACATTCAACACCACAACTGCTGGGGAAATGGAATTAGATGCACAATTATATGGCACTACACATTTATTAGAATGACTAAAATTTTAAAAAATACAGTGAGAATACCAAATGCCGGTGAGAACACCAAATGTGGGTGAGGAAGCAGAGAAACCGCTTCCTTGCTTGCTGATGGGTAGTTATCAAAAGAAATGGGAATTTATGTTTGCACAAAAGATGTTCACAAACGTTTAAAGCAGCTTCGCTTGCAATAGGTGAAAACTCGAAGGAAGCCAGATGTCCTGTGACAGGTGAGTGAGCAAAAGACTGTGGTGCATACACCCTGGAGAGTACTATTCAAACATAAAAAAGGATTGATAAATTCAACAATCTGGATGAAACTCCAGGAAATTCTGCTAAGTGGAAAAACATCAATTATCAAATGTTGCGTCCTACACGAATGCATTTATGTAAGAGATTCTTGGTTGCCAGAGATTAGGGGGAGGGTGGAAGTGGGGTGGAAGGGTACAGTAACAAAAGGGGAGCATGAGGACTAGTCATGTATTTGAACTTCCACATGGCAATGTAAATATTAATAATGCATGGTATTGATTTCTGTCCTTTTCAACTTTATATAAATGAAAATGGTATAATGTAGCCTTCATTTTTAATTTTGCTAAACATGTGTGCTATATCCATGCATTTATTTGCATGGTATTAAATTAGATCATTTGAATACTGTGGATGCACAATTAATATATCTGAAGTTTGTTGCTAAATCTTTCGATATTATAAATAATGTTTTAATTAAAAAATCTGGATTTTATCCATGCAGAGGTCAAGAACTCACAAAGTGTCAAAAATTATATTTATGGGGTTATACCTGATTTTACACTATGTCCATGACTGTTTAAGCCCAAGAACATTTAATATAAACCCTATATCTACTATTATAATCCTTGAGCATATCAAACTTTTTTACTAAATTTGATGGTCAGAGATTACGGGTCAATGAAAATTTGAATCCAGTGTCAGAGGTTCAAATTAAATTTAGCTAGACGTCCTCTTCAACCCCAGAACCGTTATCTGATACTTCCTCAATATAGAATTCGCATTCAGTAGTATCCTCAGGTCTATAAAGGTCCAGAAACAAAGCAAAACTAAATAAAACAAATTTACCAAAATATTTATATCTTCCTTTATGCAGCATCTAAGAGAGCAAACTCTTCTACGTCTAATAACCTCTTCTCCAAAGTAAAATTAAAGTCCCAAACTAGTTTTTATAAAATGTCTATGATAATTTAGTAGCTGTGCCTTGTTAAATATATTTTAGAAATAATGTTGAATCAGATAAATCGGCGTTTAATATGTCGTCATAACATACAAATCCAAACACTCAGTTGCTTAACATCTACTGGGTTATGTACCAATTGGAAAAATTCCCCACTGGGTGTGAATTTCCTTATCGAATGATGAATCAGGCTGATCCACCATTTACAGATGTGACAGCCAGGGTCAGAGAGCACTGGAAGGTTGTACACAGGATTTTAAATACTTCAGCCCTGAAGCAACACACAGCACTACTGTCACAGTCAGGTGGCCTTACCTAAATTCACAGGCGCTGAGAAATGTCTTTCCAGGCACCTATGCTGGAGAGAAGAGTTGGCTATTGTGAAGGCAATAACAACCATTTTCTCAACCGTTTTCCGGTCATCAACTTTTTAGCTAACCACCCCTCTCCCCACCGACTACACACAGCCAGAACACGTGGTCATGCCTTCTTCAAGGAAGACGTTCTAGAACTTCAATCCATCGTGTCCAGATTGTAGTTTACATTCGCTGGGTCACCTGCTGTAGCCTCCCTTCAAATCTGAATATATCACTCTCAGCGTGCATATCTAGGAATTAAAAAGATATGCCCCTTAGGCACACACACACGCAGACACACGGACATCATAAGTGAGACAGATAACCAACTAAATTTTCCCTTCGAACAGAAGAAATAAAGAAAGCACAGAAGTTGCTTGCAGAGAGACAATTTGAATATCACAGGGCAGAGAATTTGAAGGTTTTCTCCCCTGAGAGTGGTTGGCCCTGATTCTGAGTTGCCACGGAAGTTTCTTGGTCTCATTCTCCTCTCTCCTTTCTGGGAGTTTATTTCCCTCTGGAAGGTTCTTTATCCCCTTCAGTATTTTCCTTGGCCCAGTATTTTGTGGATGCTGGTGAGTGTGCACGAGTTTCTGAGAGTACGTTTTTGTTTTCATTCTTGAATGGAGTGAACTTGACATTTCATAGGTAAACATACATTTCTAGCAAATGAATAGAATTCTTATCTACTGAGCTCTAGTAAATTCCATGTACCAGTAAATAAATCGAAAGTCATTTATAGATAAAGTTATTTCTTTGTTTGGTCATTCCTTCCCCTCTACCCGCATATCTTAGTATTGGCTGTTTTGTAATTATATTGAGCAAAAATGGAAGAAGATATATCTTTAATCTGATCCTTAGTAGTTTTGTCTACCATGGAGGTTCTGATGAACACCACATTATTAATCTGGTGTTTTGTTCAATTTCAATCAAATAAAATGTTTTACTGGTTTTTTATCACTCCAAATATTTTAAAATTCCATCTATAGTTTTTTGAGGCCAAGAACAGTCGGTGTCTGCTCTTTGCATGACTCTGAAATTCCAGTTTATGTCTTATACACTATGCATTTCGTAAATCATTCTAAGTTAGTTCTGACAGTAGCTATGCCATTGGGACAGTACCAATCAATAGTTATCAGGGATATAATAAAAAGCTGTTTGTCACTCTGCAGATGATTAGAATAGGTGAAACTAAATTTCCTTTAGACTAATGTTTGCTAATATATTTGGATATTTTTGCAATGACAAATTCAGACATTTTGTTTTCTGATCAAGTATAAAATTTAAAATTTCAAATTTTAAATAATTAATTCGAAATTAAAAATGGCATTTGAAGAATTAACCCAGAGATGGAAGCAACTCTACCATTTTGACTATTACTCAGTTCCTATTTTTGTAATTATTAGTGTTCGAATTGCCAAGTAGACAGGCTTACATGTGCTGATGGTGTGGCTTTGCTTTTATGTACTGATTAGATGCTGCTTAATTAATGATTGTCTAGCTAAGGCATCCTAAAATACTTCACACATCGATCATTTTTCTTGTATATCTTGCAAGCAACAGGCATTGATTTCAGTGAACTGCATATCAGTTTACTATAGAAAAAGATTTAAATATGAATATATGCAAGTGATTCTTCTGTGTATATTTAGTTTTTTAAATATTCAAAATTCTTTGCCCATGTTGTCGGTTACTTGGGCCCTACTGATGTTGCCCTCAGTGGGGTGGGGGTTGGGAGTTGGAGGGCAATGCTTTCCTGTTACCTTTTCTCATTCACAGAAACTAAACTAATGGGCTACTTTAACACTTCTCACTTGATTATGCTATAAAAGAAGGTTGATAAGGAAACTCGGGATCTTTAATTGTTTTTGATATTAGTGAACTGAAACATAATCAGTGAAACCAAGATACTTTTCTGTTCCCCAAAATATATTAAAACTCAAATTGTGGTGGTATATTCATCAATATCAGTCGATTTGATAACTCAAATCTCTATACTTCAAACAGAAACCAAGCTATCAAAAGGCATTTCTTATGTGTATTTGACTTTCTGATTTTTAAAACCAATTTACCAGTAATAACATTGCCAATTACCATTATTTTTCAACTTAAGATTTTTAGGAGATAAATTATATAAATAATATGAACATTTAAGTAATTCTCAGAAAAAAAAATATTTTTCAAAAGGACTTGAGGATAATTAACTGAGTAATAATCAGCTTGATTTTCCCTCATATTTAGCAAAGGTAAGTAAAAATAGTGCTCTGGGTTTCTTCAGCTCGACCTCCCCGTGCCAGTCACTCACTGGAATGGAAAAGAGACCAGGTATATGCTGTTGCTGCTTTAAGATCCTTGTCACTAAATGACCTCTGTCAACAAGCTGGATGGAGATTCACAAAGCTGTTTATTTGGCAAAGACAGTTTTCGTAGCAGCAGATCTCTGAATAAGATCTTGGTCAATGTAGTTTAATTGCCTGTATTTAAAGTATTAGTGATTGGCTTTACTGACATGTGCTCAAATCTCCCCGGGCAGAGAACACGCTGAATCCAGAGAGATTATTGGTTCCAAATAACACAACTGAACAAAGTTTGAGCAATACTGACAAGTGAAACTGGCAATTATAACTATGAAATTTGGCCTTATGCATTTTTTAATAGTTCGGCATAAAAATAAATTGAGATGCCTTTGGGAGAGAGAATTGTATAGATCAGGGAATATTATATGTTAGAGTTTAGACTTCTGATAATTGCATAAAGAGAAACAATTTTTAATTTCGTGGATAATTTAATAAATTCTCTAATTTTATTACAGACTTCAGGGATGTTATGGACTGAATTAGGTTCCTACCCAAATTCCTGTGTTGACGCCCTAGCTCCAAGTTCCTTTGAATGTGACTGGTGTTGGAGATAGGGTCTTTAAAGAGGTAGTGAAGGTGAAGTAAGGTCGTAAGGGTGGGACCCTAATCCGATGTGA
This sequence comes from Pteropus medius, assembly GCF_902729225.1. Lineage (NCBI taxonomy): Eukaryota > Metazoa > Chordata > Mammalia > Chiroptera > Pteropodidae > Pteropus > Pteropus medius. The sequence continues at coordinate 19,116,033 of NW_024351073.1, read as the reverse complement.
TTGGGGTCCTTCCTTGTAAGAGAATGGGCAAGCACAGCAGAACGGCCAGGCCAGGACATTGCAAGAGGGCAGACGTGTGCCTGCCAAAGAGACGTGTGTTAATGTTAGATTTCATTGTTATCATTATTACAAGGAAGAGAATTACAATAAAGACACCCAAATTAGACATGTTTTATATTTTGCTTCTCTTACCGGAGTGAATTCAAAGATGGATGGCACAGATACAAAATATTAATAGAATTGATTTTTTTTAAAGGTTTATATTTGATAGGCAGCGAAATATGTCCTTGACAGAAAGTGAAAACCAGTTGTTTGGTTATTATAATTTTATCATAAACCTTTCTAATGTTCAATATCTTGAAATTATTTAAAAGCAGATTTATTATTCACTATGAAAATAAGTTATTGAAAATGTTTATATATAATATACAGTGTAATAAAATGTTTTTTATGTCTATCAGAACCCTGAACTGACCTTGTATAGGTTACTCATATAATCTTGTTTATGTTTATTTATTCAGCATATATAAAAAAGAAAAGGAAATAATAGGAAATATTCTTTCTAGTTTCATTTAACATAGAAAAGTAATTCATTAAAAATTATTTTGCTATAAAAATTACTTACCAGTTGTTTTGTGGAATCTGTAATAATGCAGAAATTAAACTCTAAGGAGGTATCGACTAAAATTAATATCACATATATTCAAAATAACTTTTTCTTAACCATAAACCAAAATGAATAACATCATTTCATTAGTATTTCAGATATTTCTTCATTCTTTATACCAAGTTCTTATCATTTTCCTTTTAGCTAAATCTAGCATTATTATAACGATTGAAACATAAATCAGAAAGCAAACAGCAGAGAAGCAGCTGGTGATGTCAATATTTTTGTTGGCTGAATCATTTTTCACGTGAATAAGATATCATTTGGGACGTCTGTTCCTTAATATGTAGCTATCTTTGGCACTGTTCTATACAAGGTATAACACCATCAAAATCTTACAGTTGCCTATGCTTATATTTTCATTGTCTTAGTAGCCTCAGTGTCCTGCCTCCATTATGTTCTGGTTCCTACAGCTCGTTCATGGCTGTCTGAACTTTTTTAGAACTATGCTATCAATATCTCACCTGTTTGGCTTATTAAGTTACTCTCTTAAGAAGAGAACCATGTGAGTTCCCTGATAATGTGGAGTATAAAACTGAAAGCAACAAACAGACAAGACAAACAGAGACTAATGAACACTGACAATTTAGTGGCTACCAGGAGGGGGAGGCAGGTGAGGGTAAAGGGGGTCAAATACATGGTGATGGAAGGTAATTTAACTTTGGGCAGTGAACACACAGTGCAATATACAAATGGTGTATTGCTGAATTATACACTTGAAACCTATATAATTTTATTAACTAATGTCACCCCAATAAATATAATAAAATATTAAAAAGGACGCGATTTCTACCCTAAGAGAATTTCTTTAACTGCTTTTAAGACACAATGGTTTGACATTCGATTGCATTAAGTTTAATACCCTTATTTTCAACCTAAAGTAGTTTCGTAGGTTTTCTGCCTCTTTCCTTGTTCACATACTTTTCTTATATATTATCTAATACGTACATGTATTGCTCATGTCTCAAATCCCTCAACCTTATCTTGGACATGTTACCACCAACCTCGTATTTAAGATGCTGTCCACGAGCGTGCTGTATGCTTTGTGGTTGCTGTCGTTAGTCATGAAACTTCTCAGAGAGCTCTGGAGAATGGTGGGACTTTTCACGGTTTTGTGTCATGAGCATTTATGTCAACTTATTCCTCTAGAAAACTGTAGCTCTGTGCCTGTTGAGAGATTTGATTCTGGAACGTCAGTAATCTCTGCAAGATAAAGTAGTCTCGACCTAGCAATATAAGTTTTCAAATATTTTCGAGTCCAGCTCATTCTGTATAGAAAGAACAAACCCATCAAACTGTCTTCTACTTAGTGAGACAAAAGAGAAGTTACAGGCTAATCATAGCAAGCTTGACTTCATGTAATTAAAATGTAATTAATGATAATTATAAAATCCTTTTGTGTACATAAAGTATTTTCTTATAAAATTATTTAAACTTATTCAAATCATTCATAGTAACTTTATCAGAAGTTTAAATAATAGTATACACTGAATAAATTGAAATAGATTTTTCCAGTTATTTTTTGCATTATCAACATATTTCTTTCAAGCTTATATCCATAGATATTTCACATTTGCATTTCTAACTTATGGAGCTACATTTTATTAAAATTAGATGTTTTTACTCTGATCATTATTTTTGAAGATAAAAATTTAATTTCAAGAACTACCTTCACATTTACTTTGATTTATTTTATTCTGAAAAACCTTTTTTTAAACCATATACTCAATAAAATACAGGCTAGGAAAAATGAAAATTATATTTTCAGAAAATAAAAAAAATATTTGATGCTCATACTTTTTTTCTTACTAAGGAATTTATATCTTCCCTATGACTTTCAAAAGACCTGTCAGATTTACATTGTTCTAAAATTATGGTATAAAGAACATTTTCTATCACTGCTTTAAACAGGCCATAAATATATTTTATTTCTTTAAATTTCTAAGTGATGATGTGTAGAATGCAAACTCAGTCTAAGACCAGAATTGTCATATTTTCCAACAATAAGGTCATATAGAAGCAATAAAAAATTTTATGAATATCTGATTCATATGACTGAATCCAAATGTGAGATAGAAAGGCAGGAAGAGAAAATCACTGGGCACATGACCCTACCTTCCTTTTTCTTACCTATGGTTTGGAACTACCCATGTTTCTCCACTTATCACCTAAGCTTCCGCTAGGCCATAGAATTATAGCAGTAAGTGGTTCGTAACACCACTGCTCTCTCCCTAATCACCTACAAGCCTCAGGCTGTTAATGACTCACTATTTTTGCTGGGTTCTGGAAGCTGTACCATTTCCTCTTAATCTCCTTAATCTTGCAAAGGAACTTTGGAAACAGTTCCTTTATTATTTTTTTGAATTGTCTTTTTAGATGTGCCATCTGGTTGGTTTATGTATATACCAATATTAATCTGGCAATTGGTACTAGAGTGGCCCCAAAGAGAAAACTCACAAAATTAGATTATGGGATAGGGATGTTCATGCTGAAGGATCCTGTGGTTTTGTGACTTTATTTACTGATAGGCTATGCACAGTTTAATTCTATAGAACTTAGCTCCTGTAAAAGTTTGCAAATCAAAGCCAAATACAATTTATTTTGACAATAAAATTCAAAAAAAAGTGAGGAAACAGTTTCAATAAGGATAAAACGCCTCGTCCCATGTCATCCCTTGTCCACTTAAACCCTTATCGAGTTGAAAATTTCTACAAGGGTTTTTCTTAGACACCTCCATGGAGTTCTTTCCCCTGACTTCATAATATCAGTTAATCACTTCTCAAATGTTCATACGATGGCTGTGTTTGTATGGTAAAGACGAAATTATGAATGCCAAATAACATTTCCAAAAGTACACAATTGCTAATTTTACATTAAAGAAACGGCAGAAATAATAGGAGTCAAGGCCCTCCCGCTCTTCCCTTAGGAATTTGAGCACTTTGGAAAAGAACACAGCAGTGGTCAGATTTCGTAATGAGACAGGGCAACCACTCCACAATCCCACAGGTTTCTGGTGAACTCTGCTGGAGGATGTACCTTCGTCCTGAAGACAAACCGAAACTCCCAAGCCAGTCATTATTCCCTACTCACACTTCGCTGTCTAGATCTTAGGGCCTGTTGAAAAGAAACCATAACATCACTATAGTTTGCAGAATGTATATTTGTAGCCTCACATCTTTTGGAGCATAGGGGGAGATTGTGTGTGTGTGTGTGTGTGTGTGTGTGTGTGTGTGTGTGTGTGTGAGTGTGAGTGTGAGAGAGAGAGAGAGAGATATGTTTGGGTATATGAGAAATCAAGAAATAAACAAGATTCAGGTCAAAAAGTTCTTTTCAGTTTGGCAGTTCCAGGCCCTGAAGGTAGCCCAGTGATGTCAGGTGCTCCCCAATTTTAATCAGGTGAGAAGCAAAGGTTGGAGGAAGGAAGCAAATGAGTTTCACTTCAGCAGGTGCTCATATAGTCACAAGAGCAGATTTCATTCATTAAGGGAGAAGAAAACCTATTCCACGATCCTGGTTAGGAACATCTACCTTTTTTTACAGGTACTGGCTTAAGTTTTAAAGCACCTAAAAACTATACACACCTTCTTTATCTTTTAACGCCAACATGGGACACACGCAAAAAAATGTCGAAATGTGGATTTTTTTTGGTCTGAAATATTTTTTTTTATTTTGTCAACATCTATGTTTAAAATAGATGAACCAAAATATGATTTTCGTTGTTGTTGTTGATGAATACAGGATGCACAAAATGGTGAATATGGGCCTTCTGTATTTCCATGTGAAAAATATAATGGGCAGAATAAATTTTCACGAGAAGGTTTGAAAATCCTTGGCTTTGTGTCAATATAAAGTCCGTTCTTCAAGTATGTTGCATGGTTATTTTTTGTTTCTGTTGTTATGTAGTTTTTATTTTTCCTGCAAGCACATGAGTTTATGAATGATTGGTAGCATTGGTAAAATCAAACATCTGAAATGACTAATTTTTAAAAAATTAAGTATCAGCAGAGGATTAAGGCATTGTTTGGGTCAAATCAGTCATCTACAAATCTGTAACAACTTTGCCTATCAGGAAAGATTTGACAGTTTATGAAGATGTCAGATATCGGTAAAATTTCATTGCTAAGCAAAAGCTTAATTATAGTGGAGAAAAATTTTTATTGCATGAGAGTTGAAAACCTTTTGAGTCCTGCACAAATGTTAGGCTTAGCTTTGTTGACAAGGAGATAGTCAGGTGACATGACATGACTTTCTCCGTAGGCGTGAATTGGCCTCTGTTGTACTTCCTAAAATATCTAACCTCAGAGAGAGGAAAATGCCATTAGTTTCCAAATCAGCGTGCTTCTAACGTCTCAGGATTTGGGGGACAGAGGAGGGTAGCCAACTACTTTAAGTATTTGACAGAACTTTAATACTTTTGTGTTTAAATATTTCTTGTTCCTTTTCTGAGAGAGAGATAAGAAAGATACTAATAGAGCAATTTGGCAAGAAAGAGTTTTATTCATGGATTTCCTTACTGGAAATTTTTAGCTACATAAATGAGAAAAATATTTCTATCAGCAGACATCATTAGGTATTTCACTGGGGGAAAAAAACAACCAGCCGACCAAACAAACAACAAAAACCCCTTAAATGGCACTTTGTCATCCCTAAACTGCCACTCTTTGAAAGATTAGAGTCAGAACATGATGTGAACTTTCCAGTGCTTGAGGATGAGCCGGCGCAGGCCGGAGTCAATAGTGATAAATCTCTGTAAAGTTCTAGGCAGGTTGAAGATTTCAGATATTGAGAATAACTGCAGGATGCGTGCTTAAGGTCGTTTTTTTGTTTAATGTTTCGCTTTATGTTTTAGCGCTTCATTTCATTCTGCCTTTTTGTTATATGAAGTATGTATTCATTGCTTACCTTCTGTGTGCGTGTTTTACTTCTGGCCAAAAAAAGGCAGCATCTCTTTTTAGTTATTATACTGTTTACCTTTATGCCTTTTAGAAATAAATGAAGGTCCATCAAATGAGAAAAGAACTGTTATTTATTCTCAAATTCCAATAGCAAAGGAGTCAGCCACTGCCACTGAGTTTTGGCAGCGGCTGAGAGGCAGGCAGGAGAGCGGGGAAGGTTTATGGTGGAGAGGGGGGAAGGCTCAGGGGTGCCCTGACTGGAGGCTGTTGGCCTGAGAAAGCTGGAGGCGGGCCAGCTAGAAGCCGGACGTCTTCTGTGACTGGTGAGGAGAGCACATTTGGCTTTCTCTGGGTAGTCTTAAATTGGAAGTGGGAACAGATATCATAAGAGCTGTCAGTTATTTATCACATCCTGGACATTTTTTGGTCAATCGTTACAGAAGTTTTTATTTCCCTTCAGGAATTGTCACTAGAGATAGCAACTTGTCTTTCTGCAGGTCGGCCGGCTTCCTGGCTTCTTCGCTGTAGGTAAGGGGCTGTTCTCCTGGGCAGGGTCAGACGGGTCAGACTGCTGTCTTTGTATCCTCTTTGGCCATTGGTCACTCGTGTCCTCAGCCTGATTTCTCATGTTACGTTTCCAGGCCCGTGGGACCCTCGCTGAGTCTTGCAGACTCAGCTCGCTCTCTGTCTTTCTTGCCCGCCCGGCCTCAGGGCTGACAGCCTCCCTCATCTCAGGTGTTTGCATTCTCGATTTTTCCTTATGAAATATCCCTTGGCAAAATATGCACACGTTTGTTTCGCACTCTTCGTTCTGGTCTCTGCTCAGATGTTACTTGTTCAGTAAGACTTTCCCTGATCAGCCTACATAAATGAGTCCGCTCAAGTCACTTCTGTTTCTTTCTTAAAGATTAGCATTACCCAGCTCCAACCGTTTATTTTTTGGTGAATGTTTGTCTCTCTCACTAGAGTTTAATCTACACGGCATCATGGATATCGCCTGTTTCGCTCACTGCTATCTTTCTTCTTATAATGGTAAAACGTACCAAGTAATTGGTCATATATCATTGGCTGAACGAATAAAACCTATATTCTTTGAAAAATAATTTTTCACCTATCATATGAACTATGAAAACTTCAGCTCATTGTTTTCTTACTTTCCCTTTCCTAATTCTTCTCACAATTTTTATTTGTTTCTCTACCTTCAGTTTTTCTAGATGCAGAGACTCTATCTCACTATTATAGGCACACCTTGGAGATATTGCCCAGTCACTTCCAGACCACTGCAATATAGCGAGTCGGAATCTTTTTGCTGATGAAAGGTCCTGTCTTCAATTTGTAAAAAACACAATATCCGTGAAGTACAATGAAACTAAAAACATTCAGAGATTTAAAAAAAGCATTGGTAACAACCTTACTTAGCTCACTCCTCCCACCAACTCACACTTTGCTTCCAGAGTGATGACTATTTTATCTTCTGTTGTATAGGTTTTCAAATAATTGTGTATTCATTTCTGTTGGTACTATAAATGATTGTAGTAAATGAATATTAATTCTATGCCAACCAAACCCAACTTATCAGGAACTGATAGAGTGCAGGTTTAGTTTTATTAAGTCAGAGTCACATTAAAATTGATTGGTTCTCCAGAAGCCACCTTTCAGACAATATAGCAGTAATCCAGTTTCCTTTCATTATAGGCAATGACAAAATCAATATCATGTGGAAGCCCGGGGAACATGTACAAGCAGAACAAGGATGGTAAATGAGGATGAAGTATGCCTAAGTCTGTAAGGGGTGTACATCAATATGCCTGCATTTTATTTAAGATTCAATTAAGTGAACACAAAAGTAATATCAAGGGCAATTGATAAATATAGTCTTTCCTATGTGTACAAACAAAATAAGCAGAAGTGGGATATTATAAAGATAAAACCAAAATAATCAATCGAATCAGGATTAGTATTAAAAAATTAATTTCATTGGAAAAGCTTTTAGCCAGATCAATAAAACGCTAGAAAACACAAATTATTAATATCAGAAAGAAGTAGATACCGTGGAAGATTTCATATGTATTCGAAAGATTAGAAGGAATTATTAACAAATGAATACCAATGCATTCAACAACAGGTGAAATTGACAAATTTCAAAAACTGACAGAAGAAATAGAAAATCTGAATTGCTGTATATATAAATAGAAATTGAATTTTGCGTTAAAAAAAGTCAAGTTTTAAAGCTTTCTATGTTCTAGTCTTACTCAAGGTATTTTACATTTGTGCATTATTGGAAATAATATTTTCTCATTTTTTTATTTTCTTTCAATTTATAGAAAAACAGTTTTGTTTATTGATCTAGTATTCCACAGTCTTCTTAAAGTCTTCATTGATTCTACTAGATTTTTTCGTACATTTCCTAAAATTTTGTGTGCACATATCCATGTGCCTTTGAAAAAAAGAGAGTTTATATCTTTCTCTACAGAACGGTGTGATTTTTATTTCATTTCCTTGCCATATGACTCTGAACTCTTGGCATAATTTCTAACTGGTCATAATGCTTTATCTTCTACATGTTGCTGGATTTTATTGGACACGATTTTGTTAAGGATTTTTTTCCATCGATGTTCATGATAAATATCTCTTTGCAGTTTTATTTTTTAAATATCTTTGTCTCATTTCGGTATCTGGGTGAAGCAGGCCTCAGGAGTAAAATGGGCTCCTTTTCATTTTCATAAGGAGTCACTTTACTAGGTTTCCTTTTCCTGTGTCCTGTTCACTTAATTCAGGCAGGTCACTCACAAAGCTGTAATTGGAAATAACCACCCAATAGAAAAGAGCTCTCCATACAAATGCTTCTTCCCATATCTGACATACCGTATTTCTACTTGTCTATTAGTTTACTAACTGTCTGTCTTCTCTCATTAAACTTTATGAGAACAGAGGGGTGCGTATGTGTTTGTGTGTCTTTTCATTTCTGCGTGTGCCTGTAACAATCCCTGGCACAAATTAATTGTTTAATAAATATAAGTTGAATGAATCAATGGATAATTAGTCACTTCCAGATTTGGCAAGCTACCCTAAAGAAGTGATCTGAAATGTAGCCAAACATTTATTGAAAAGCAATATTCATTGCAGTATTATTGGTCATAGCAAACTATTGATATAACCCAATATTGTATAACAAAATATTTTTAGTAAATATTATTTAGTCTAGATTTAGTATAAATTTACTACTTACTAAGTTTATTTTAACATAGATACATAAACATATATGCACAGTGATTTGTTTTAATAATATGAAATATGAATCACATACTATTATCTATATTAAACCCAAGATATGATTCAAACAGCAAAAGTACATAGGAAAGTACATTGGGATGAAATACAGCAAAAATATCACTGGAAACATATAGAAATAAGTGACGATTTTTCCCTTTAAACTTTTCTAGTACAAAAATATGTTTTTGAAATAATTATTAAATAAGAAAACACCATTAATTAAAATGATCTGAAGGGAAATAAATGAGGTGTGAGTTTTTGTTTGTTTTAAGAAAATCAAATCGATTAAATTAGAGATCTAATTCTCTCAAGGTCCTACTGTCTTTATCTTTTCCAAATTATTTTATGTCCATGGACTCTGTTTTTATGCCTAATTAAACACCTTACACATGTTATAAAAGAAATTAAATTCTAAACTATGGATAGAGCAGCCTCATTCTATCGCTACAGCCATGGGATTGCTGTAGGAATTCAATGGAGCAGGGATGCTCCACCCCCTCGGCTGCGGGCTGGTACCTGTCTGTGGCCTGTTAGGAACAGGGCCACACAGAAGAAGATGAGCAGCAGGCGAGCAAGCGAAATGTCATCTGTATGTGCAGCCGCTCCCCAGCACCAGCATCGCCGCCTCCGCTCCGCCTCAGATCCTCAGGCATTAGATTCTCATAGGAGCACCGGTCCCTGGTGCCACAAAGGTTGGGGCCTGCTGAAACAGAGATCTTAGTTTCTTTAACTTACTACCACTCCATGTGCTTTCAGGAGAATTCTAATTCATAAGCTAATTTGCTGGAAATACATCTGAAGCATGATATACCAAATGCTGTTCACAGAGAGTCACAAATTGCATTCTGATGATTCTGTATATATCTGAAATTTAAAAAAAATCAGTGTCACTTTATTTAAAATATCATTTCCCAAATTGATTTTATCATCATACTACACACACACACACACACGCACACACACACACACACATATTCATGCCTGTTATTCAGTTGCTATTTGAAAGCATATTATTTTCCCCCTGACCCACACGGAAAAGGAAGCGTGTGGGGGGCAGTGGTTTGACACATGCACTTGAGATTGGGGCTGAACCCTAGCACTGCTAGCCCAGTTGTATCCCTCCTTGTGCTTTAGTTTTAGTGTAAGAAACATGAATAGTAACTGTTGCCATGGTTTTATGACATTTAAAACTATAACGTGTGTAAATATATTAGGGCAGTATCTATTATAGTAGTTTATACACTTTATCATTAGTCATGTTTTTTTGCCCAACCAATTAGTCTCTTAGATTTTTCTATTCTACCTACTCCTTGTCAAGATGACCAATAGAGAAAAGATGACATTAGTTATCTGTTATTAGGGTGAGGGGAGCTCCAGGGATCATGCTGGTCCTTGGATGTGAGCTGCTTCCTGTCTCCGAATTATGATCAGCCGGTTAGCTGCCTAGGTGTCCTGTTCCTACATTAGACTGAATTCTGCAGTCGGTGGCATCCTGTCACTATATGTTTCTCCGAGCCATATCCTCTCTGTGACACTGGCCTAGGCCGACCTCCCTGAAGCTTCTGTCATCTGTTACCCCCCAGTTCCCATCATCTGTTATACACGGAATGTTTGTGTCTCCCCCTGCCCTCAATTCATATATTGATATTTTTAACCCCCAATGTGGTGATATTAGGAGTCAGGGCCTTTGGGATATGATTAGGTCATGAGGGTGGGGTCTTCTTGAATGGGATCAGTGCCCTTTATAAAAGAGACCCCAGAGAACCTTCTATCACATGAGGATGCAGGAGAAGGCAGTCATTCATGAATCAGAAGTGAGCCTTCGCCAGATACCAAATCTGCAAGTGCTTGGATCTTGGACTCGCAGCCTCCAGAACTGTGAGAAATGAATGTTTGTTGTGTAGGCCACCCGGTCTGTGTAAGCGTGAGTGGTGATAACGCGAGAGTGTGTGAGGAGAGAGAAGCTGTCATACTAATAAAACGTAGACATAAGAATGAACCTGTGACATAGCATATCTGTTACGTGCACTTTTATATCACATGGAAAAACACTCCTCTCTCTCCTTTATCCTAACCAGCTAAAGCTGATACGTATCAATCCTTCCCACACATGTTGAATGAAATCATCTGATCTATGTCTATGTGAGCTGTCCCGCAGTTGATTCCTCTATTTGCTTGAAAATTTGATTGAAAATTCATATGTAAATTGGGCTATAGAAAATAGAACATCAATTTGAATGTCAGTTATCAATGTTTCAATCAAATGTTGCCTGCTCTCAATGAAAATTCTACTGCCTACCCCTACTGGAAAACGATGTTTTTAAAATTCTGGAAAAGCAGCAGAGCTGGCCTGTATCGCTCTATATCAGAGGGCTTCCCTCATTTGGTGCTGATTTCCTTGACAGTGGGAGTTATCTTAAATCATGTATTTACAGTTCGTTGCTTAGGCAATGACACATTGCGCACATTCTAAAAACCTTCAATGTTTGTTTAGTGAATTGATGGAAGCTAATTTCTATTTTTGAATTTATTAGAAACCCTTATTCACTACCAGATAATTGTTGGATGAGTGAATTTTGTTAATACTTTGGATTGTTACTGTGTTAAAAAAAAAAAAAACCCACAGATACAACTTTGCGCCGGTCATGCTGCTATTTGAAGTAGAAATTTCGGATTAATAATATTCCAGTGATTGTCTGGATAGAAGCATGTAAACATGCCCTTTCTTCTTGTAGAATAGCGTCTGGAGATTTAGTTCCAGGAACATGAAATATCACACTGTAGACCCTTTACCTGCTGAAAAACAGTTCTCATTGAAAATGACACTGACATATCAGTTCTGTTTGTTATGAGATTTATTTCTTCATGTTTGACAATTATGAATAACCTTTGAAGGAAGAAAAAAAAAACGACACTTATAGCTTGGTCAGTCACGTGTACCATTTCAGAAATCTCCGCTAAGTTCAAAGAACAAGTAAATATCACTTATGCCTACAGATTTAAAATTCTCTGCCAAAAAATAAACGATAAGAGCTTTCTCCTGTTTTCATACCCGATTATTTTTATAAGGTGTTCCTTTAGGGGAAGAGGAGAATTTATGGCCATACATTGCCTTAACTTTTTAGATTCTTGAGAATTCACTGAGCCTCAACTATCATTTTCATTTCCTGCAGCAGAGGTTGTTCAAAGTTTTTTCAAGTGATCGAATCACTTCAGTAAGAAGCAAGCCATCCTCCTAGTGTGACTAAAGCTAATGGTGATGCTTTTGGTCCCTGGGGGAGTGAAAAATGCAATTCAGGAAGAGAATACAATGCCTAAAAGACTGCTCTAGCCTATCTGGGTTTTAGACTGCAGGACATTAAAGGGAAGGATATTCCTTTGTTATTTTAAATATGCTCATTATTTTTATAATGCATAATGGATACATATCAAAACAGAATTTTTTCAAGCTCAGTGTAGAGTGGAAAAGACGCATTTAACAGATAAGATAAAGAAAAAAAAAGTTGAGTCTACTGCCATGCCACCCTGAATGTGCCTGATCCCGTCCGATCTCGGAAGCTAAGCAGTGTCGAGCCTGGTTAGTACTTGGATGGGAGACCACCTAGGAAGACCAGGTGCTGTAGGCATTAAAAAAAAGATTGATGTCTGAAACACAAATATTCTTAGAAAATTGACAGAGTACCAAAATAATAGAAGCGTATCCTTCAAATATAAAATATAGAGAGAATTCTGCAGCCATGCTACCTTGAACAAGCCCGATCCTTTCTGATCTTGGAAGCTAAGCAGGGTCAGGCCTACTTAGTAATTGGATGGGAGACACCTAGGAAGACCAGGTGCTATATGCATAAAAAATAAAGAAAAAAAAAAGATATAGAGAGAAATCTATTTCATTGACTCTCCAGTTTTAATCTTTATCAGGCTTATGCTTAGGCTTCCTCTGGTACAATACAGTGTATCTTTCTCAGGAGCTTCTGTGCAGCTCACAGTTAAGAATACAGAGAGGAAAATCAGAAGCTATAAAAACATACTGCATTTGTAAAAAGGAAGAGAGCTCCATTATTTCAGCTCCAAACAGAGAGGGTATAAGATGCTCAAATCCTGATGGGAGATAGATATTTAGGTGACTGGAATTGTAAATTTCAAACCATTAGACCTGAAGCCAGTTTACCTATAAACCTTGTGCTTGTTAACATGGTTAGAACAGCACTCACGACCTGGCATGCGGTCTTTTAGCTAATATACTGTGTTTTAGGAAATGAAATTTAAAAAAAAATCTGTTAACAAAAATACATTGCCATATATGCAGGCAAATGTGTATGAGAATCATACATTTATCATGCTTTTGTATATTTGCCCAAGCAACTGATTCTAATTTCTTAGCTGCTCTGGGGTTTTTCCTTCAAACATCTTAAATATATCAAAGGGTTACAAAAAATGCAGTTGCACAAGTGACTTATTAAATGGTAAAGACTGTTTACTGTAGGTTGATCTGAGCATTTTAACCTACCCTTTATTGCAATAAAATATAATATTGAATATATTAAGAGTACATTAGTAGTACATACTGACAAATGAGTTTATACACATCTCTATAATGTTTGCTCAGTGTGTCTGTGAAAGAAAGAGATGTATATTAGTATATCTACATCTTAATGGTTTGTAGCATGATATGTTATATTCAGGGAATTAAGATAGACCAGTAAATCATTAAAGAAGTATTCGATACAACTTACTACAATATTTTCGAAATAATTTTTGGATCAATGAATTAATTTAATTAATCTCATTGATCTTTATACATTGTATATATATGTAAATAACAATAGTGAGTATGAGAAATTTGAAGGTGTATCAGACCAGACTTAGCCACCACTTATTTCCACATACATGCACACACTAATGTCACACTAGTGTGGCGATAAAGAGTGTGTGGCGGTTATGCCGCCAGGCTCCTGCGTTCCAGTGTGAGCTTGACAACGTACTGCCTGTGTGCTGTGAAGGAGCTAGTGTCTCTACACTCCAGTTTTCCGTTCTGCAAAGGGGCGTTAAGACCAGAGTCCGTCTCACTGGGTTGTTGTGAGGACTTAATGAGTTGATATATGAAAAGTGCTTAGAAGATTTACTCAGAGTTGTGTTCTGTTACCTGTAAAAATGACAATAACAGTAATCACATAAAATACTGTCTTCATTTAAAATATTATTTTTGATCTTGAGTCGAGGAGTGACAGTGATCATTTATTTTGTCATGTTAAAATATATATATATAGATAGTATGTATATGATCTGTCTATTTATATATAATATATATGATCGATGTGAAAGAACTAACATTGTTGAAAGTTTTCTAAGCTAAATACATATGGAACTGCATGGGGAAATAGGTTTCTTTATCGAAATGCCGTATGACTTCATATACCACCTGTCATTTGCTTTTCTTACTAATATATTTTATCTTGAAGTTATTTTCAAGTCACCAAACTCTATAGTATACATGCAACACTGAGTTACCCAGTTCCTTTTTGTTGGTCTTTCTGCCTAAAGGAGATTATCTACCACCTTATCCTAGTTACCATTCTTCTTATCATTTCCAGATCTACATATCTAGCTAAGAATGCAAATGAGTTATAGATAGAGAGGTACATAGATAGATGGAGAGATAATAGTTAGATAGATGATTGATAATAGATAGATAACAATAGACAGATGATAATAGATCATTGAGATAAATGATTGATAATAGATAGATGATAAGAGATAGATGATGATAGATGATTGTAAATAGATGATAATGGATACATGACTGATAGATAGATGAATCAGTAGTACTTTAAAGCTAATGTGTTCAAAATTGAACTCATCCTCTCTTTCACTCAACAATGTGCCCCTTCAATTTTCCCTCATGGGTGAATGACACCACATGTTTGTGCAGTCCAGGAACCCAGCCAATATTTTGCCTTCTCTTCTCTTTCTCACGGTTCATGTCCTTTCTTAGGTCTCCCTGATTCCATCTCCTAACGAGCTCTCGGTTCTTCCCTTCCCTCCATCTCCACTGATGTTTCCGTGATTTAAGAGATGATTGTTTCTTGGCCGATCTGCTAAAATGGATGTCTGATTATTTTCCCTGTGTTTCTCAGCTCAAAAACTATTCAGAGATTTGTGTTTTCTTCAATATGATAACAACTTTAAAATATTGAAAAATTACAGATATGCTATAAATATTTGAATTGCTTTATATATCTCATTGATTCTCAGGGAAAAAAAAAATCTTCTGAGAAAGATGTTATTGTTATGTCAGTTCATAATTGAGGAAACTGAGACGCAGAAATTTAGTCCTAGGTTGTATAGTTAGAAGATGCTAGGCAAAATCAAAATTGCCAAGTAATACTTGGAAAGCCCTTATTTATTTCAATAACTGTGACTCTCTCTTGTCTCTTGCTCAGGTTTCAAGCTAGTCATTTTGCCTCCGTCAAGCCTCCTTTGACTAAAACCGGGCTAGGTCTTAGAATTTCAGACTTCTGAAATCACGGCATTCTTCCACGTGTTTTAGTATTTGGACCTATTCTTTGTAGGTCTGCTTTTCTCCTTAGCGTTATCTGCTCTGTGTGGATAGGGACTGCCCTGGTCTGTTGATCAGTGCTGATTATAGTATCTGACACTTGGTGGGAAGAACAATAAGTTCTGTTAAGATACTGAATCACTTGAGGTGACCCATGACCTTTATCATGGTGATTTACCAAATTTCTGATATTCTTTTCGAGAACTATAACACCTGAAAATAAACTTTTACCGATATAGTAATTGCATGCAGACTTGGTATTAGTGGATGCAGTGCTGAAATGGGATTTAACATAAAATGATTCCAAATGTCTTTTATAGAATTCAGGAGGGTCAGATCTGAGGTTAATTGATGAGCATAATCTGTTGTTATCTTTAGTTCTTCTCTTTATCTTTTATTATTATTTGGCCAGATTTCCAATTTTGAAACTAGATATCCTTCCTTAACAAAAACGTTCTCCTTTTACCCATGCAGATTATTCCTTAAATAAACTTTCAGAATATTCTTATTGCCATAACTCTTCTTTATGCTAATTCCAATGAAATTGAAATGCATGTTATTGCTATAAGTTTTTAGACATTTAGTTCAACAGCTTGAAACAACACATGAGCTATTTTTATTACATATATTTGGTATACCTGAATAATCTATTATTTCAACATAAACAATATAGCAACCAAAAAAAAAAACCCTCAAAAATTACCATGCTAATAATATTCATTATTCATAAGGCAATAAGCATTAGTTGTTTTATAACAGTTGTACCAAGGTAACACATTCTATTTTCTTTCTTTATACATCAGTAAAAAAGCAATACTTTTAAAGAATGTGTCCCAGGATACAACAAAACCACTAACTTTTTTTATTTGATGGAGACCTTTAAATCTCCACATTTAATCATATTATGACTATCAAATGAAAGGAAGATGTATTTGTCTGAACACAAGCCTCATTAAGATCACCAGCCACATTTGACAAATAGGCTCTATTTGCTGCAAATTGGCTTCTCAGATCTGGATGAAAGTCTTTACATTTCACATTTAATTACTTAGCCTCCAAATGCAACACAATGAGTAAAATAAATTTTCTTGGGGAAAACCAAAAGTTTTTTAAAAATAATATTATTTGCATTCCCACAGGTACAGCCCCATTTGATACTATACATGCAGCAAGTATGCGGTGGTTGCTGAATAAATATGTGGAGCTGATGATAATTTCATTTTATTTCTTCGTTCATATGCTTGCCTGAACTTTCCCAAAAATGTCTAAAAGTCATAGTTGACAACTCATAAATCTATGATTGAAAATAATAAGAAGAAAGAGAAACTTTTGTTGAGAGATTTCTAGATTTTTCTATTCTCAGCGAGGGTACAGAAAAAATATCCTGAGCACTCAATTTCAGTTAAAATCAAAAGTACTTTTCATGAAATAATCAAGTGAAGTACTAATCTATTTTTAAGTAGTAAGGACATATTCTAATATCTATATTCTCTATAAAATAAAATAATAATAGCAATGAAAATATTCTAAACAAATCTTGGGTATTGATATATAATGCGAAATATTTATTTGCCATTGCCAATGATTATGCATCTTGCAGTAGTCTTTCTTTGTTTGCCTTAATGTCCTGAATTTAATTCTTAAAATAGCAAAGTGTTAAGATAAAATAACGAGACTCCAGGAAGTCGTTCTCCAACTATGCCTTAATGAAATATTGGAATTTAGGATCTATAAAATGTTTCCTTCATAAAATTGCAAAAGTGAGATTCTGGGGCATGTAACACTTTTAAGAGACGGGCAATTTTAATAATTCTTGAGAAAGAACATGACTAATGGAATATTTGAATTAGCTTGATGTATTCGTGATGCCAGGATGTGCATATTCTGTTTTGCAAAAGAGTTGGGTTCAAAAGTGCTAGTAAGTTCTGAAACAATTAAGAAAGGTCCACTGTAGACAGTGCATTTGTTTATTTTTTAAAATAAAGTTTGAGTGTCTACCATATGTGACCTACTGTAGTTATTTCTGTGGATATAACAACAGTGTAGAGTACATTAGATACTGGTACTGTGGCATCTGACATCAGTGCCACATAGTCACTAGTTTGGTTAGTCTCAGGTACTAAAATAAAATTTAGTCCAATGATTGAATAATTCCACCATTACCTGAGGATGTCTCCAACATTAATATGTGGTATGTGAGCATATTTTACAATCGCTCTGTCCAATTAAGTAGTCATTAATCCCCATGTGCTTTTAAATTTAAAGTGCTCCATATTTAACTGTGGTTGGTGCCAACTGTCATTGACAACTCGGATATAGTATATTTTCAATATTGAAGAAGGTTCTATTGGGCAGATGTAAAATTTTAAAAAAGTGGCAATACCACTAGATATAGCAGGAGCACCAATAATATCCACCACTGGCCAAAACAGAGTATATTGACTTAATATCCAGTGATCGTGGAAGAGGGGAAAGCTAATTTTTAAGGCACAGATTTAAACTTACCAGAGAACCACATAGATGATTCAGAGAATAGGGTATTAAACCCACATGGCATCACATCTGAACACACACACACACACACACACACACACACACACACACACACACACACCACCCCACTCCCCTACCCTTATGTTGGAGAAAAACCAAAGAAACACGAAAGAAGACTGTACTGATTTTGGTAGCACAGTTTCATTTGCGATTGTCTTTTGTCTCTTGCCATCTATATATTAACAGATTTAAAAACTGAGACAGGAGAGTAAAATAGAAATAGAAAGTTCTCTCTAAATTAAAATTGCTTAAAAAAATTGTCGAAAAAATGAAAAAAAAAAGAAAAGAAATCGAAGTGTGATCAAATTCCTATGTGTAGTAGCAAAAAAAAGGAAGAATCCAATGAGAGCTGTTCTTGAATAAAACCAAGTCGTCATCTGCATTATAATTCCGCTGCTATGGAAGTGCATTTAGGGGAAGAGTAATAATTCAGAGGACGTAACAAGAGTTAATATGACACCTCCTTAATATGACATCCGTTGCAGCATCCAGTCAGCTCACTCCCAAATGTATTGGATTCCATCCACTTCTTTCTATGTCAGGGAGAGAGAAGCTGTTTTTTGTGGAGTTAAGGAAGGTCAACCAGTTGTTCCATTAGACTTGTTTGGGGTAAGATGCCAGGTAGACATGGACGTGGAGATGTCCAATAGGGAGCCTCACGCATGTGCCTGTGCCTGGACTTCAGAAGAGAGGTGGGAGCTGGAGATTGACAGCCGGGGGTTTTAATATGGGATGTTAAAACCCCAGAACTAGATGAGGATCACAGAGAGAACACACAAACACAGAAGAGAAAGTCAGACCAAAGCTCTAGGGACCTCTAACATTTAGAGCAGGGGCTTGGGGAAGGGTGGGGGACAAACAAAAAAAAAACAAAAGGGGAACTCACCAGAAGACTGAGAAAGAACTTCCAGTAAAGGAGGAGGTAGTCTAGAACCAAGTTTCCATAGTAGTTTAACGAAAAAGGAGTTTCAAGAAGGAGAATTAGTCTAATGGGTTGTATTAGCTGCTGAATATTCAGGTAAGAGAAAGAAGAAAAGAAAGAAGAAAAGTGAGTTTAGCATCTGGCCAGAGAGAGGTCGTTTTCCACCTTTACAGAGCAGATTCAGTGGGTTATAGAGAACAGAAAGGTAACTAATGAATACAGAGGTGATAGTAAGGGAGAGGAAGGAGAAACAATGCGTAAAGTGAAAACATGGAAATCAGTTTCACTCCTGTGGGCTTTCTAAGTATAATATGGATTTACTCTGCTGTATGTGTTGAATACATTGAGATGTTTTAGTCAGATAAGTCTGAATCACCTTTGTGATCATAAACGACACTTTGGAAATAAGGTGTAAACTTTACTTTAAATACTGTGACTCATTCATGAAATATTTTACCATGTTCATTTTTTCTTAACTCCAGTTAATGGACACTCATTTGTGAAATGTGTATACAGACCTCTGTAGCAAATTCTTTGAGCAATATCAAGATAAGGAGAAAATGAAAACATCCTTTAGGTAACTAATTCTGGTAGATATAGAGCAGCTAAAACTGCTATTTATATCACTATAATAAGATTGAATATAAATAAGAGGAACACAAATAAAAGCCTTTTGGAAAGTAAAGGTGAGCTAAGGAGGTAGAGTATGTATCTAATGTTAAAATCAATAAAGGGGAAGATATACTCACAGTTGAGTTCCAAAATGTTTTTAAGATTTAAGGCAATTTAGACCCAAAAGAAAAAGAATAATAATAAAAAAAAAAGGCAGTAAGAATTATTTAGTACTGTGCTCAGGAGATGATTTTCACTCATTTCGTTGAGAACATGAAGTGTATCATGGGAAATACTAGAAAAATTGCTTGTGTGAATAATGTGTGAGGACAGGGCAGAGTGTTAAGCTTTACTATTATATTCATCTCTTACTATGTTGAGAATAAACATTTTGTATTACATTTTTATTAAATTTTTAATTGATTTTTTTACAATAATTAGATAAAATTCTGTATTTTCCCACTAACAGTTTTTCATGTTGTATCGTATTCTGATGATTCATTTTTGTTTTGTTGCAACATATTTTTTTGGAATAATACATTCAAGGAATTTATTGCAAGTTAAACTCTCTCAGTCATAATATGCATTCCTATGCAAATTGTAATTCGACTTCAAATTAAATGAGAAGTTCAAAATAATTTTGTCTTAAAATTTGTAGTTATTTATCTACTAGCTTTTTGGAAAAACAAAACTGTATTTTATAGACGTTTAACATTTTCAAAAGAACTGCAAATAGTACAGTTTTATATACCTTACAGATATTTTCTCCTATTCTTCACTTTTAAGTACGGTACATTTATTATAATTAATAAGCCAATACTGATACATTATTATTACCGAAACTGCATATCTTATTCAGATTTCCTCAGTTGGTCCCTAATGTTTATTTTCTGTGTCCGGGCTCCCATCAAAATGCCACACGACATTTAGTCATCCTTTTTTCTTACGTTCCTCTTGGTTTTGACAACTTCTCAAACTTTTCTTGTTTTTGATAATAACAGTTCAGGTGTTTTTTAGATATCTCCAAATTGGAATATGTCTGATAACTTTCCTCAGAATTACATTAGGCTTGTATATTTCCAGGGAGGAATATCAAAGAGATAATGGGCCATCTTCATCATACCATTTCAAGGGTATATATTATCAACATTTCTTTTTTTTTTTTTGATGTTGATCTTGATCACCTGGCTGAGGAGGTATTTTGTCAGGTTTTTCCACTGTAAAATTATTATTTTCCCCTCTACTGTACTCCAAAGAAAGTTACTACGTGCAGACCATATTAAGGAGTAGAGCGTTATGCTCTACCCCCTTGAAAGTGGAGAATTCACAGAAATTATTTGGATTTTTTTTCAGCTTTCTTGAGGCATAATTGGCAAATAAAACTATAAGATATTCAAAATGTACAAGGTGATGACTTGATACATGCATACTTTGTGAAAGTACAGACCTGTAGATATATTGAAGGACACACAGAGATGACAAAATACTTAAGAAGTGAGCAAATGATAGTCAAAATTTTATGAAAGGGACAGCAAAGGAAACTGGTAAGAGAGGAGGGCGTAGAGAGATGCAGACTCCTGTCAAGTTCTAGACATGGTCAGTTAATGGATTTTAGGATATTTATCATATTATGAGAAACACCTACAGGCATACATACATATGTCTCTTACTATTTTAATATAATTCAAGTGGTTCCTTTCCATATCATTAATCTATCATGACTTGCTTTCTGAATATAAGTAAACTGTAGTTACAAGTAATTCTTCCTAGTTGCCTCTTTTTAATCTCAATTCTATCTCTTGCAACATCTAGAATTTAACTGATTTTTCTAAACTGCAAAGTGAGACTGAAATAACCAGAGTTTCTGACATGGTAAGAGAGAATCCTCTAGGGAACAAAGAAATAGCATTTCTTTTGCTATGAAAACGAAAGAAAGAAAGAAAATAAATCTTTTATTACTCCTCGTTCCCCGTGTCTGACCTGGTACCTTGCCAGAGTTTCCTCAGGGACTCTGGTGCTTTGTTGAGGAAATCCTGTTTCCCTTTCAGATTTTTTTTCTTTTGAACTCTGTTTTTCTAAATGAATAAGTTTTGCTGCTTCCCATTATGGAAAAAAATTAAGCGAAGTCCTAGTGAAATAACTCTCAGAAAGTGTTACCTTATACTCATGTATAACAAGGAATTCCTAATAGGTAAGTATAAATTAGAAAATTGAGCATTCTCAAATGTGCTCTAAATGACTTTAGACTTGGCAGATAAATGTCAATTGGGATTCTTTTTCTGACGCTCGAAGGAATTTTACCAAAGTAGCAACAAAGTCAGATCTCTGATTCAGATCTGGAGTCCAGGTGTGAAACCTAGATCTGCCACTTACAAGCGTTGGTACGCAGAGGAAGTTAGACACCCATGGGTGCCTCAGTATCTTCAGCTGTGAAGTGGAGACCTTAATAGCGCTGACTGCCCCGGGCTGTTGTAAGGATTAAATGAATTAATGGAGAGCACTTAAAATGATTTCTGTCAACATAGTAATTACTCTACAATTACTTGCTATTTTTTTTTCTTCAAAGCAAATCTTGTTTCACTCATTGAAAATTTTGTATCAAATAAGTTTTGTGCTAGATGCCAGATACACGATATGAGATCTCCTACTATAAAATTTATACTAGTCTTTTCCTACATGGAGATGAGTAAGGAAGCGACTTTGCTCAGCAAACGTAAAAACTAGGCATTTATTTCTTATGAGAGATGATGGAATGGGCTAATTTAGTTTGGGAAGTGAGGTAAATCTTTTAGAGATGATATTTTAGATTATACCTAAGAATGAAATGGAGTAAGCAACTGGCGAGATATTTCCAATCACAGTAAACCGAATAGGCAAAGACCCTGATTGAGAAAGGGAATAATGGGAAAGATGAGCTGGGGAGAAGATCAAGGAGTAATAGAGACAATTAAGGAAGCTACAGCATCATGGGGATGGGGAGCACAGCATAGGGAGCGCAGTTAGCATTCATGTAGTGGCTAGGTGGAGGACCAGAGAAGAGAAGGAGCAATTAGGGGGATTGTTTTATACACTATATAAATGTCTAACCAATGTACTGTATCCTTGAAACTAATAATAAAATAAAATTTAATAAAAAGCTACAGTAAATATTTTGGAATATAGAGGAGATAAAATAGGAAACCTTGAATAGATTTCCAAGAAAAGAAAGGAACATGATTTGATTTATATTTTAAAGAAAACCTGGTAATATTTGGAGAAAGGTTGGGAGAAGGGATAGCAAACACAGATGTGAGAAGACTAGATAAAAATGCCTTTTAGTAATATCATGTTGGCCTGGGCTAAGATGGTGGTGATAGCAAAAGACTATCAGAGATCAGTTAGGTACAGAATCAATGAGACTTGATATGAGATTAGATAGGAGGGACTGTGAGCGGTGGGAAGGTGTTAAGAATGCATTGAGCAATTATGATCCCTTTTATTGATATGGAGAAACCCTTGGCTTTGAAAAAAATTACAGAAATCAGAAGTAGATAGTTGAGTTTCTGAGTACAATGTACGGTGTTTACAAAAGGAGTGTGCGTGTGTGTGTGTGTGTGTGTGTGTGTTCAGTGTTTGCAGATACACGTACTTTTATATATGAAAAACAGACAACAAAATATCACATTTCAAAGTATGGGATAAGTTTGCCAATCCTTTTCCTGTAGCAGTGAGTGAGTTTATGGATGACATCATCTCGCCTTCCTCTACACGTGCCTTGAATCTGCTATGACCTGGATGTTTTAGCCAGCAAGAAGGTACAACGTCCCTGGAGGAAGCATGCAAATATTCCATTGTACATTAATCAAAGGAAAATAAACCAAGAGCTAATTAAAAAAAAAAAATCTAAAGTGAGATAAAATCTAAAGAGAATTTGTTCAAAGTTAAGTTTCCGTGAAATTGGGGAACTGCAATAAAAATTAGGGCAATGATATTAGAGAAAAAAGCCCACCAGTGTCTCAGTAAGAAAGGGAGGATAGATTATATTGGACATTTCTGAAGTTCTGCGAAGGACGTAGACTCAGAAGTTCTCATCGCATTTAGAAATGAGAAAAAGGTGTAACCTTGGCAATTGCAAATGTCCTAGATGTTTGAAACTGTCAACCAGGTAAGAGTTAGTTGGAGAGTAAGGGAGAAATGTGAGAATGGAGACAGGTACCAGGAGAACGTAACTGTTTTGAGAAACATGACAGAGAAAGGAGTGAAGACAGTGGACAAGATGTGGGTAGGAGGAAGTACCATGGTGGAATTTCCTGTAGAAGTGTGTGACCTGGGAGAGAGAGAGGACAGAGGTGCAGGGAACCAGCAGGATGGGTGAAGTCCCTGAGAGAATGAAAGGGAGTGGGTTTCAAAGAATTTCTGAGGGATGGCCTTGACGAGGAGGAGACCAGATACTTAAGGTCGGTATAAGTCTATCCATCCCTTCTTATTCCTCGCTATTTCTAAAAATATCTCAAATCATACTACCATGTTCTCTAATTATATCTTTATTATATGAGGCTTTCTGCAAGCAGGGTTTCACGAATTTAGGGTGTTGTATATAACTTTTATTTCTAATGTGGTATCCTGAAAATTAATAGAAAAATTGATAGAAAACTTGATATTTTGTTTCCACCGTCCGCAACATATAATTTTACCATAAATAATTACATTTTATAAAAGAAAATATATTAGTATACTCTGATAACATCAATTATAAATAAGAGTGAGCATACATCATGTTTTATATTTTTATGTTGTGGAATCGGTTACTCACTAAGGAAAATAAATATCCTGTAAACAATTTGACCTCAAAATAGATTTTTAACAATTTAATTTAATGTTAATTATATAATAGGTTTTATGAGTCCTATTATAATTCACTAAGTATCTCAAAAGCAGTTCTGTGATATCCAGAAAATAGTATGTAAGTAAATAAATACTTGTAAGTAAGTTAACTACACAGACTTATAGATGGACATGATTTCTTCCCTCCTATTATGAAATTCAAAACATTCAAATTCATAATACACTTTCAGAGGCTACCTGTCAGATTTTGAGCACCTTGAAAGCTACTGGCAGTGGATGTGTACTGACATATGTGATTTCTAAGATGTATGTGAACTTCACAGGAGGGTCCACTGTGTTCCTGGAAGTGAGTGAAAGGGCTTCTTGACAACTGCACTTATGTTTTGCTGCACAGCAAGATGAGGACCGAAGACACTTTTGAGTTGTAGGAAGACAAACAAAAACAAAAACAAAAACATTCTTCTTAGACACCAAGCTCACTTAAAAAATATTATGCCTGCCTGCCTTCCTTCCTCCCTTTCCTCCCTCCCTCCTTTCTACAATTATTTTGACATTTTAATATGTATCAGTCACTGTGTAAGCTGGGTAAATATCCATATGATTGTTCAAACAAAATGTGGTATGAGAAATACTTGCATACACAGTATAAATAAAGTCCCAAACAATAGTGCTGGTTCATGGAACGTAAGGTACAGTGACCTGATAACGAAACTGCGTGAAGAAATTCTTAGACTGAGCCTTTCCTGCTGTTGTAGGAGGCATTTATGATACAGGAAAAAGGAAGGTCTGTAGGATGCAGGAAGCAACTAGAAAGAACAAAATGTTTTGCTATGGGAAGGGACACAGAGCAAACCACTAAAGACAAGCTTGAATTTTCTCCATAGTTTTATGTATAGAAGGTCCTACTTATAAGATTAAGGATTTTCATAGATATTTTAAATTGTTTTTCTAATTGCACATTAGTTTTCATGACATAGATGATCAAAATTTATTTCGACATGCTAAATAAAATCACTCTTTGGGGACAGAGTTATAAACTTATTAGACGATTTGCTGTGATAAAAGTAGGCAATTTAAAAGATCCCCAGGGACTGCAAAGAGGAAAATAAAAGTTTAATACAAAGGCCTCAGGATGTTGGAAATCAGAGGTAACACGATTTTTTTCCAGAAAATTATTTTAGCATCTAATGACACTCGACTTTTTCAATTATTTCTGTGGCTCGTTTTTTCCACCCTCTTTCACGGTCACAGATCATCGTGTAATTATCTCTGTACTTCATCACGTCCTTTTCCTCTGTCTCATTCCAACTGGCTTTATACCCTAATCACTCAGTCAAAATCGGCCTTATCAAGATTCCCGACAGACATGTTTCTCTGCTCATTTTTCTCAGTGCCTCGTTAGCATTTGCCAGAGGTGAGCATGTCCTCTCTGTCCTTGACACATGTGCTCCTCGGCGACCTTCAGACCACACTTCCCTCTGACTCACAAGGCTCTCCTGTCAGTCCTCTGTGCTTCCACATTTGTCCTCTGACTGCAGATACTTTTTGGACTTGGTCTTTCATTGATTCATTTCTCTTCCAACAATTTTATGTATACTTCCAAGATAAACCCCAAATCTATGTAATTCTCATCCCCCCCTCAAATATGCACACTAATATTAATCTGAATATGAGCTCAACCCTCTTCATCCACTTACTTCATGCTAAATGTTGCTAACACAGTGGCCTCTTTTATGTCCTGCGAACGTGGTTAAGTCCTTATGGTTCAGGGCCTCTTCTTCCCTTTGTAGTGCAGTTTCTTCTTATTATTTGACCTTACATATGCTTTATAAAGCATCTACCCTTTATTCATTTCTGGGTTAGCATCCTATTTGTTTCCTTCATAGCCTATGTCACAATTTTATTTATATGTGTATTTTTCCCTGTAGACCGTACGTTCCATGCGTTATCATTACCTAAATTCTAATTTGACCTTAGACAATAGGTTCAGAATTTATTTGCTTATTATACTAGTTAGTGGAAGAGGGTCTAAGTGAAAAGTCCCAAACACTCATTTTTACAGTCTCTGTACTCCTTCCTCTCTACCCACAGACACTTGACAACTAGGTGAGTGGGTACTGCAAAGGTTAATGATGGATTATTTCAACTCTCAAATTTGACGTCAAAATATTTCCATCTCGCTGGTAGATATATTTGTAATTTCAATGTATTAGAAGGGGAGAGAAGCGGTAAATGATAATATTTTGTTCAAGTAACACATAAATGCTTCTCATTTTTATCCACTATTTCATCCTTTTCTGAATTATGTTTCCCATTTAATTTTATTCATATGTAACTCCTCAAACAACCCCTTCTTAACCCACAATCTAGATCATATTTTAAAATGATTTTATCTTTCATAATAACTTTTGGAATCTCAAGTCTCTACAGATGGGAACCTTTTGTAAATAAGTTGTTATGAGTGAGCAGAGCTCTCACCTTAGTTTATGTTCATAGGTATTCTTTATGTTCTACAACTGTGTTTATTTTATATAGGGAAAAAAGCTATCGCAAATATTTAAGGATACTGATAGTGGAAAAGAAAAGAAGCTACTACTTTATATTTTTATACTTGTATTGTTTTCTACGTTGATTTAGAAAAATAAAGCAGAACATTTTCTTTAAAATATGTGAGTGCAGACTAGGTGATATGGTGACCATTGAGAAAGTGATCCAAGGAGTTACATAAACATCCGTTTTGTTAAGAAAATATATTTTCTTTCATTGTGTGACTATTTTGACTCTGGGGGTTATAATGTTAGATTTTATGAATTCCTCAATGGCTAGCATTTGAATTTCTAGATTATTTAATGGCCATTTAAATTTAAATTTTCATATTAAAGACTTCCAAGTTTAAGACAGCTGACAAAGAGTCACATGAAACTTTTTTTAATAGAAATTTATCCTGAGTTAATGATGGTGCTTATTTGTAGCTGAACTCATCACATAGTTATGCAGCTTGATCCACGTGGAACACTGTTAATTCTGAGAATTAAAGGTTTGCTCTCTGACACAGTGCTAGCACTGTCATCCATCAGAAAAGGTAATCATTTATTGTCAACTTTGTGTTTTGTATATATCCCATGCTCATCTTAAAAATATTAGGTTGAGTTTAATCAAAATGAAATACAAGATTGTCTTCAGTGTTAAAGACATGATGTAGTATTACTATCATTATTTTATCATGTGAGCTTGTGCACTTGGCCCTCAACCGTAGGTATTTTACATGTGTCTTTTTTTTTTTTGGTCATTTGTCTTTGATTTAGTTTGGGTTGTATATCTATAGCATGTAAACAATACAAAAATTGTGTAGGACATTTGCATTGTGATAGACAGAAGCTTTTATCTGAGTTGTATGTATGAGAAAGGAGTGTATATGCTGGGTAGCTAGCATACAAAAAGGAACACAAACTAAGGAAAGATTCCTAAGGGGGCTCTAATATCTCAGTCTAGCACTTAAGTGTCTATAATATGCCTTTTCATGGTTTCTAGATAAATATTCTTTTATTCTTCAAACTTACCGATTATTGTACGAATTTCCCATTTACTGAGTTAATGTTGAATTTTGTTTTTGGCAACCAAAAGACCTGTGAGAAACTCAACGACATTGGTAAATATTTTACTAGGTGTTTTGTGCCTGTCTCAGCCTATGGATAACCAATAGTGTGGCTGGCCCAGCCCTGTGGTTCTTGTTCTGATTTCAAGATGCCCTCAACAGTGACCATCAGGAAACTCTGAGAGTCAAGATTTAGTACTCACAAGTCCCAGGAATTATGCTGCATACCTGGGGCCACACATTGAGGTTGTGTAAGCTGGGAGGAATTTGGGGGTTTCCCTGGCTCACTCATTATTGGTAAATTTAAAACATAAGTGTGCAAATTTAAAGCAGAGAGAGAAAGAGAAACAAAATGAAACAAAACAAAAGGGGCCCACATTGTCAGTTATAGAAACTAGCCAAGATCTCTAAAACTAAGGAGCCTGGGGAAGAGGGTGTGAGTTGGGCGTGAGGGGCAGCCTGGTTCTTTATCTAGTCCTATGGCTGGAAGTATCTTTTGTTTGTTTGTTTGTTTGTTCGTTTCATTTTGCTTTGTTCGAGATAATCATCTTTGAAGGGAATGCCTCTTTGAAGGGGACACCTGGTCAGTCAAAGGTTAAGTCAGGAACTTGTATTATAAAACAAACAAAAAAATGTTAGGGCTTACACTATATAGGGTATTTTTTAAAGTCTATATAAATGAGGTATATATAAATAAATGACCTCAAAGAAACTGATAAAAGCAGCAACTAAGCAAATTATGACTATGAAGTAAAATAATAAAACGTAATGTGTAAAATAGATTTTTATCAACTCAGAAAAAATGATAACAAAATATTTCTGGAGATGTTTATGCTAGAAGTTAATGAAAATCTGTGTTGATTCAAGTTGATACTTAAACTAAGGGGGAAAGACCAAGGTTTTTAGATCCTTTAGTATAAAAATGTGTAATTGTGATCTCAGAACATGAGGCAAAACTTTGGAATGATAGTATTTTAGGGTGATATAGGTTAACCTAATCTAACTTGCTTACTTGTCAAGTAACAAAGTTAAAATTCTGTAATATGACATGATTATTACTATTATTGTAATTATTTTAGACAAACCAATATTTAATGTCAAATATTGAACTCGAATAATATAAATTCTTTTGGAGAGTACCCAGGTAGTCCTTTCAGTGATTCAATGACCACCAAATCCCACACTGATAATAAATGCAATAGACGAAGTAAAGATATATATGGTAAGGGCATGTCAAACAAAGATGTTTCTAAATGTGTGTTAAATTATTTAAAAGTGAGTCATATGAACTTTTTCTTTTTTTGTCAAGTCACTCCAGCTACAAGTAGTAAGAAAGAAATTATTGAGTAAGTAGTAGATGTGAGATAACATACACATGCAAGATCTATAGGGTCACCCTTTAGACTAAAAGTAAAAAAGGACATGCAGTTGCTAATTTCATTTTTGGGGGGCTTTGTTTTGTCATAATATAGATGAGAGACTTCTTAAGTATTAATGATATTTTCCCCTCAAATCTATTTTATCTTGATTGTGAGAGACCACAGTACTTTAACATTCCTCTAGGCAATAGGTAATATTTTAATTATTCATGTATCTCTTATATTGTAGATGAAGGTAAAGGACACAATAACACTTTTAATAATGCCAACTAGTAATATGTTTCCTGTAATTGAAGATTTATATAAAAATATTTAACAGGTAGCTGATATTTTTATAATATTTAAGTATATAATTTCTATTTAACTTCTGCTTTCTAGTCTACTTTTGAATGTCTTTATTTAATTATGAGTTCAAAGTTGGTTGTTGGAATTTCTTAAAAGTCCACACAGACACTTGTGTCTTAGTCAAATATGTAAAGCAACACTTCAATATGAAGTTTTATTTCAAATGAATATTCATTATTAGGATGCCCTGAAAATTTCAAAACTCTGAGGGCGTTTCGATGATGCATGAGATAACACAATAGATAATTATCTCAATCAAGAGCACTACGTCTCAATATTGCTAAAATTTTCAACATATTTTCAGTCATCGAGGTGCGGATTGTCGGATTGCATTAGAAAGATATGGAGAATGATTATGTCTTCCTTGATTTAAAGAGAATCTTCTAATTTGAAAGATTAAGCAAACTATGTGTATTTTCATTTAATAATTATAATTAAAGTTTGTCGTCGCATAAGGCATTGCAGATGGTTCTTTTTCAGGGACAGCTTGGTACACATTGGTGGCCAAATCCAGACTGCCCTCTTGTTGTTGCTGCTATTCTCTGGTTTCAATTCTTGACCCTGTCACTAAGCTACGAGGGCACGGGATAAGTTACCTCAGCCATACTCTCCTCTCTGATATGGTGACCACTGCCTATGTTACAGTATTATAATATATGTTAATATATGATCAGATATATAACATAATTTTTATTACATAAAATGCATATGATGTCTTTTATTTTCATAGTCGGAGATTTGAATTTTTTCTTTCACTTTATTTTCTTCTATATTCACCTTACTCTCAAGCCATTTGATTTGAAGATAGTAACTCCTAACTTAGAAAGCCTTTGAGTTTCTAAATTATTTTAAATTAAGCCATATGGGAGTAGATCAGGACATACATAGGACAACATGAATGTTATTTCACTTTCGCTCTTATTAAGAGATTGCTAATATTTATATTGCCAGATGTGTTATACATGATTGTCCAGTTACCTAAATTACATTATTAAAAAGATAATTATTTCATTCCCTCAAATTCTGAAATCTATACACTGATAAACCTGTTAGCTCATAGGTGATGCTGGTGATGACGATTGGGGGTGTGGTTTGCGTGCAAAGCATGCCATTCTTTTTTATTATTTGAAACCACAAATACAAATTAATCTGCTTTATTTTTAGTTGACTTAATAATACAGTTATCATTGCTTATGTATGTATACTTTAATCCAGTCTATTAAATTAAAACAGAATTTCTACAGACCAGGGATTATATAATTATCTGTACAATGTGAAAATATCCATTAGAAAGGATCTGTGAATAATTTTAGAGAAGCCCTGTGATTTTTTTTTCTGGAAAAAATCTCAAACCATCAACACCAAATCCTTATATAATTTTAGTGCCTGGCTGCTCTAATATTGTAAAGGTATTTGTACATGTGTATGTGACAAATAAGATTATCTAAAAAAAGTTAAAAAAAATTAATGTCCTTTCATTTCCAAATATTAAATTCTTCTTTGATGGAAAATGCTATAATAATTTTGAGTTTTCTCAAATATTGCATATTGACTTATAATATCTAAATTATAGAGATATTTCCCATGTCCATTGACTATAAGTAATCCAAATATTGTTATTATGTTACTAATATTACCTTGCACAACAGGATTGGTTATTGCTAATACTCTTCTGAGAAAAAGATAGGGAACTAAAAAATGTTAGATGAAATAAAATGAAAATCAAATACTAACTACCTCATTTAGATGTTGGATCATTGTTCTTGTAAATTCATATTTAATTTAAATTTATCATCCAAAGGTCAAGGTTAGTTGCTATTTAATTACTAAAAAATTTTGGAAAAAAACAGGTGTGCACATGTTGATTTGTGTTTATAAACCACAGGATTTCATATGTGATCATTATATTGGCTGGTCTAGTGAAAACTGTTACCTTTCCAATTTTCTTTCAACCTGACACAAATTCTTATTATGGATACCCACCCACACCACAGCTGGATCATCTCATCAGATTTTTTTATCAGACAATTAGAAGACACATTCAAAACGTTGATTGATTTCTTTGACCCACTGCCCATAAACATATTTGCTGTTTTATCTTAGCTACTCTCTCCACAGTCAGATTCAAAACTTTTTCTCCATATCTAAGTAGTACATTCTAAAAACGTTAAACATCTTAATTTATGACTGTATCACCCAATGTATCTGGCCTACTTTCCCTACTAACTATGTATAATTTAGTCACCCACTTGATCTCTTTGCTCTCTCTGATTCCCACTTGCATTTCTATCCGACATAGATTTCATACACGGCCCATTATTTTAATATTTTTATTGCCGTTTCCAGAAAAAAAGTTTAGGTTATTTCCTTTCGACAGCACTATCATTCTGGAAGAAGCCGTGGTATCTAAATCTCTACACAATCAGCTAAGAATTGAAGATGAGGTCACATATGGGCTGCCTAGTGCCACATTGTTACCAACAATGACAAAATCTTCATAATGGCACATGTTTTGCATTAACTTTTCTAAGCAATACCTCCGGAAGGCAAGGCTGGCTGCATGACTTGTTAGAACCAGTACAAAATTAAAGTGTAGATCAAGAGCTTTTATAGTAAAAAATCCAAAAAAAAAGTGCTTAAAGGCATTAAAATGCGTAGCTTTTCTTTTCTTTAAAAAATACTTTATAACTTATAAAACCTAATGGGGTAATAGTGCTACATGAAAAATATAAAATTATAAATTGAAAAATACATAATTATATATAGATATTGTTATTTACAGAAATAACAGTATCTTATTAATTAATGTTATATCTTGATTAAATATTTTCTGAACAACTGTTGATTAGGTCACTGAAATTTCTACATTTATCAGCTTTATTTTTAATTTTTGTAATTTAAAAGCGATGCTGGGAACTCTTTGAAAATGCAAGATTGCAAATAATTTTTGATAATTTTCAGTTTTAAGAACCATCTTTCTGCTGATGTACCTGTTGCTGAAACTCTTAGAGTACTTTACATTCTTTTGAAATATAAATTCTGGTATTTCTACAGCTAATAATTCTTGTGGACTATTTTATTTAAAAATATTTAACTTCGTACAAATTAGTTTTGTGTAATTATGAATGTAATTTTAAATATATTCAATAACATTTAAATGTTTCCTCTAAAATTTTCTGTGTGGTAGTGACAAGAGAAACCAAAAGTCACTCTCTGAATTTTCTCTAACACTATACGACCCACTGTACATGCTTTCTAGTGCTGTCTTTTCAATTTGAGGTAAAAATATAACTTTAAAAGTGTCTTCTGCGTTAATAGTAGTTCACTTCAATTATAAAACACATGCTTGGAGATAAAAGCACCAAGAATTTCAAGACAGTGACAGTGAACAAGCTCTGTGTGACTGCATGGGTCCCATGCTCTGAAGCTAGCCCCATTGGAAGGGCTAGATAAAGTAATAGAACATTTTGAAAATCGAAGTACATTTATTTGCTGAATGAAAGTATAAATCCATAATAATAAATTCATCTTTCTATAACATCACATACACCTTTTTAGTTTTTGGCAGTGACACTTTAGAGTGTCAGTTCAAAAAAACAGAGAAAGGTAAATTCTAGAATGCATTTTTAATTAAGACATTAAGAACAGTGGTGCTGTTTATGAGCTAGTGAAATCATGAGAGTTTTATGTTTTGTCATGGTCACGGAAGGTTAGATTTGTTCTCTTACCCCTGAAGACATTTCTCGGATCTGAGGGAATACTTCCTGACTCAAGATACAAGTTTTTAAAAATCGAAGTCCATTAATGAACAGATTAGCCCTGGGGCATCAGCAGTGGGTGGCACATGGGAAGAAGCAGTTCCAGCATTAGATGAAGTGTGAATCTAGACAGAACTCCTTGGTTCCTCCCCACAGTAAGGTCCAGAGCTTCTAGATATTTAGAGGATTTCTAACCCTGAAGCCTTTCCAAACCAGAGTAAAGAATTTCGGATGGAGTCCTGATTCTGCATCTGTTTTTCTTTTTTAAAAATCTTGTTTTTTTTCTGTTTCTAAAAAAGAAAAAAAACAAAAACAAAAACAAAAACACATACCCCAAACCAAAACAACAAAATATCTATTAATTAAGCCACATATAACCTTTGTGTATTTGGTGGGATGACCCGTGTGAAATGTGTAAATGATTTGCATCCGTAGCCCCGTGACAGTACTATTATTAATCTCCTCCCTTCACTCCAACAAGCATCCGATAGGCATCAGGTTTTAATTTGACTGATACAGATATAGACACAGAGAATGCTTTTGTTGGTTATTCTCCTTTTGTTCTGGTGAAATCCACTTCCTGTCTTTCTTTGCAGTTCTTTACTCTGCTCCCTGGGGAGGTTGACATCTAGAACTCTATATTCCAGGCTGCTTTCCCCTTGGCAATGCAGCTGGTTTTGGAAAACCATAGGAGTCCCTCACAGATGTCAGAGTGAGAGGGAGGAGAGAGATGGTGGCTTGTAAAGCACACTGACTTCCTGCTAAGCGTTTTCACAGTGGTGCTGCGCATTCCCTAAGCCTACAGATCCACCGCGATGGCACTCGTGACCTACCACTCTTGCTGGATTTAGGCAGCCCCAAATTTTCTACAGCCTCCTCTTCAAGGCTAAGATATTGAAGGCTCCTGATGTTGCTGGGCCCTGGGTGCTTCACGAGGCTTTGTCTGGGATTTCATCTCTGCAAATAGGCTCCTATATTATGCATTCTTTAATTACCTCTTGTTTAAAGACATAAACTTGAACGCAAAATAGTCTCGTAATTTTTTTTTGGTTGTTTTTGCAAGAATTAAGTAATGGCATATTATATTTAAAGCTGTAGGTTTCCCTTTGAAAGACATCAAAAATACTGGTAGATTTTGCAAATAATGTTTAGCGGAGTATGTGTACTTGCAGTGCTCTAAAGATAAATGTTTTTTTCTTTAATAACAATAATGAGGGTGGAAATTATATGTTTTTAATAATGAGGTGTTTCCAAAGAATTTGGAATTCTGTTCAAAATGTGCCTCACTGAATCACAGAGCCATGAAAGCAGTGCTTTAACTTGCTCAATAATCTATGTGCAACCCAATCTTGATAATGACTTCTTTTTTTAAATAGTACCTTTGTTGAGATACAGTTTATGTATTGTACAGTTCACCCAAAGTGTATAATTGAATGTTTTTTACTACATTCACAGATATGTGCAACCATCCCTACCATCAATATTAAAGCAATTTCATCATTTCCTCAAGAAACCCTGTGTTCTTTAGCTTTCACCTTCTTAGATCCCTAGCCCTAAGCAACCACTAATCTACCTCCTATGCCATAGATTCTCCTATTCTGGACTATTCATAAAAATGGAACATATTATATGCGGTCTTTTGTAACTAGCTACTTTCACGAAGCGTATGTTTTTCAAGGTTCATCTGTGTTGTAGCATAGATCAGTAACCCATTCCTTTTTATGGCCTAACGATATTGTATATCACATTTTATTTATCCATTCATCAATTGATGTAGACATTGGGTTGTTGACTCCTTTCGACTATTATAAACCATTCGTTTATAACCCAAAACATATTAACACTGTACAAGTTTTTGCATGAATTTAAGTTGTCATTTCCATTGGAAATATACCTAGGAGTGGAATTGCCATCTCATGTAATTTCTCTGTGTTTCAGCATCTGCCAGACTGTTTTCCAAGATGGCTGGCTTATTTTACGTTTCCACCAGCAGTGTTTGGGCATTCCAATTTTTCCACATCCTAGCCAACCAACACTCGTTATCGCATTTTAATAACTGTAATTCTATAATATAATTTTATAATTATATCTATCATTTAAAACCATTCTATACACACACTCCAAGTGGGTATAAAGTGGTATGTTATGGTGGCTTTGATTGGTATTACCCTGATGACAAATAATCTTGCCATTTGTATGTCATCGGGTCCTTTGCTCATTTTACAAATTAGTTTATTTGTGTTTTTGTTATTGAGTTGTAAGGATTGTTTATATATTTTAGATACAAGTTCCTCATAAGTTCCTTATGATTTGCAAATATTTTCTTTCATTCTTTTCACTTTCTTGACAGTATCCTATATAGGTCCATATAAATTTTAGAATCAGCTCTCAATTTTCACAAAGAAACAAGTTAAGACTGATAAGGATTGTATTGAATCTGTAGATTAATTTGATTAACCATTTTAACAATATTAAGTCTTCGAATCCATAAATACGAGTTTTCTTTCTATTTATTTAGATTTTCTTTCAATAATGTTTTATAGTTTTCAGACTATAAGTTTTATACTTTTGCTAATTTATTTTCTATATGTTTTATTCTTTTTATATTATTTAACATGGAATTATTTCATTTTTGTATCGATCATTTCAAGTGTATAGAAATACTGTGGATTATTTTATAATAATTTTGCATCTTGCAATCTTGCTGAACTTGCTTATTAGTGCTAATAGTTTCTACTGGATTCTGTAGGATATTTATATACAAAATTATGTCATCTGTGATAGAGATAATTTTACTTCTTCCTTTTTAGTACACATATCTCTTATTTCATTTTGTTACCTAATTATCCTGGATAGAACATCTAATAAAATGTTAAATAGAAGTGACAAGAATGAATATCCTTGTTTTGTCCCTGATCTTGGAAGAAAAACATCCAGGTGTTCACTATTAAGTATGCTGTTACCTGTGGGTTTTTCATAGATGATTTATGATGATGACTTCTTTTAACAAAACATTCTTCTGTAATATGAGGGACATGAAATTGCTTAGTTTCAAAGGTCAGTTTTCCTGTTCCATTTTCCCGAGCCCACTATAGAGCAAACCACATCAAGATTTTCTTAGTAATACTGGCCATTTTGTCCAGAGGGAGAGAAACGCAGAAGAGCATACTGAATTCTCTCAGACTTACACTAATTTCTCCACTGCCATACTTATCGAAACTCTACATGGGAATGCAGGAGAGACATTCATGTATTTTTCTAGCCATTAATTAAGTAATAAATTGATCTCATTTGAATATCATTTCTTTTAGGCATCGTGTTTTTTTAGTCATGAACCTCAGGTAGAGAGAAGGTGAGTAGTAGGATTTATCATAGTAGCAACAAAAAAATAAACAAACAAGAATAACAAATTTAAAAATCTCATACCAACCACCAAACAGCAAATATTTAAGATATTTTTGTGTCCTTAAGAATCTGATTAAGTGTGCTTCTGATTTTGTCTGCTTTCATTGAGAGAGAGAGAGAAGAAGAGAGAGAGAGAAAGCTAGTCACTGTATTGAATGCATGCCAGATTCTTACTAATTGGAGTATATTTAATTTAACTAGAATTCAGGTTTACTTTTATGGTCAGCTTTTCCAGGAAGCAACATGTATATGAAAATTAAATCATCATTAGAATGAGCAACTATTATACAGTCTATTAATGGTCTGGCAAGTAAAAGCACTAGAGAAGTTTTAATTATTTAGGGGAAAGGAGAAAATTTTTTTACAAGAATCCTTCATAGGCAATGAAAAGTAAACCGAGAACTAAAGAGATGCCAAAAAAAAAAAGTAATTTCTCTGGGCAATATATCACACACAGCAGACTGTGACACAAAAATCAATAAGAGATAAATGAATGTAAATTCCTTATGGGATTCAGAATATTATGTCAAATTTTATATAGAGATCATCACACAAAGAATCACCAGCACCCTCATATGTCTTTCAAAATATAATAAAGTTATGATTCAACATAGACTATCATTCAGATGCTTAAAATATTTCAAAAGACAGTTTACCTTTAATGCATATAACAAATGTAATAATTTTTGACAATGGAGACCATGATGAGGTCATATATTAAACAGAATATAAAATGGGTAGCCCATTTTCTGTAGAGTGAAATACTCAGATGATCAGAAAATGACTCTCCACTTAACAATTTTAGTTGATAAAATGACACTAGAATATAATTTTCTAGGAATTAAATAGAAAGTGAGGTGATATCTCATTACCTATAAAACCACATGGATTATAACAGTGTAACAATTTAATAACTGTGATTTTCTGTTAAAATAAATTAGAGAAATTGAAAAGGGAAAAATTCAAGAGATGTTATTTATAAGCTAGTGTGTCCATTGTCTTCACTTAGAAATTGAACACATTACCTAGAATGATGTATGCTCACAATTTCAATTATATTTATTTTAAATAATCTAGGTGTAATACGTAACTTAAATATACTGTGGCTGTCAAAATATATCAAATGGGATAAAAGTCCAGTACATTAAGAAAATGAGCTATAAAAAAGTGATAATTAAATAGGAGAATTTATGAAGATTATAAGTATGAGTGAGAAGGCGTACAACCATAAAATCAACCAATAAATTGCCTCCCCTAGGAAAACTAAACTCTAATTACTGAACTGAAGAGTGTATCTTCATTTATATTCATTTCCAACCTCACAACCTCAGGGATCTGTTGAGAGAATGTTTTTGCATGCATTTTTATAGCTTCTTTGTGTGTGTGTGTGTGTGCGTGTGTATGTGTGTCTAGATTTCTCTAAGAGCAGTAGTAAGTCAGAAGAGAAAGTACTTTAAGAAGAGCAAAATCATTAACCAAAGGTAGGACAGAGAAGGAAAAAAAACAAAACAAAACAGAAGAAAGCCATATCTAAACATTTCAAACGAGCTTTATTAGGAAATATTAAGAGACTCAGTTGCAAGAATTATAGAATAATTTTCAATATAGAATAAAGACATAAGAACATGTATTTACTATAGTAAGATTCAACTTATTCTTCAAATGAAACTAACATGTAATAGTGATAACTGCAGGCTATAAAGACTTAAAAAAGAAATTATGTGGCCTTAATAAATTAAAAACTTTTTTTAATTCTATGAGATTTATAGGTTATATTAAACTTAGCTAATTATATCAAATTGATGGAAGCTAATTTATTTATTTAAAAATACTTAAACAATTTAGCTTTCAATGTAACATAAATTTTTACTTTGGAAAGGAAAATCTCTACATTAGAATTTTAAGGACTTGAGTTACATGACCATTAACAATAGAGTTTATTATTTTTTTTCCCTAAGATACTCTAAAATGCATTAGGACAAAAATATCATTAAATGTATATGGATGTGATATTTTTGTATTAGCTTCTAACTTAAAAAACATCATCTCATTTTAGAAAATTTTGCAGTTTAGACTCCACGATAAGGAATTAGAAAAATAAGCCTAACTATATGGTCATTGTATTGCGGACTCCTTTTTATTATCCAAATAAAGGAAAATAAAAACAGAGTGTGAAGATAAAATGACTTTGCCTCTCTTAAGTTGGAATATTCCCAACATGTAAACAGACAGTGCTTTACAATTAAATTTTTGTTGTTATAATACTGAGTTTCCAGAAAATATATATGTTTAGACCATAGATTCCTTGAGTTGTTTATAATGTTCTCTAATAATTCTAGTAACTAGTAAATTAATTCAACTGATTTCCTTACTCAAAGCTTTCTTTGAATATATGCAAACTTATTTTTACCCAGTTACACTTTATTTATTTTCTTACATCTGAAAATCTGTTCGAGAAGAACACAATCTACATTTCACATTCTATAATTAGAATAAATTCTTAGCTATCTAACTGCTGTTTATTAATTTCTGCAGTACTCTTCAAAATTTTAGACAAAGGTTTAGCTAAGGACTCTATGTTCGTTAATATTGCAAAAGTAAAGAATCTAAGATATAACCCTGATGTAATCACTCTTACTCTCAATCAGTGTAAATTAGTGGCTACATATAATTTATTTTTAATATAAAATACAATCATTTATAATAGCTTTTTTAGTTTGTGGAGATTCAGTTTAATTAAAGTCTAAACCAAACTTGAACCAAAAGGCAACTCATTTTCATGAATAATAGGAGATTTCAAGAGAATGACCAATATTTGGACCATCAAAAATGATGTAATCAATTCAGGAATCGATTGTAATTTTCTAACTTGATTTCTTTGTCTATAAGCACTTTAATTAGAATAGGATTTTTAAATTAATTTAAGAAAAATATTAAGGGAGCCATGCCATTATAAAACATAAATCATCCCTATATAAAATATACAATAGACCCTTGAACGATGGGGGGCCAAGGGATGCAGACCCCATACATAGTCAAAAATCCAAGTATAACTTTTGATTCTCCCACACTTGACTCATAGTTGCCTACTGTTGACCAGAAGCCTTACCGATAAATAGCCCATTAATACGTATGTCAGATCTTGTATTATATAGTGTATTTTACAATATAAAGTAATCTAGAGAAAGAAAATCATAAGGAAGAGAAAATATGTTTACTGTATTTTTGAAAATAATCTAAGTATAAGTAGACGCACGCAGTTCAAATCCATGTTGTTCAAGAGTCTACTGTACTGTATTATATAATGTAAATATTGAATTGGGCTATATATCAATGGTGTACACAGTTCATTTGTTGTACTTTTCCTTTTTCAACAAGCCTCCTATCTTTATAAGTTAATGTCATGTTAAATACAATGGATATTTTTCTAAGCAAGGAATAAGCCAATTAAAAATATTATTTTCAAAAATAAATTGAATTCAAAGTCCGACTCTCATCAATACCTATCCGCAATTCAAAATCGTTTTAAAAACCACGTTATTTTCTTTTCTGTATCAATAGCTGATCGTTCAATTGACCTGCTGCCTTTTCTTGTTTCTAAATTGCCAAAATCTAATTAGGAAAATGCAAACGATTTTGCTTTGTGTTGTGTTTGTAAATGTTTGTGCAAATATTAAGGAGAATGTGGGAAAGCTCAGAACACTCTGGGTTTCATTTCCTATTTCTTCTTTGTGATTTTATTTTCAATGATAGTCTTACAAACACTTATGCCAATCTAAAATATCACTTTAAAGGAAGAAATATAGTGACTACCACGCTAGATAAGGAAAATGTGTATTCTTTCTATTCTTTGTTGAAGACCGTGGAGTGCCCCGGATATGGCAGACGTTAAACTGTCTGGTGCGAATATAAATGAAAAACGAGTCAAAGGCACATAGGATTGTTTTCTTTGAACCACTTAGTGCCATACTCCTTATTCACTTACATTTCTGATTATGCTTAATTCATGTTTATATCTTTAATGTATATTTAACACTGCTAATCTTCTTTTTAACATTAGTCAGCATATGAGTTGTGATGAGATTTATAAAGTAAATACTATATTGACTAAAAATAAAATCGAGTTGTTGCATCATAATCTTCCTTATGAGGAGTATGGGCACATCACACACTACATATCAAGCCACAATATTGTGTCAGAAAAACCATTTATTTTAAGAATGAAACTTCTTGTCCTCACAAAACTTGAAGGCTTCAAAGGCAGTGGAAAACATGTTATAATTTTTTTTTTTTGTCTTAAGGAGCAAACATGTGAGGCTTTGATATTTCATTTCCTTTAAGAGATGTTTTAGTTTAGCAGATAATTAAAATTTATTGAGCTCCTCTATGTATTTCCATCAACTACAGTGCATGTTTCATCAGATTTGAGGCTCTAAGAAGGAATATCTTATGTCTCTTAACTAAACCACTAAGATTCCGTGATGTACAATTACAAGTAATGCCTTGACAGTGTATTAAAGGCTTTTGCCGTAATGTTATTTACAGCACTCACCTGAGGAGGTATCAGTTCTGGTTTCACACACTCGTTTAAGCTATCGCCGTATTTGAAAACTGCTCAAAGTCTGAAAGGTTCATGGTCACGGACCAGAGTTGTAATCTCATGCTTCAGAGTGGTCTCTCTGTTCCTCTTTTGCCAGAGTTCTGCTCACCCAGAAACTTCACTTAAAACTTTACTAATGTTTTTCCAACTTTCACAAAACAAAATCTCTTTCCACTTGATACATGCCTCTGCCGCTCAGCCCACACATATGGGGAAAAAAGCACACGACGTCCTGTGCTATTTCTTAGTCTCCATCATAATCTCAGTTGGTTTTGCGTGGCCGTGAAACTCTGTGGCCCAGGGGGTTCTAAGTTTGAGGTTGGAAGGGAGGTCAGAGGGAAGTGTTGTCTTCTGAACCCACGACTTTGGCCTCCAGTTCTTGTGTTTATTTTATATTTTTTAGAACTAAATTCCTTCTTTTTATTATCGTACTGAATCTCATTCAAACTCTACTTATCTTTATTGATAGCACTAGTCCTGCCATTTTCCATTATCAATTATATTGAATCTGTTTGACTGAACCTTAGACATAGTGTTTGCTTAAAACCACCCACCAACCAACAGACACACAAAGAAGAAAAAGAACAACTTTGCTAAATAGTTTTTATGTCCAGTGAAAATGCACTGATAGGCATCGCCTTGATATTGATGCACGTTCAGGGAACCCACCCATGTCATGTTTAAATAGCCAATATCCTCTTTTAAAGCTATTCTTTCCTCTCATGTTATTTCTATAAGTTTACATTATCCTTGTATATATATTCTGTCTCGAATTGTCACTTTGTTGTTAACAGTTTTCTAGATGACTAAGAACTTTAGATAGATGTGAAATTGCATCATCCTTTTCATGCAGTGAGTTCCCACCCAACGATTTCCAGGTCCTTCTGCTGACGCAACATATTTCTTGCTGTTTGTCTTTTTTCGCCTTTAGCCATATATCAGACTTTGCATAGATCATCTGTTTAAGTCTATCAAGTAGAATGTAAAATATAACATCTCAATAACTTTTCCAGTCTTCATAAAGTGGCATCATCCATCATACATAATAGCATCTTTTCAAGCACTCAAACAGCATATTTAAACAATAAACACGAGAATCAGAACAAGAAATGACTTGAAAATATGCTGTATTAAGAGCACACAGTTAAAATGTTCAGTGCCATGGCATAATTATACCCTTTACTAAAGTAAGTAATCAGAAGTAAATTAAACCTAATTTTTATACTTATAATCATTCTTGGACATTTAAACATTTTACTGGATTTTGGTCATGTATTTTGTATTTAATGTTGGAAATGACACAGACTTAGGCATCAAAAATTGTCTTCAGCTACGCAAAGTCCTTTTAGGGTATTTTTAAAATATACCCTTATTTACTTTCTGAATGACTTCGTTAGGGATTTGGTCTTGGCTGCCTATTGACTTAGAGACAAAATTTCCTTTGCCCTTAATATAATTGTAATATTAGGGACCCGAATCACTCACAAGAGCTAGAAAGTCACATACAAAATTAGTCTGTAAGCAAAATTATCCGTCCAAAAAAAAAGTTAAGAAAATCAAGCAGTAAATTCAGGTGTGAAGAAAAAATTATGAATCTTAAAGGGGGTAAAAATGAGTTCTGAATACAAAGATTTTTAAAAAATATATCTATATCTAGATACAGAAGTAAAACGATAGATCATTAAGTATAAATATATTGATTAAAGATATCAAAGAAATATATCAAAAATAAATACAAACAAAATAAGTTTATATCTTCAAAGTGCTATTCAGCTACTTAGCTACTCATCTAAGCAGTCATTTATTATTGACAGTCAACTAGAGTTATTTCAGTATCAGAAAAACGAGAGTTAAAACTCCTAGCACACTCGTTAAAATTTTATCCACAGCTTCATTTCATCAAATCAGACACACATACACACAAATGCACACAGAAAAACTGCATAAAAAAAGTGTGATCTAAAGAATGGATGTGTGTATACACATGCACATACTTACTGTTTTAATTAAGTTTTTTATATTAATTTAAAAGGGATACATAAATTTAGTGTTTAGTTTCTGAAGATGATGTTTGTTTTTAGGGGATGATTAAATGTAATACAGGCACGGATATTTGTAGATTTCTAAATTTGTTTTATTGTTTTAAATGGTGACACATGTGTTTTAAAACTTTAAATATAAGAAATATATAAAATAAAGTAAAATCATGACCTTAAAAACAA
Source organism: Pteropus medius (assembly GCF_902729225.1). Lineage (NCBI taxonomy): Eukaryota > Metazoa > Chordata > Mammalia > Chiroptera > Pteropodidae > Pteropus > Pteropus medius. The sequence continues at coordinate 19,072,427 of NW_024351073.1, read as the reverse complement.
AGAAGATTCAAAGAGATTATAGGATAATATATAGCAGGAATGAAGTAGCAAATAAAAAAATAATTAAATTCAGCATTCGTTCAGGAATAACAACAGAAAATGATTTCCTGGAAAACTAAGAAGAGAGCTGACTCTGTTTAAACTGAAAAAATATATCTACCAGAAACTGATAATCAGTTTTTTCCCATGGACACATTTCCCAGTAAGACCAGAAAGAAAACAAGTGTGCCCTCTATAATTGCTTCAGTTCAGCACGGTACATTTGGGTTAATTTAATACCATAATGTAGGGAAATAAAATTATAGGGATTGGAGAAAAGAAATATCAATTTTATTCAGAGTTAATATGATTTTATACCGAAAAACATTAGAGACCGTATAGATCAACTAGCAATTTGTACTGAGTACGGTTACTGCATTTTAGACCAACATATAAAAAAATCTATAGCTCTTATAGCTAACCTACTCTTAAAATGAGAAAATATAAAAGGTATAGATGAATTCATGTAAATTATAATTTTGTATTTACTTGAGTAACAATAAAACATTTTAAATTACATAAAACTATTGAATAACGTAGATATATACAATTTTCATGGGCAGGGAGATGAAGTATAAGAAAGGCATCAGCTAATTAATGCCCAAATTAATCTGTAATGTTTTGGTATACCAGCAGAATTTCACAGAAAATTTGATATATTTTTCCTAAAATGCACATAAAAAAGTAAATAATGAATAAATGTCAGTATAAGTTAAAAATATTCTGTGAGGTATTTGATGTAGATATTAAAGTATAATATAATGCTATATTAAATAGAAGGATGCAGTACTAGTAAAAGTATAGAAAAATAGGGCAAAAACTAGATATCAAAAAAATAGACTGCAGACTATACAGAACCATGATATGTTATTATGATGACATCATTAGATAAAATGTCTAGATGGACATTCACATAAATGTTGTGGAGGCAATTGCTTTTCATATGGGGGAGAAACATAAAACATCTACTTTATCCTGCACTACGCTCAAAAGAGTAACTAAACAAAGTTTAAATATATATATATATATGTATTTTAACAAATCGGTGTCTGTTCAAAAAAACAAAATTCATGCCAAGTAGCTTAATAGATGAGGTTTAACATGCCACCCGGTTATAAAACTGATAGAAAAGTTAAAAGAGCACACAGGGGAAGACAATCCAGATATTAATAGCTGAGCCAATCCAGATATCAATAACAGCGAAATAGAATTGGACGGGAGAACAGAGGAGGTGATGAAACCAGACATGAGGATTGGCGTGTCCAACAGAAGCAGGACTTCCGCGGTGGGGAGGGCGGGCTGCCCAGTGGGAATCAGGACCATCAAGGGAAGGAGGAGTCGGGCAAGCAACTGTTGCTAAGGTCACCTCCCATTGTTCAGTCCTCTCACTGATGGAAGAAATCAGGCTGGCTGGACCTGACCGAAGCCAGAAAATTGGTGGGAAAAATGTCAACCTCAGCAAAGCAAAACAGAACAGGAAAAAGGTGGTAATGAATATGACAGCAGGGTGACACAAAAACAAAAATAAAAATATATTTCTTATAAGTAAAATTTTATATAAATATAAACGAAAAACTAAACAAAATATTTTATAATTGGCTACATTTTCTAAAATTTCTATTGAGGCATAATATTCATAAAGCTAAAAATTTTTAAATATACAACCCATTGCTAGATGTAGAACATTAATAGCATTATAAAAGTTTAATACGGTATATTTACTAAATCAGTAAAATTGGTATATATTAGTTTTAAGACATTTAACAAATTCATATAAAATAAATGTAGTATATTTTAGATAAATGTTTTCACTAAAATATGCTGAAATTAATGTGGAAATTACTCTCCCGTCCAAAAAAAAAGCTCATTTGCTGAAATGGAAAACAGAACAGTGCATTAAAAAAAAAAATATATATATATATGTGTATATATATATATATCTTTTTTTTGTATATATATCCACACACACACACATATATGTATGAAACTTTGGCAGAAAGAAGAGTACACACCTGTGACTACTGACTTGCATAAAAGTTTTATTTCCTGATATAAAATTCTAAAGCGCTTGGCTTTTGTTCAGGCGCAATTCAAATAGCAAAACCAGCCAAGTTTCGTATAAATAACATTTAGTTCTCCAGAGCCCCATATCAGGCAATCCACACTGCTTTTTGGATTTTCTAGTGAAGTTTGTAGTAAAAGTTTTTTTAAAAATGTTTTTGATATATTTCCCTGCAAATTTTGAATTATATTCCATTTAACTCTGAAAATTATTACCATTTTTATTAACCCTTGATTTTCAGAAATATATATGTTAAGCTGTCAACATTACAAAGGTTCTAAAATGTTTCCCATTTCCTAGAAAATTTTGAAATTCAAATGGGAATTCTTCTATAATTTTTTTTTAAATTTTAAAGTAGAGTCATTAATCAGGAATTCAGTGTGATACAATGTAGTTTATATGTATAGGTATAAGTGTATATATATATATATATATATATATATAGTTATTTGATTTACTCAAAGTAGTACAATGGGTTTGTACTGCATTCTTCTATCTGATGATGTCTGAATGTCAATCTAAGTCTCTACGCTACCTACGACCTATCCTACCTAACTAGCTCCTTTACAGAAATCAATAAATTAATACTTTTAAGAAACTTTAAGTTTGCTGAAAAGAGCTAAAGGACAAAAGGAGATAGGAAGGAATAGATCCTTTTATATTGGGGGCATACTTTGAAATGTTTTATCATATGTAATAGAGAAATTGACGATAGTTATTATATCTTAGATGTGAAATATTACTCTAGAGTGCAAGTCTATTTAAGTTATTCTATTATTAATTATTCTTGTGCATAATTCATCCAAATAAATAAATAAATTGTATTTATTTATAAAGTTACCAAATAAATAGTAATCTAATATCAAATTTATGATTCATTCTACTTAATAATGTTTCTAAATCTTCAACTTTTTACATCGTGTCTTGTTCTGTAGGCAGTTCCTCTTCCCTTATACCCTTAGTAATCATCAAAGTAGTTTCATTTCTAGAATTATGAGAGGAAATATAAACTTTATTATATAAGAATGCTTACAGAATTTAAAAGATTCATTTTACTGAAATTTACATTACTAAAAGATGGCAAACACTGTTTCCACAAGATAGTTTTTTCTTTAAATCATTGATGGTAAATAATCTATGAACTAATTACACCAAATCTACCACTGGTTGGATGTAGCTCACATTATGCGTTTGAAAAATAAGAATTATATTGTCTACTTGCCTGTATAAAGGCTTATGCCATCACATTTTGTAGTCAAGTAGGAGTATACTTTAGAATTAAGATTAAATTTAAATGCAATATCTTTTCAAAACTAAAATGATTCATTCTTTAGACCGTCAAAAAGAATGGCAAAAATTTAGCTTTAGTAATGAAATGTTTCCCCCCCCATAAAACATTGATACTTTGAAAAAAATGGGCATGTGAGAAACTAAAAGCTTCCTATTCCATAAACTCATATAATTTAAATAAAATATCCCATGAATGAAAATGTCAGACAGTCGAAGTTCCCACTTAGCTGATGTACATGCACTTTTCATTTAAGGAAAAAGAAAAGACTAAGAGGCAGATTTAAACAGTGAAAGCTCTACTTAGTAAATATAAAGTAGATCATTTTATTTTATTTTATATATTGTGTAAATATTAAGAATAGAATAGACTGGTAGTGGGATTACAATAATATCTTTAATGAAATTGCTTCTGTTAAAACTATAATGTACAAAATATATAAAAATGAAAACAATACTAAGAGCTTTTTGAATTCAAACGTTACATTTTTATTTTTTCTTTGCTAATTTTTTTTTTAAATTTAGTGCTTGTTGACATTAGATTATATTCTAATACTAATATTTGACCATGAAACACTAAAAAATATCTGGAAGTTATATATTCGAAGTCATTTTAAAGATAGAATAAAAATAGTAATAATGGCAAACTTGTATATAGGTCATCTAATACCAAACAGTGAGTGTCAGCTGGGATCCAGTTCCAGCAGCCTGGCTCTAAAGTCCATATTCTTAACCACTACTGCATCAAAATATATGTTTAACGTCTAATTTAAAGTAGAAAGTTAATTATAACTATTTCTGCTTCCCATACCAGTAGGTTGTAGTGATGTGATTCATTAATTCCTCTCAGTGCAAAGGAAATTCTCAGACTGATTCTTCTATTAAAGATCTGATGAGGAGAAAAAGAAAGCCTGGTCCAGTTCTCCAGCACTCCTAAATAGTGAGTTCCTGAGTGATGGGTATTTGTTTTAACTTAGAGGTGATTAGGGAGGAGACACGTAAACTCAATTGCATGATAAAGTGGAAGAAATGACTATTAAAGATATTGCCCAGAAAACAGAAGAGCAGGAACAACAAATCAAATAGAGAGGGAGGGAGGCAGAAAGGAAGGGAGCGGGGGAAGGGTAGAAAGAGAGAGACAGAGACAGAGACAGAGACAGAGGCAGAGACAGAGAAAATATGATTTAACAATTCCGTTATAGGTATACACTCGACAGAAATGCGTGTATATATTTACCAAAAGATGTGGATAAAGTAGACCATGGAAGCATTGTGGTAATATCTTCAACTGCTAAACTACTTACTCAATGACTATCCACAGTGGAAGATATTTAAAAATTATGATACATTAATACACTAGAAAACTATGCAGCAATAAAAGAAAAGAAAATGAACTAATACTGTACACAACATAGATGAACCTTGCAACCTAATCTTAAGTATGTCAAGTCAAAGACAAAAGAGTAAATACTGTGTGATTTCATTTATGTAAATTTCATAAACAAGACAATTTATTCTGTGGAATTATAAGCTAGAATCACGTTTCACCTGGGGAGTTTATGTGGACGCAGTAGTTATTCTGTCATTGCTATTGTTTGTTTTAGTGATTACACAGTTTTCACCAACTTGTAAAAATTCTTACAGAAGTGTACTTATGATTCGGGCTTTATTTTTCATGTATGTTGTACAGCAATAAAATGTTTACGTAAAATTATTATCTGATTAAGTACTTCACAAAATTAAAGAATTATACAGGACTGTAGATTCTGGAGTGATGAGAACCTCAGCAGCTTAGACGATTTGAAGCTTGTTTTATCACTGGGGTTTTGCCTTTTCTGAAACACTGAAATCACGCCGAATCAAGACATTTAGTCAATGCTGGGGTAGAGGAATGGATCGAGTGTCTGGCTTTATGTCTTCTAAATATTCATTAGTGTTTTTTCCTGAAGGTGAAATTATTTCATCTTTTAGTTTCCTCGTAAGTATATGATTTTGATATACCGTTCTTATATTTCATGGTATTTTCTGATAATCACTCTTGCTAGATGTCTACTGAGTTTTATTTTCCTTTGGATTCACCTGTATTGTATTCCTGCAAATTTTGTTTAGGGAATTTGTATTTTACTCTTTAGAATGTTTTATAAAATGTATTCTTAGTTTTTTTAGCTTTTAAGTTTTTGAAGTCTTTTCTATTTTATAGACTTGCTAATTCCTATGCTTATTTTATTTGCTGGTTATTATAGTATTTAAAAAATTAAATACCACATAATGGACATTAATATTTTATCATATTTGAGGTGGATACTTCTCCACCTCAAAACTATACTTTCTTTTATGATACATAGTCTGTCCAACAAATGGCATAAGGGAAAGATAAACAATCAACTAAATCCTTTGGGTATTTCATTTTTAAAAGTAATATTTCAATATAAATGTCATATCACTATGGAAAATATGGCATCTGCTCCCTTCAAAACTTCAAATCTATTTTTATATGTTATCTTTTTTTAATTTTTGAACTAGATTCTACATGAGTTATTGATACTTTTACCAAGAGAAAGGGCATGGAAATTCCCAAATATTTGCTAATAAATCACCATATAAGATTGAAATAAGGTTGGGATTGTTTATACACTGTTTCCAAGGACTCTGTGTGTGTGTGTGTGTGTGTGTGTGTGTGCCACAAGATGTGTAAGCATCATTTATTTCTGTGCTTTATTTTCTTTTTTTTAGCGAGATATTTAAAGTGTTTTTCTGCATGCAATCCCCAATTTTTTTCTCTTCTGTGATAATTTGCAGTATTATTAGTATCTTTGTCTAAGGGGAGAATATCGAATAAATATGAGATTATGTTTGAATGCTACACGATTTTTTTAGCAGTACCTCTTCTAAATGATAAGCAGACATATTTTGCCTCTGGCTCTAAGTGTGCAAAAAAGTTCAGAATCACATTCCTCTTATAAACATTCTCAATATTATACAGAATACTGGAAACCTTGTCCGATTCCATCAGACAAGAGGCAGTGTAGAGCTATGACGCTTAAGACATGGCAAGCTAACACAGAGAGCTCGACAAATCCCCAGAGTTTTCGGCCATGGAAATATCTATCCAGTGCTTGAGGGGGCGGGATCCCAAATAAAAACAGACTATTTTGTTGAGCGGAGCAGACAGAGCTCAAAGTTGAGGAGAAGAAGGAGACACAGAGAAGTTCTAGAAAGCTCCATCGCTTTGACCTTGAGTCTCTGGGATGCATCAGGTGACATTCCAGGCGAGAAGGCTAAGGAAATTCTGAAGAACAGTTATGAAGCAACTGTCATCCAAACAATTCCCAGAGCTCACATAGGGTGGCAGAATCTTTGAATCTCCCCTGGCTAGAGCAGAAGAGCGGTGTCAAATACAGCAACATTCACTAGAGATCACCATGCTGGCAAAGATAAACCTGAAACAAGATATTACTATCTTTTCAAAAATAAAATTTACTTAATATTAATTCCCTTTCCTGTGAGCTTTACCAGGCTTTGGGTTTAATGTGCAAGTTTGTATAAAATTAGGGGAAATATTTATTTATTATCTGGAAAATTTTACAGAAAGAATTTTTATTCCTGGAATTTTGAAATTATTCATCCATAATATTGTCTGCAACTATAAATATATAGCAATATCTTTAACACACTGAAAGAAAAGAAAATCTCTCACCCATGACCTCTCACTTCTATATCCAGCAACAAAAAGTATCTTTTCAAATGAGGACAGATAAGAGACCTTCGTTACCAAGGGACTGCAATACAAGAAAACATTTACTTGTTGAATGAAGCTCTTTTGGTAGAAAGAAAGTGATGCCAGATGAATATGAATTTTCACAAAGAAATAAAGAGTGTAGAAAAGGAACTAAATGAATAAATATGTGATTATATATTTTAATATTTAATATTTTTAATAGTTCCAATAATGTAAATGCCTTTAAACATCAACATTTTAAAACAAAAATAAATAATAACATTACTTATTAATCATAACCACTATGGCCCTAGGAAGAAAATACCTACAAATTTAAATTTACAGATACACAATTTAGTGCCATTAGTATTTCGATAAAATATTCTTAAAGAGATATTTTATTTTGCAAATAAATGCAGAAACAATCTTTTAGATAAAAATTTTGGTTTTGAATTATCTTTAAATGTTTCCTTACAAATAAAGCTGCTTAAAGGTTAGAATGTCAAAATACTAAGCCCTATGACTATTAGTAATAAGTGGTATATGCAGTCTCTAAAGTTATTCTGAAAGTTCAAACTAAAATAGGATTTTCACAAATACGTGATAAATAACCGTTCAGAAATTTGACTCAATTACCAAACAAATAACATTTGTCGTTATTGTTGATTTTCACTATAGGGTATTTTAGTTTCCACCGACCGCTTTCATTATCTCTGCTGTATTGATGGGCCTTCTTTCCCTCATTGATTGTGCTGTCATAACTAAACTGTATTAGCAGCGATTTGCGTTGGTTCCCTTTGGGACACTCTTTTCCCAAGAGCACCCTTGCTCTTTCCTCATCACCGCCCCCCCTACATTTTTTCTAACATTCTTATCACATCACTTCTCAAAAGTTTTCGTTGATTTCTCTTTTCCAATAAAGCATTATGCTCTGGTGTTGTATAATGAATTGTCATGTGCAAAGCCCACTGAGCAGCAGCTGCTTATGTCAGGGGTTCAAAACACGTTAGTCCCTTGAGTAACTTTATGCCCTGACACTTCGTCTCGTATATCACTTCAAACGCGGTGAACTCCTCACACCTCTCTGCATATAATGCCAAGGACATCTCTTGTCATCCTCCACGCCTTTGCATACAAGATGCGTCAAAGGACGTCCCCCCAACCCTTGATTCTTTCAATATAGTCATAGGAAACATCCACTGCCTTCCTGATCTGGAGTGGTTATTACCTCCTCTAAGCTTTCAAGTCCTTTACTTGAACCACGCTAAAAACACGGTTTCCTGGGGCTTGCTTATATGTTTTCAGCACCATGAAAGCATTGCATATATTTAGGAATTTGAGTAATTTCTGAAATCACGGCATGGAATTGATGCAGAAATTTCTGGAACTGGGTAAATTCTTGTCAGTCTTCAGAAGCGTTTCCACTGGGCTCATTTATAAAATATATTTTTATCCTTTAAATATTGACATCCCTACATCTGACATTATAAACAATTCAACTGGCAAGAGAAACAGGATGCTGAAGGAGAAAAAAATGACTTTAAGATGTAATTTTGATAGTGTGTGGTAGCCTCAGGTGACACATGACAGGCATTTAAAAAGTCTTTACACTGATATTTTACTAAAATTTTGAATATCTCATAAATGACTTTATATAGCGTTCTTCCAAAGATATTTCCCAGAGTGTGTGTTAGAAATTGTGAGTGTATAATACCGAACCCAGGTGACACACAAGGACCTTGGTGACCTCAAGAGTGACAAGAAAGCAGGAGATGAAGAAGTGGCTCAGGTGTGTTTGAAATGTAAACACTTCACTGCTTCTTAGGAGCACTTTATCCCCTTTTCTTAGAGAACCGCTAACACACTTGAGGTTAACCTGTGTCCTATTTTTAGCTTATTGAGAAATGCAACTTCCACATGAGCTCACGCTTATGCCAGAATTTCGCAGGGAACATATTTACAGCAGCACAGAGTACAGAAATGTGACTCACAATTTAAACGTCCAACTTACAGTTCTATCATAATATGTGCATTGTATTTTTAAATATTATATAGTGCTAAAAGTATTATCTCCAGTCCTTTGTGCTAACCCACCTCCCCGGGGCCCAGTCTGTTTCCCAGAATTAATCATTTTCACTTCTTTATTTTGACCCCTACATTTTAAGCAACATGCTTATGATTTTTTCCTTACATTATCGGTTTTAGACAGTGTATGTCTATTGGCTTTTAATCTGTTGGTTAAAAGATTTTTCTTGTTTGCACAGTCCCTCACCTCTGTTTTCCTCATCTACCTAAAAATATGATTTTACATTGTTATCATTTTACTTTATTTTAATTTTGAATATCACGCTCTACGTTGACCCATGTGGCCCCATGTGACTTTGCATTTAATTTTTTTTTTTTTTTTACTTTTACATAGAGCTGCTGTTAAAATACTCTGAGAGAACTGTCAGTCACCTAGCAATTACTGCCTATTGTTTAAACATTTTAAATAATCCATCTGTCAGCGCTTTTTTGTTTTGTTTGCGAGGTTTGCAGCCTCGACCCTTTTGATACGCGCTCTCTGGACCTGGCATTCACTGCCAAGGCTTCGGCTGGACTTTCCGTTTCTCGGGTCACCTGTCTTTCTTGTTTCTGATGGGTTCCCTCTTTTTACTGGTGCGTACTCCCAGTAGCTACCTGCTGGCTGCGGTTGTGACTTTGCCAGGTGCTGCGTTACACAGCAGGAAGATAAGACCTCCAAATGGGGACTTAACGAACAAGACATCCTTTTAACTCGAGCTGCCCTTTCAACATGGGGCAGGAGGGGGCGCTGCTCCCTGTAGTAAACCAGGGACCCAGGTTACTGCAGATTCTTTTCATCAAGCTTCCACTTATCCAGGGCAGCGGCGATGGGAAGATGTGTTGAACCCCTCATTGGCTTTTAAAGCTCTGAAGAAAAAGTAGCACACTTGATTTTCACTCACAGTTCCTAGGTCGAAGTAAGGCACATGGCCAACATAAAGACATAATTAGGAAAGAAAAACCCTACTACATCCCTGGGAAGTGAAGCACTGGAAATATTCCTGGCGAATGGAAGTAATGACAAAAACCATAGACAAGCTACATGAAGTTTCTTTGAAGCCAGCTAGCATCTCGATATTCATCAGCCTCCCTGAGTTCTCCCCACCAAGCCAAAGACAGAATTAACTTTTTTTTTTTTGATGTTTTCATTTCCTCAATTCTTTTTACATTTAGCTACTCCTCTTTCAATACCATGTGCAGATAACAACTTTTATTTATCTCTGTCACCATGCTGCTGGTGACACTTAGTATCTCTCATAAACTGCACGTGACAACACATACACATCCTCAGTCTGTTTCATTTCTTCATCTCTCTTTCCTGACAACCTGGTTCTTTTTTTTTTTTTTTGCACATACTACCTCAATGATGATTTGTTTGTCACTACTCCTTTATTCTTACGACTTTTAAAAACAGACACAATGATGACCACATTAAAAGATTATCGAAAAGCATGGTCAAGGAGATGGCATGCATTAACATGATTAGACTTTGCCTTTAATTCCAGATATATCTCTCAGTTATCGGAATCGCTAAGTCACTGTGACTGCTTGCTTCCCTGCATTGTCTGCCTGGGACCTGGATTGGAGTGGGGCTGGGCTTACGTTATTCCTGGACACACTCTTAGGAGCCTAACTGTCCAACTTGGTCACAATTATTGGGGCTGCTATGTGTGCCACCAGTAATTTCCCCCAGGAACCTGGAATGTTGTGGAATGTTCCTAAACTAGGGGTAGTTATTTCTTTATTGAAGATATTTTCAATCCCATTACAAAGCTATTGATAAAAATGCAAAAGCTATTATAATTGTTTTTTCTACCTCAGATTGGCACTGAGCCATGTAACCCCTCTTTAGCATAATCCTTCTGTCATTTGGAAATTCACAAAAGTACATCGGCACCTAAACGATTTTTACTTGATTGCTGAGTAGAGCACTTCAGATAGAATCAAAAGCCTTTTTTACAGTTACTGCCATCTATTGATTCTTCAAGGACCGATGATCTGTTTATCCAGTCAATTTTGAAACATGCCCTTAATAGTATGGTCTGAAAAAATCTACTCATATGTGTAAGAAAATGAAGATGTCATTTTACTTAGTCAGTTTAAAATATATTTGAAACTCAAAGCAAAAAAGGACCACTATCCCACCTCAGTATAAACCAGATTTAAAGTACCATGTGGATTTTTATTAATGCAATTATAGTGTCGTCTTAAAGTGTCTAATAACATGACACTTGCAAACCTTCATGTGTTTCAAAAGTGTAGGGAAAAGGTTTTTGTTGTTCCTGAAAGGCTGCATGATACCTCTCCAAAGTGAACAGAATTAAAGGTAGCTGAAACCTATAGCTTATTCCATTTTAACCCATGCTTTAGTTAAAGCTAATATTTAATGTTTTTTTTTCAGTTATAGATGATTGAGATTTATTTTAAAGTTGTTTTTTAATTAGTTTCTTTAACTAGGTCTCAGCCCCTAATAACTAGCCGTGAAGAGAAAAATTTTAACTCCATAATCCAATATTTTTTCATGAATTTATGTTAAAATATTTCCCAAAACATATCAATAATATGAGTGATTTTTTTTTTTTTTATTGTGGCCTCATTTCAAACCAGAATTATCTTTGCGTCTTCTCGTTTGTGTCAGTCTCTCTACAGTGTTTTCAGGGTGCCAGTGGCTTCACAATCTCGGGCTAACTGTTTATACCACGTATATAAATTGAGGCCCCACATTCAAATATTTCAAAGCTTTAATTATCTATTCATTCATTTATTTTCAACCATTCATTCATTTACTTGCAGATTATTTTTCCAAAAGGAAAGTAAACTTTTTGATACTTCCCTAGATCAGAAAGAATTTTCTTGTTTTTAAAGAACAGGGCCACTATCTTCCAAATTTCTATATTGTAAAGGCTAAGGCCAGTTTTTACAATTTTAATTTTGTGCCTCATTCCTCTGCAGATAACTCTGCCCACGTCTCCACCATGCTCTCTACATCCAGGAAGTTAAACTGTTTTGATGACATCAAGGCTTTTCTTTGCCTCCTGCCTGCCTTTTGTGTTTGGGCAATGGGAAGCCCTGCCAAGAACTCAGTGGAGAGAGGAGTGTTAGGTCAGAGCAATTGATTGTAACCCTGGCTCTCCCTCCAAAAAGATGCCTCCCTCCCCCGGGCTGTGTCTGTAAAGGAATATCTCACCCCTGTAAGTGTTCTCTCCACACAGACCTCTCCATTCTGGGTTCAGGTAACATAGCCATCCTCCTACCAGTCAGTAAAGAATGCCTAACAATAGCCCAGCTCACCAGCCCAGGGCATTCCGTAATTCTGTGTGTGTTTGCTACTTCACTTCTATATCAATACAATTAGTCCTTTTAGTAAAATCTCAAAGTCTCTTAACTTAAGTGTGCCATATGTTTCTTATCTGGACTGTGATTAATTCAAGAATCCTAACCCCTGGAATATATCCCTAATGCCTGGAATTTATTAATACAGAAATTTGTTCTTGATTTTGTTTTATCCGGTCAAGCATCTGTCTCTCTCTCATTTTCTCCCCTCCACCCTCCCCCGCCCCTGGTGTGTGCGTGCGTGTGTGTGTGTGTGTGTGTGTGTTCAAGAGTGTGAGAACATTTTTTACCACCATATTGACAGAAATTTACTACCATTTTATTGTCTAATTCCTGAGTGCCATGACAACGTAGGCGACTGGAGTTTATGGGGAAAAAAGGTTTTATTATATTTTTCCTAACTGTGAAGAATACAGAACAGAGTCAGAGTCCGTAGACAATGGGCTATTTTAAATAAATAAATAAGACCATGGTCAAATCCATCTTAAATTTTGGAGAATGAACAATTCCTCATTCAGATGATCTTGGCTTTCGTATAGGGGTAGGAAATTAAATATTTTAGAAAATTCCTTATAATTGCTGCTATGCTAGAAATTGGTTGAGATTGTAATAATATATTTTTACCGATGGGCCAGGTGAATAAAATATTTGACTCAGAAATTCCCATATAAATTGTAACTTATAGAAAGAAAACGCATAAGGAGAGGCCAGTGGTTGAGACAAGATTAGTCAAGATGGGCAAGTAAAAGAGAAACCAGGAACTCACATCCCAGACACAAACTGATGGGATGATGATTGGTCAAGTCATCTTCTCACAAGTTGCAGCACCTCTGTGTCACTTCCCTGTAATTGGTGAGATGTGTGGATACACGATTAGGCTGCAGTAGATCCAGATTTTTACGAGTAACATCTCCTGACCATCTTGAAGTCTAAATTTTCTTGAGACAGGTCAGAATGACCTTCTGCAGTCAGAAATAATTTCTTCAATACCCAGTGCAGAGAACAAATCTAGTTTTCCTGAGCTCTGTCTAAATTTCAATAGTATTCTTCCCCATGTCAAAAGATTTTTTAACTTTTATCTGGTTTCTTCCTGGAAAAGCTTATATGTAAGCAGCAATTCTATCTGCCTATGTAAAGATTTTCTACTTTCCTCCTTCAAGGAGATTCGAAAAAAAAATTAGGACTATTTTTAGAAGTAAATACACAAAATAATTATATAGAGAGCTTTCTCTAAGTTTCAATACATCAGACATCTTTAAGAAGAAACAATAGCAAAAGTGGCTTCTGATTCTTGGAAGGAAAATGGAGTGAATTGAAAGATCCAATAACATAGTAACAGGTAAAGATGAAGTATCAAACTGCTCAGAGTTACATATTAAAAATGATAGTAATTGTAGTTGAAATGAAATGACTTATAAGATCGGCATTGTTCAAAGACCATTCTCTGTACTAATACAGATTTGGGTTTGTTTGTTTGTTTTTTTTTTATATTTTCCACTCTTTAATGACATGACTAAAATAAATATACCATCATTCAGAAAAAATCAAACAGATAAAACTCCTTTTGACTCCACATTTTTCCTACTTATTTCTGTGGAGGCAATGACTGTCAACTACTTGGCATGCAATAACACAACTACTTCAGAAATTTTCTACATTACACATACACTTATTTGTATATGCTCAAATATTGTGATATCTCTTTAGTTACATATAGTCACTATTTTATTTTCAACATTATGTTGGCTATTGTTGACATTTCTATTCTTAAATTCCATGACAGTTCACCTGAAATTTTCATTATCTATTAGTCTCTTGTATTACTCAATTTGTTCAGCTCTTCTTTTCTTTGTTAAAGAAGGAGTGAGATAGTTTTCATGTAAACACTTGAAAATTCTCTTTTTGCTTATAAAAGAGAATGAAGACATCTCTAGAAATTTTCTTTTATTCTGAAACAGAATATAATATTGGTTTTTAATTTGGACTGGAAGAGCAAATATTCTGAAATTTAGTTTTTAATTCTGTCCTTAATTGGCAGTTTATTAATATTCCGAAGCTTCGGTAACTGCATTATGAAATGAGGACAAAGTATATAAATCAAAGTAATTTGGGGACATAATAGGTCATAATGCAGTCAAAATAATAAGAGCTTATTATTATAAGCTCTTATTTTATAATTTACTATTTACTATATAATTACTATTTACTATTACTATTTACTATCACTATCATTTACTATTTACTAAAATAGTAATAGTCATTGTAATTCACATGATTTTTTTCAGAATAAAATTAAGTAAACAAACATCTATATTATGACTTAAACTTTCAAATAAAAATGGAAAAATTTCTATCTTATTTTTTGCTGTACTTTCAAATTATTCCATGACCATGATAGAAAATAAAAAAAAATAACATTTCAGATAAAAAGGACATTAAACCATCCTGAAGTTGTTTACCAATAAAGATAATTAAGAGATACAGGGATGGACTTTGCCACTGTTGAAAGGATATTTTATAAATAGACTAAGCAAAGATGCATTAAAGACACAAAATCAAATTATGAAAGCAATAATATACATGATTAATTTGTTAAATAACGTAAACTGAAAAAAAAATATATGAACTATATGTATGATGATGTTAAAATAGCAGATTTACGTTTCATAAGGCATTTAAAATAACTAAACCATAATAAGATTAGGTATGTCTATAGACTGTTAAAAAAATTCAAAAAGCAAAAAAAAGTCAAGAGACTTTTAAAATCCTATGTCATTTGGATTGGATGTTGAAAAATATTACTACATGTGATCTATGGTTATCATTGTGATTCTGGAGATGGAATACTAAAATAGGTAGAAAAATTCACTTTGATAAGAAAAATATATTATACACTATAACAATGACTTTTATCTGTGAGGTACAGTTCTTCTGCTTGAGAATAAGGTGACAAATCTGAATTTCTTACATTTGAAGAAGAGTATAAAAAAAGAGGCTGGCATTGTTCTGTATCCTTTAGCTGTATTGTAACTGGTTAAAAAATATTCCTCTCCAAGAGTGGGAGCTATGCCTTCTAAAGTAGCAAGCTCATAATCCCTGTAAGCACTCATGCAGAGCTTAATTTCCTATTTACTTGTGATATTGTGGAAATAAATCTTGAAAATTTCTAAACTCTCATTTAATGATATAATTTTGTGCTTTTATGCCTGTGCCCATGACTTTTCACTAGAGTGTATAGGTTTAATTTGGATTTAAAATGTAATAAAGCTTCATTTTACAAACAGCTAAACAGTTAATATAAGTAGGGATCTGTTAATACCATTTTGGAATTAGGTGACAGAAAAGCCAACTCAAATTGTTACAAAAAAAAGCTGGGATAATTCTTGGCTCATATTAATTACATTTTTTTTTGTATAAAATAGATGTCAGAAAGATTGAAAAGTGGCCCAAGAGCCTTTTAACTCCAGTTTTCTATGCACAACGTTGGTTTCTTATTATGGTTACTTTCCTCCCAGCAGTGGGATTAATGCAATAATTTTCAGACAACATGTTTCTTCATTAAAGTCCTGCCAGATTGTAATTATGCTTCCTGAAGTTCTTCCAGAAAAAAAAAAAAGAAGAAGAAAACTTCTTTCCCAGAAGATGCAAGCGTGCCTCTCTTCACATCACTGACCCAGGTGGATCACCTGTCTTTTTGATTAATTATAAAGGTTATAAAACTATCCTGATGCATTTTATTACACCTTAGTCCTTGAAATGGGTATGGAGTCATTTTATCTTAAGACTAACGTGGTGCATGAGAAAAGAGTGGATATCGGAATAAACCAGAGTTCTGTTTAGAGTGCAGAAGGAGAAAGGAGAGTTGATTTTTGGAAAGCAACAACAAAGTTGTTCAACATACAGTAAAAAAGTTAGCTTGCTAAAATAATATGTCTGACATAAAACACACATTCTGCTTCTGATATGATATTATTATGGTGATATTTTTATTGCTGAATTAATGTTGGTAACCTAATGGTGAAAATGTCTATAAATCTCTACAGAATCTTCCAACACATTGTATCCATCACACTAAACTACATAGAAAGTCACGCCTTCAGCAAAACTAGAGGAATTGGAATCTTATAAACCTTAATACACTGGTAAATTGAAAAATCAAAATCTATTCCTAGCACTGAAAACACTTGAGGTCATGCTGTGTCTGTGTGAGGAGCTAGAGAATCAAAACAAAACAAAACAAACACAATAAAATCAACAAACCTAAACAAACAAACAAACAAACAAAAAACTATGGGAAAAAGAAGGTGGCACTGATACAGGGACATAAGGGGGGGCATTCTTGGAAGGATGATGCTTCTGAAGGAGAAGCAGGTAGAAAGGAAGCTGGGAGTGAGCTCTGAAACCAGATAATGAAAGAAAAAGGACACGCAAGAGGAAAGTTGAAGATCTCGATGGAGAAAATGTGGACAAAATTGTGAGCACTATGTTCCTTAATTGAAGATCTAGGATTCAAGTATAGCAGAGATTCAGGTGGAAAAATTATATATATATATATTATTGTACAGATAATAGATAAAAGTCAAAACTGACCACTGACACAGTGGAAATAAAAGATTAAAAAAAGAAACAGGAGAGTAAGGGCACCAAACAGGTATAAGCTCAAAGATACCATTAGAACAAAATTATAAACATCTTTGATTCAAAAAGAATTTATGAAGAGCAAACAAAATACATAATGAAAGAGACACAATAAATATAATACACATAGTATAAAAAGAGAGGCCAGACATCAAAATAATGAATTTTATCAATAAATGCAAATGATATTAACTAACTGTTTAAAATATATTTTTCAATTTCACTTACAGAGAACGATCTAACTATATGCTGCATAGGAGACCCACACATCTAACACAAGATAATTCAAATGGCTAAAAATAAAGCATGGACAGAGTCGTGCCAGAGAAATAAAAGAAAGGTAGGACCTGTTATCTTCGTCTCAAACAAAGTAAAATGCAAGCCAAAAATCATTGAAGGAAACAAGGAAAATTGTTTTAATATCTTAATGTGTTTTAAAGTCACAATCACAATAAAGCTGTCAACAGGAATGAATATACAGCATCAGGTAATACAGCTACTTAAAAATGCAGAAACTGCAGTAGATTCAAGGAGCTGTACATCAAAATACACTAATAAAAATATGTTCAAAATACAGATATTAAGCCACCAGTGTCAGCATCCAACATCTAAAATTAAAACAACATGAAGAGAGAAGACCTCACTGCATTTTGATAAGGTAGATGGAAGATATGTATGCCAAACAGTACACCCCAGTAATACAGAATAAGCCTCCTTTTCATATATACTCTGAATATTCACAAAATTGCTCATGGGTAAGTTTATTAAAAGAACATCAGTAAACTCCATACAGTAGAAATATTTCTAAATGTCTCATCATAATTCATTAAAATTAGATATCTAATAAAATTCACAAAATGAAAGGTCATTTTAAGAAAAATTAAAATTTTTCTATTAAACAACTCGTTTGAAATTGAATATGCAAACTAAAATTACAAAAATGGTTAAAAATAACAGTGCTAAAAATAAAACATATGTGCAATAGATTTGAAACAGTGAAAATATTTTAAACCTGAAACAAATTTAAAAAGAAGAAAATAAGTAATTAAAAAATGAATTCAGATCCACACTCGACAACAAAAAACAAAGGAAAGTACAAAGACAAAAATTATAAATGTGGAACCAGAAATTAATGAGCTAGGAGACAGGAAAAATGGTCTAATTAATAAATGTTTTCTTTTTTATGAAAATAATATTGACAATTCACTGAGTCAATAAAAAAGAATAGAGTACAAATGTAAAAAAAATGTGACAAGGAAAAAATAATTATTGAAGCGAAATATACTAAAAAATAGAACAATCTTTATGGAACTAAATTCGAAAACAAAAATTAAATAATACACTATAATTTGCTAAATTTGACCTATTAAAAATTAAAAGCTCAAAGAGCTCAATTTCTGTAGACGAAAAAGAAATAGATATTAAAACACTATACCTCATAAAAACACCAATCCCAGAGAATTTTTTTCTTCAAAGACCACATAGGTTCAATGTTCAATAAATAGTTCTAGAGCATATAAAAAGAAGAAAAGTGTCCAAATTATTTTCACAACACAAGAAAAACATTGATACCTAAATTTGTTAAAGAAAATAAAAAGAAAAAATAGCCACAGGCCACTCCATTTCTTACTACTACATAAGCCCATCCATATAAATGGTATACTACTCAATTTATTCACATTTTCTTTTGTGTTCTTTCATATAATTTTACTTGATGAATGCTTTGCATACCGAATAGTTTCTATATGCCCTATAGTTTTTAACACTTAAGAAGGCTTTTTGTTTTTCATTTTACATGATCTTATCTAATTGGTTATGAAGATCCAAAAGCGATGAGATTTTCTTTTCAAATTAATCTTGAATCTGGCAAACAGGAAACACGCTCAGATTATCACGGGTAAACCACTTTTTTTGTTTTTGTTGTTGTAGGTTTTCCCCTGTAGGTAGGTGTTCATGCTGTCAGTACCAGGCACTGCCAGGGTGAAACGTTAAGCAAAATAAATACATAATTCACAGGAGTTTCTCAACTAAGGACTATTTTCTGTTCGCGGTCTGGAGACATTTCTGATTGCTTCGACAGTGTTTGGGGCTTGCTACTGTCACCAAGAGGGTAGAGTCTAGGGATGTTACTACACATTCTGCAAAGCACCGAACACACCCGCAAAAACAAAGAACCACCCAGGCCCAACACCAACAATGGCGTTACTGAGAAACTGTCACAGAAAATCAGTATTTATACAGAATGCATTGCACATCATGTAGAATAAAGCTTTCACCCAGTTTCTATTTTACGAGGAAATTACAAATTTATGTAAGAGAATTCACTCAGTTGTGCTTTCTTTATTCAGCTATATTTTAAAGTTTGTATTTCATGAAATTGAGTTATGAATTAATTCTTCTATTAGCTTGATAAGTTCCACTGGGTGTTGTAAAACAGAGCCCCACAAAATGGTAAATTCTGTAAGCAGAATAGGGAGTTGACAAATTAGATAAGCAAACTACTTATTAAATAGTATTCTTTTACCATGGCATGCTATTGTTTAGTTATACTGCAGATAACATGCATGAGTTCCAAGCATTTAAAATTTCATTTAAAATGCATAATCATTATCTGTAAGGCCTCGATTTCATACAAATATTTCTAATGTACTTCATTTCTTGTGATTATTTTAAATAGAAAATACAGAAAAGTAGTGAAAAAAGTTTTGTAATATCTTATTGGTTATTTTTCTCCCCTTTTCTATTTATATAAGATTGTTGATAGACCAAGTTTTCTATAAGAAGGATACATGCTAAAAATATTACATGAATATTATGATATTAGATTTTTAAAATACATATTTTTTCTTGAAGAAATCACTACTATCCTGTTTGGTGTGTAATATAAGGATCCTTCACAAAAACTATTATAGTATCTTAAGTCCATTTCTGAACTTTTTAAAACTTTTCATTTGTGTTAAATAAATATGTATTTACTAAGTACTTTTAGTTTAAGAAATTAAAAATATAGGCATAGCAGCCAACACCAATAATTTTTTAAATAAGTTTATTTAAATTAGTTTCAAGTATACAGTACATTAGTTAGACATCTACAATGTTCAGAAAACAATCTCCCCAATTGCTCCCTCCCTCTCTTTAGCTGTCATATTAATGCTGACTGCATTCCCTCTTCCATGCCTCCCGTGCCCAACTATCAACTATTAATTTGTACTTCTTTAACCCTTCACCCCCTTCTCCCAGTCTCCCAACCGCCGTCCCCTCTGTCCGTCACCAAATTGTCCACTATATTTGTGAGTCTGTTTTTGATTAGTTTGTTCTTTTTGTTCCTTAGATACCGCATATAAGTGAAATCATATGGTATCTATCTTTCTCTGTCTGACTTATTTCACTCAGCATACTAACCTCTGGGTTCATCCATATCATTGCAAATGATAGCATTTCATTTTTTTTTTATGACTGTGTAACATTCCATTGTATATATGAACCATAACTTCTTTAGCCAGTCATCTGTTGATGGGCATTTCAGTTGCTTCCATATCTTGGCTATTGTAAATTGTGCTGCCATGAATATTGGAGTGCATCTTTATGATCTCTCTGATATTACTAACAGGAATTTCTTTTCAGATATATCTCCTCAGGCAAGGGAAACAAAAGAAAAAAATAAACAAATGGGACTATATCAAACTAAAAAGTTTTTGTACAGCAAAGGAAAACATCAACAAAACAAAAAGACAACCCACTGTTTAGGAGAAGATATTTGCTAATCATACATCTGCTAAGGGGTTAATATCCAAAATTTATAAAGAACTTATACAACTCAACAACCAGAAAACAAACAGTCCAATTCAAAAATGGGCGGAAGACCTGAACAGATACTTCTCCAAAGAGGAAATACAGATGGCTAACAGACATATGAAAAGATGCTCAAAGTCGCTAACCATCAGAGAAATGCAAATTAAAACCACTATGAGATATCACCTCACACCTGTCAGAATGGCTGTCATCAATAAGTCAAAGAACGAGTGTTGGTGAGGATGTGGGGAAAAGAGAACCCTCATACACTGTTGGTGGGATTGCAAATTGGTACAGCTGCTATGGAAAACAGTATGGAGGTTTCTCAAAAAATTAAAAATGGATATACCTTTTGACCCAGCAATTGCACTTCTGGGTAATTTATCCAAAGAAAAACACCAATAATTTTGAGATGCACAAGCTACTCAATTCATTATATATTTAGTGAACTGGAAATAATTTCTTATTTATTAACTTGAAAATGTGAGAATAAAATGTTTCTGTTCTCCAAACACTAAAATAAGATTGTTTGTTCTTGAGTCATCCCACCGATCTATGAAGAATTAGCTACAAAAATAGTATTAAACATGTCCATGTCCCCGTCAGTGACAGCTTCATCTCAGTGTCCCTACCTCTGAAGTCGGCCAGTGACCAGTCTCACTCTGCCAGTGACTACAAAAGTCAGCCAATCAACGAGATGTATACCTCAGTCACAAGCTTCCACATCTGAAAGTCAACCAGTTTACAAGCACTCTGACTTGGTGTAGTCCACCTGTTCTTGAATTCGGTGCTTCCTCGAATCCCATAAACTTGACTCTTGCTTTTCTCCAAGTCTGTGTTTTGCCAACCCTGCTCTTCCATTCTTCACAGCCAATAAATTCAATTTTTTTTTTCTTTGCTTTCTTCAAATGAGCTATAAGTCCTTCCTTTGGCATTCTACGTATAACTTTATTTATTAAATAAAAGCCACGGTTTGAAGAATATATGTTTTTCAACAAAGAAGTGTCCCTACTTCAGTAATAGAAGAGAGCTGTGCATAATAATGAAAAAAAAAAAGCTATACAAAGTGAAAAAAAACAAAATATGGAATTATCTTAGATTAATATAAAAATGGAGAATAAAATAAACCAGGAATAGGATTTTTCTTACACTGCCTATTACACTGTTTTGTAAGTGAAAGTGTTTTATCTGATGACTTCAAAAAAAATTTAAAAAATTCTAGATACCATTTCAGAAGACTTTCTATAGTTTTCTATAGAAAGTCTATAGAATCAGTTTCAAATGGTTTCACATAGCTTCTACCAAGCTTTCAAAATCAGTTAATCATAATGTTCTTTAAATTGTGAAGAGCATGCAAAAGCCTTGAAAATGACCATACACTTTTAATGTATATATAAAACCAGTAGTTAAATTTGATAAAGATTGGAAGGAAGGAAAGTAGGAAGAAAAGAAAGAAGGAGGGAAAAAACTAGCTATTTTATAAATACTGAAACAAAATCCTAAGTAAAATATTAGAAAACAGCATCTTATAACACTTCTAAATATAACATAATTACCAAGTGGAATTTATCCCAGAAATTATTTAATATTATTTAAATAATTTCTGGGATTATTTAATATTAGAAAATACATTAATTTATTCAACATATTAATGTTTAAAGATAATAATCATATCACTATCCCATTGACAATAAAATGGTCTTGGACAAAATTCAACATCCATTTATTAAAAAAGTCATAAATATGAATGAAAAGAATACTTTTAAATGTGAGAAATCAGTTCCGTCAGTCACACAAAGGGCCTCATGTTAAATAGAGAAATTCTAAAAACTTTTTCTTAAAGTGGAAAGAGAAATTTCTGATGCTTCTCCCTCTTCTTACACAGAAATCCATCCCGTGAGACTGATTTATATAAGGCCCACCATTATGAACTGATTTTACCTTAATTACCTCTTTATAGACCTGATCTCCAAATATCGGGGGTCAGGGCTTCACCATAGGAATTTTTGGGGTAAATAATTCAGTTCATAACATCTCCATTTTTGTCAATAATAGCCATTGCATTGGGGATTAGTTTTCACCTAATTGAGTTGGGGGAAGCACAAACATTCACTCTATTAACAACAGTCAAATATTTTATAACCATAGAAATAAGTACTGAACATTTAAGGGACATGTATTCAAAGCCTGATTTATACAGTTCTGCTCTTTTTATTTATTTCTAATAAAATTACCATTTGGGGTCCATTAATCTACATTTCATGGTCTAAATTGATTCTTCTCACATCTAGGGGATGTTCTAGAAGCTCTCACGATCAGTCCTTCCTTTACAAGTTTATGTGTTTGCCTAATACTCCTATTCTTATCTACTCCCTGCTCTTAAGATAAAAGTTGTTTTATTAAAAATTATATCTTAATGTGTATTTTAGTCATAGGAAATAAGCCAGGTTTTTCTCAACCTTTGCACTATTGGCACTTAAATAGATTCTATTCTTAAATCACAACAAAATCATAATTCCTTCCCTATTTATGAAACTTTTCTATTTAACCATCTGGTAACTATATCACTGTTTTTCTTTGTTTTTTTTTATTTTTATTATTATTTTTTTTTATTTCTATGTTCATTACACTAATATTGTCTTCTGTAAGATTTATCTTGAATCGTTCATATTTTATCACTCACGTGCCTTAAATATACTTATATCTTAGAAGATAATTGTTGAATAACTTCTAAATAATCAGTCACTTTATTAAAGGCCTTACATGAATTCCTGACTAAACCAAGAATGGGTTGGCCTAATTCTGATTTTTGAACAGCCCAAATTTACTCTGCGTGTTCTGCCTTCTGCACATTTTGCCCTGTTTGGGCTCAGGGGGCTATTGAATGTCCCTTACCCAAGTTGGCTTAACAACATTTTTTTTTTTAAAGAAGAGTGAAGTCTATCACTAAATACGTTGTAAAGCATTGACAAAAAAGATAAACTACTGCCTTTAGATATGATTGTTTTTGGTGATGGTTTTGACATGCCATTGATTGGTACGTCTCTTTTATTGACTCATCTCTCTTCCCAGATATGTCGTGGAGGAATATGACAGCCTCCTGACACACTGCTGTAGACATTGATGATAGGTTATTTTTGACAGGAAAATGCAAGTTCCTCAGATTCTTACTAGAATTGCCCAAAAAGGCACTTTTAAATGTCTATATTAAACATTTTTATAGGCTGGAAGCGAAAGGATGGATAAAGGTATTTCATGCAAATGGTAACCAAAAGAGAGCAAGAGTGCCTATACTTATATCAGACAAATTAGACTTTAAGTCAAAAACTATCACGAGAGACAGAAAAGATCATTTTATAATTATAAGAGGATCAGGTCGTCAAGATTTTATATGTATGTATAATATATAATATAATCTCACAGAACTTAAATATAAAAACAGACAAATCTTAAACAAATCTTAAACAGACATAGACAACAGTATGATAATAGTAGGAAACTTCAATCTTCAATATCTTACTTTCAGTAATGCATGCAACATCCAGACAGAAAATCAAAAGAGCAGATTTGAATAACACTACAGACCATCCGGTAGCAGCAGAATATATTTCTTTTCGAGTGCATTTGGGACAAGTTTCCAAGATCGAACACATCTTAGGTCACAAAACAAATCTTTTCAAATTTAAGATTGAAATCATACAAAATATATTTTCTGATTAGAATGGAATGAAACTAGAAATTAATAGCAGCAGGAAAATTTGAAAATTCACAAATATGTGGAAATTAACACATTCTTAAACAACCAATGAATCAAAGAAGAAATCAAAGAGAAATTAGAAAATAATATCTTTATTTTCCAAGCTCTTGTTTTCCTGTTTTCCCTTTATCAAAAAGTAACTATCTGATAAAAAAAAATATATTTACGAATGTAAAGTTTGTACATGATCGATAAATAAATCTCGATGATTTTTAAAAATATGAATTAATAAATGACCATTTATTATAACATATTAAGACCTTCATTAGGCCTTTATATCTTATAATAAATGGTCATTTATTATATGGTAGAAAGTGTTGTTTTTGCATTGTGTTTTAATCCTTATACCTTCTATGACATATACATTGCTAGTTTACCATTTCACTGCTAAATGAACTCACAGAGGTTATGATTTCCCCCAACATGTATAGTTCACAGGGGACAAAACTCTCATATGTGTCACAGTATCCCAACCCAGAAGCCTGCAAAACTTAGCACTTGTAGAGGAAAACCTTCTGGTACTTCAGAACATCCCTTCCCTCCTGCAAAATGGTAATGATTGAAAAATAATCACTGCTTCGGAGCATGTTGCTAAATAACTTTTTTTTGCTACAGAAATAAAATGGAGGCTTTTGAAATAAAAAGTAATTTGGTTGCTTGTTAAAACATAGATCACTTTCAAAAACTCCATTTTTTACGGTAATACTAAATATTCAAGTGTTCCTAAGTCTTTAAAAAACCTATAAGCATCACATATAAAAATATATTTTGATATATAATAATATTCAAATGTAATCATGTAAAAATAGTGTCATCTTAAACACTTCCCTTAAGAATTAAACTTTCCAGATAACCAATTCGTATAAAATGTCTCCTGCATAAGGAAAAATAGAAATTGTTACAGATTTTTAAAATGTGATTAAAGAGTGATTTTCAGTTCTTAATTGAGGGAAGAACAGATGCAGGTAGACAGAAAAATATTGTATGTTGATGAAGTGAAACAGCATAATAACATAAAAATTTCTCGTATCTACTTTTAATGAGTTTTAAATTAATATTCTTTTTATATTTAAATTTAAATGAAATGTTTATTATTAATTTCATTAACAATATGTTATATTAGGTAAGACAGTGAATACAGATGGTTTATTCTGCCATAAAGAGAAGTATGCTAGGATTTTGTGATATATAATCTATAAAAGCAATAAGTAACTCTACAGGTATTTGAGTGATGCATATACGTAGAAGATAGTAGTTGAACTGAAAAGTTGGTAACAGGGTGAATAATAAAAATGGTAATTGAAAGAGGAATCGGTGAATGTGGAGGGGAGCAGTGGCCACTCATTTTAGCATGTAGATTATTTTGATAAATAAGATCATTTCTAAGTTGCCAGTTTTCTCTTACAACTTATTAACACATCACTTTGAATTCTAGAGTCTAAACCTGCCATCCAAATTATCAAATATATTTTATAGACCATAATTTTTCAAAGTATGTCTGCCCCAAGCTTGTTCTGGAATCACATATATTTGGAAAATGCAAAATATGTTTTCTATCGTAAGGATGTTTATAATTTACTTTAGCATAATACAATACTCGAAAGCTCTGTGGAAGTATAATTATGTCATCTTTGCTAGAAACCCATAGAAGTAGACTCTCCATAAACTATAGGAGAGGAAGATCCTGGGAACATGAAACTATTATGGCTTCTTTATTTCCCATATATAAATTCTCTATTTTTAATACCATGATTTGAATTTCTTTGGGTGTTTTTTTAGTTTTGTTTTTCACCTGGGAAGAAAATCTCAATTTATATTCCTGAAATGCAGAATTCTCTAGCAGATAAATAAACCTGTATATTTATCTATGCATTGGTTGGACCATGCAACAAAACATTTTATATATCAGACTGCCAGGGTCATTAAGTCAATTCCTCCAACTTTATTCCCTACAAGGCCTCCGGACACCTATTTCCCATTTCAATAAAAATTACTCATTTTTAGTATTTGATGCACATGTCCTTGGATATACATGTGTATTTGAATAATATCAAAGGTTATATATGTGATGTAGACAATTTAATGTACTAAAAAGGTGTCACACAATTCTCATTTTATGTCTTAAATTCTTCACTGAATGGTATGTTTTTAATATCTGTTCATGATTGTGTACATTGGCTTTTATCTGGTGCATAGTATACCACAGTGATTACTCTGGAGGTTTTACTTGTTTATTTCCCTAGTGTTGGTCACTGTGTCAAATCCAGCTGACTTCTAGCACAGCCACAAATGAGGCGATTAGCCCTGTACATGGAATTGTGACTGTGTGAGTATTTCGCTAAAAAGAGTATTTCCGATTTAGAAATGGAATTACTGTGTCATAGTATCTAAATATGATTAATGGACATTTGGTCGTGTACAAATGTACATGGAGACATTTGTTTCACCCCCAAAGGTCCTCGAAATTTGGTTTTATCCACTACATCCATGAACGTATTTGGTCCATGCCAAATGGTCCTTGATATGTGGTCCTGTCAAAAATATCTACACTTAAGAAAACGTCCCTGGGTTCAGACAACCCATAACGTTTATTTAGACTTTTAGTTTATAGTTTAATTAGTTTAGTTTAATATATAAAAAATACTGTCATGTTTTATTGGTACAATCATTGTATTGTGGCTTTATTGCCATTAATAACCCTTCTTGCCTCAGTAGTCTAGCTGATCATGGCATGTGGGGTTAGGTAGATGGGTTATTATATTATGCCTAATATTAATAATTTCCCACTTTCATTATATATTTTGTGTTTTTTAGTGTATGTCTCTCTGTCTCTTCATCTGTCTGCCTTTTCTCTGTTTAATATTAACATAAATTTATATGACTTTATATTTTAAAAGAATGAGATTTTAAAAGAACATGTAACAATCAACCAAAATTTCATTCATGCAATGGACTAAGTAGCTATCATGCCCTAGTTTGGAAATCGTGCTGAAAATTAATAACTGTTATAATGTGTTTAACAGAGTACAAACCTCATCTCTATCTACCAGCCAATGACACCTATGTAAAATAAATGGCTAGAGTGTGGTTCTTGGAAGTAGCTATGTAATAAGAATTTGTAATTAGTTTACACAGCACCAAATAGTCTCAGTCTTAACTGACTCCTAAAATACATCCAATATATAACTACGTAGCACATTGCGTGCCATAGATCCATGTGGTGATAAAGAAATGTTCATATAGAAAATACATAGAGCTTCCTTTGTTATGCACCAATCAAAATGTTGCTGACTTTTTGGTCGAGGCTGGTCTTTAGAATTTAAAAATTATAGTGTCATAGTCAACATTGACCTTTAAATCAGTTTGGAGATCAATATAAGGTGTGGTCCCCCTGTAGCCAAATATTTAATCATAATATTTTATACAAATTTTAAGAAATAATATTCAACTTGCCCAGTGATAGTTGTTATCTTCTCTAAGCACTTTTTACTTCGCTCGTGTATTAGGTTCCATCTTTGCCCAGTAAGTGTTGCGAAGGATATAGGGAGATGATATTTCTTTCCAGTCTTCTGCAGATTTCCTGCTGTGGCTGGAAATCCACAGCATTTCCTGCTCTCCTCTCAGGCCATTTTCTTGCATTCAGATTTAGTGTATTAGATTTTTATGTTTCTTTGTTTTAGCATTTGCTGCTTCTACTGCTTTTGAGGATCTTTATTTGTCACTACTCTATTTAGATGGTCTTTTCCCTTCTTCGGCGCATTTGTTATTTAAATACCACTTTCCCCGAGGGCCACTATCTCACTTTAGTTTCTGACAGCTGGGGCTGTGCCTTTAGGTTCTCTGCTCTGGACCTCTGTTTGGGTTTCTCCGGGCTCTTCTGCCTCTGTGATTTCCCTTATGGGTTACGTCCTGCTTGGCTGCCGTAGAGTTCTGCCTTCTGCTTGTTTGTTTTCGGGCTAATTGGAATTCACTCATAATCGTGGCTTGTTTTGCTTTTCAATGGGAATTTATAACTTTTTTCTCTTTTGTAGTTCTACTGTCCCTGTATCTGTAGAAAATCACTTCATAATTTATGTTTTTATAGAAGCTGTTTGAGCCTTCAGATCTTTCAAATTTGGGTTTTATATTGTTTATGTTATACATCTTCTCTAGAACAAATATAATTGTATAGACAATGTATTATACTGAAAATCACTATAGGAATAAAAGATACAAGCAAATATCATTGTACAAAGGATAATTATAAAAAAGAACTCTTTTATGTGACTGACTTTGTTAATTTTATTTAATACAACTTTTTTTAAATAGAGTTTTTATAAATTGCTTTACTTATCTTTTTTATCACAATTATTTTATACATAGTTGAAAATCAAATAATGCTACAAGTTTAGTATTAAAAATGAGTTATTATCCCTCATGTCCTAAATTACTATATATATATGTAATTGTGTTATATTATGTGTATACATTATATACATACGATTGTATTTCCTAAAAAGTATGCTCATACCCAATTTATGTTTTTAAATTTACATAGTATCTATTAACTAAAGAATGTTAACATTTAGAACTTACACATAAATCTTCATTGTATATGCTATTTGTCTTAAGCTAATTATATACTATTTAATTTTTTCTCTGTGTATAGATATAGTTAGCTAAGTTATTAAATGTGTGCATGATTAGAATTATATCAACAATATTTTATATGAACCATTTATTATAGCATGTTTATATTTCTTTTTCTGTATAAAATGTTTTTTTTTCTGCATTCATCATTGCCTCATACTTTAGTAAGTTTTACATATGGCTTTCACTATGCAATTAATTACTCAAAAAATTATGTTACTAGATTATCACTTATTTTAATGCGTTTCTAAATTCTAGGTTATTCATATATCTTTTTAATAACTAATTAAAATGCAAGAACAAGAGGGAATTTCAAACATATCCAAGTTTATGACTTGGATTATTATTCTTTCCCTTCTACTTTTATTAGCTTGTATATATCATAGTTTTTTTAGTACCTTGGATGAAGAACCAGATATTTATTCATAATTATTCTACTAGTAGTAGCTATATGACTTATTTTTTGATTAATTTTATAAGTTATTTTATATCATGAAAACACTGATGTGTTAAACAAAAGTGTGTGTCTCTGTGTGTGTGCGTTAGTATCTATGTGAGCATTTTTCTGTGAAATTGTTTCTAGTTTATAGAAAAAAAATTGGGAGGTCCATGTATGATGTTTTTAAAGAAACCCTATAAATATATGCTTTGAAGTACATACTTATTCTGTAAACATAAATATGTCAAAATAATTTAATGCCAATAGAAGCACACAAAAACAAGGCAAATGTATTTTTAGACTAGAAACAGGTCATGTAGGCAAACACATCTGAAAGGAATGAGACTGTAGATTTTCTGGGTTATGAATCTGGAAGAAAACCAGGGGAGGCGAGTCTTTTCCTCTTCAGGAATTCGATCCAAGTGTGCTCAGTGTGAAACCTGGGACTTCAGCCAAAGTGAATTTGGGAAGAGACAGTTATCTCATTGGTGAAGCAAGTTTGACAGAGTTGTTCCCCTCTGCTGCCTGTAGACATGGCTTTATGAATTGTGTTTCCTAAGGAAGATGAAAGGCAGAGAATAACATTATTATTAAAAATTGAGTCAAACGCACACAGGCTGAAGATTTTAGACATCTTGAACTGAAACTCATAGATCTGGTTTTGAACTGGGGCTGTTGGGGCTCTCAGTGAATCCAGTCCCCAAGGTATTAGTCAAGAGTTAGGGAAGAATTACAAGTAAAAGAAACTAAAAACAAATACATAGAAATACACACAAAATGAAACTGAAAGAATTACATGAAAAAATTACAAGATTCAGAAATTGAATTTACACTAGAAAATATAAAAACAGTATAGACACAGTTATATCCTCACAAAAAGTTATTAAAGAAAGTACTTTATCAAGCAGATGTGGAAGCAAGTAGAAAGAATAAGAATAGACAAATAAATTTATTAGTATGTGAAAAAGTAATAAATTATTTACCTTGAAAAGATATTAACATTATTTTTGGTAATTTTAAAAGAAAACAGACACGTTTTATTCCATAAAAAGATATTATTCAGAGATGTGAGTCTGTGTTTTTGTGGTGATAGTTAAAGTACACAAAGATATATAAACAAGAAAAGCATAGAGATTCTGAAGCATTTTAAACTTCTAGAAAGTATACTAACATATAAATTATATAAATTTTATATAGACACTATAGAAATACAATATGCTCTATAGCGCCTAAAAGAGTAGATGATGCTTCAGGGAAGAAGAGTATAAGAAGAAAGAAGTACCTTTGGGAAACTACATAGTAAATAGAAAAAGAAGGAGCATGGAGAATTTAGGTTCCTGCAATAAAACAGAATATAAAAAAGGAAAAATACATAGCTATTATTTTATGCTACCTTCCACACAAACAAAAAGCAAAATTCCCCATACTTCAACACTCTGACAGCTCACTTTAAAGAAGAATCCCACAAATCAGCTGAAAGTACCTCTCCCAAAACATCTCACTAATTACAAAGGGAAAGATAATAATTTACACTGGAGAAAACTGGCAGACACTCTTTTAACCAAGTGGTTAAATTAAAGTCACCACTAATGGAGCACATCAGTAAATGCAGTGTGTCTCCTGGTCTGCAATACTGAGAAGAATGCCGAATCTATTTTGCAATATTCCTGTAAGAATACACTACCTGAACTGAGTTATGAAGACACAGCTCAAGAACCTAATTGAAAAGATATTCTACATAAGATAATATAAGATAATGGTATCCTGTCTGCAACTTATTGACTAATGATTCAAAAAAAAAAAAATAGAGCAGAAGGAGAGGGAGAGGGATAGACAATGCAGTTCAAAATTTATAGCAAATATAGTAGAACACTGGCATTGCAGGAAGTGGGTAAATATTCATATAGAAAAGTTTTATACTATTCTTATAACCTTCCTATAAGTTTGAAACTACATCAAAATAAATTTTTGGAAAAATCTAAATGGAAACTAAAAGTAATGCTAGAAATACAGCAATAATTATAATTATAAAAATTTAAAACTCATATAGTAAAATACTTATATATGATGTTATTTGTAGAGTTTAACATACATATATCTTCCCAAATTAGTCAATTAAATTTTTTTTTTCCAAAATGAAGGGAACATTTAAATAATTGTTCATTGTTAAGTCACAAAAAAGTATCAATAAATTTTAATTGACTATCAAAATTAGGCAAGTTCTAGTATGTTTAGAGACTTAAACATGCAATCTTAAATATGTAACTTATGAATTTACTCTATGTTAGTACTAAGTTTATTCAAAAAATTTATATAAAATAGATTATTGTAGACCCCTTCATATATAAACATACATATACATACATATTTTGAGTTAACCATGAATATACCAATTAAGTAAGCAACATATATTATTAGTACTTAAAAATCTATCACTAATGTTTGGTTTTTGGTCCAACATGACAAGTCATCACTCCTATCCTCATAAAAAGAAAGAAAACGGAAAGACTGAACATATCATGGATATGTTACAAGGAATGTTAAAAGAAAAACATTACAAAAAAATTGAAGGGACAATGCAAGCAGAAGAGCCAGACTGGGATATAGTGGTACTTTTGGAATTATTAGACTAGGAATTTAAAATATCTTTATTTAATATTAAGAGCTCTAATGGAAAAAAGTGGGCAGCAAAATAAAACTAATGGATGATATATGCAGAGAGATGGGAATTCTAAGAAATAGTCAAATTAAATGCTAGAAACAAAAACACTACAACAGAAATGAAGAATACTTTCTGTGGACTCAGAAGTAGACTGGACACAGCTGAGCAAAGAATAAGTGATGTTGAAAATGTATCAATAGAAATTTCTCAACCTTAAAGAAAAAATGACTAAATAAAGTAGGACAGAATATACAAGAACTGTGGAACAATTACAAAAGATATAAAATACAAATAATGTGTGTAGCAGAAGAAGAAAGAGAAAAAAGGACAAAGATATTTGAAGAAATAATGACTGAGAAATTCCCACAATTATTGACAGACACCAAATCACAAATCCAAAAAGCTCAGGGAACTCCAAGTAGGATAAATACCAAAGAAACCACAGCTAAACATATCATATTCAAACTATAGAAAATGAAAGGCAAACAGAAACTTCTAAAGGAAGCCATCACTGGGGAAAAGACCTTACCAAACAGTAATAAAGAAAAGAATTATGTCTCACTTCCCTAGAACTTAAGCAAGAAAGGAGTAGAGAGAAATTAAAGTGTTATTAAAGGAATAAAAGAAAAACCTCAATAAAAGAAAAAAAAAAACACTTCAAAATCTATAATTATATGTTTAGCAAAAAGAAATCTTACAAGAGTAAAGAAGTAATCATTCTTAGAAAAATGAAAATTAAAGGAAATTGTTGACAATTAGCCTGATTTACAAGAAAAGTTCAAAGGTTTTTCAGAAAGAAGAAACATGATATAGGTTAAAACTCAGATCAACATCAAGGAAGGGTGTTAGAGAAGGAATAAATGAAGGTAAATAATTTTTTCTTTTCCTTAGTTGATATAATAGATTATTAAAAATCATAATAACAAAAATATACTCAATGTCTATCACATAAGTATAAGTGAATGAATGACAGAAATGATACAATGAACAGGAGGGAAGAATTAGGAATATTTTGTTCTTATAAAATAATACAATACCCATGAAGTGGAATAGTATTATTTAAAAATAAACTTATGTTAGTCGTAAATTTGTATTAAAAACTCTAGGGCAATCACTAAAAATTGTCGTAAAGAGGTATAATTCGTATGCTAAGACAAGAGAGAAAATTGAATCATTTAAATGCTCAGTTAAATGCACTAAAGTTTGAAGAGTGGAAGACATAAAAAAGGAACAAAAAAATAGACTATAATTAGAAAATAGTAACAAATATGGTAAATATTGATCGAACTATATCAATACTCACTTTCAATGTCAATGGTAAAAAATATACACCCATTAGAAGATACTGTCGGAATAAATAAAAAAACAAGATCTGACTATATATTGTCTACAACAACCTACTGTAAATATAAAGACATAAAAAAACTGGAAACAGTGACTTCAAGGTTATACTATAAAGCTATAGTCCTCAAGACATTGTGATTTTGAAGAAAAGGACAAGTGGATTGATAAAACAGAGTAGAGAGCCTTGAAATAGACACACAATGTAGCCAGCAGATCTTTGACAAAGAACAAATGACAATCCAGTGGGAAAAGCATAGTCTTTTCAAACGATGGTACTAGAGAAACTGTGTAGACATGCAAAAAATGAAATGAACCTTTTTAGATACAGCACTCAAAGCGTGATACATAAAAGACTACTGATAAAGTTTGACTTCATTAATTATGAACTTCTACTTTTTGAAAGATGCTGTTCAGAGAGTAAAATGACAAACCACAGACTATGAAAACATATTTGAATGTCTGATAAAGAACTGCTATCCAGAGTATGAAAAGAACTCTTAAAACTGAACAGTAAAAAAGAAAAACACAAGAGGCAAAATATCTGAACACCTCATCAATGACAGATGGAAAAATAAGCATATTAAAAGGTGCTCGGCATCATACGCTGTTAGAGAAATAGTGAAAATTAAAATAATGTGATAACAGTATACACCTACTAGAATGGCTAAAATCCAAAACCACATGCAGTACTGGTGAGAACTCGGAGAAATATGAATTGTCATTTGTTGATGGTGGGAATGCAAAATGGTACCCACTTTATATTTTGCTGCTTGGGAACACCGTTTGGCAGTTTCTTGCAAAGCTAAATATCAGCTTATCATACAATCCAGCAAACATTTGTCTAAACATTTACCCAAATGAATTCAAACATATATCCACACAAAAACCTGCACATAAATGTTTATAGTAGCTTGACTCATAATAGTCAAAATTAGAAGTAACAAAAATGTCCTTAAATAGGTGAATAAATTTTAAAAAATAAGAAAAGAAAAAAATGAGCTATCAAGCTTCATAAAGACAATGAGGAACCTTATATGTACGTCACTGTATTAGCTTGCTGAGCGGCCATAACAAAAATACCACAGACTGGATGGCTTAAACAACAGAAATTTATTTATTTTTTCACACTACTGGAGACTAAAAGTCCAATACGAAAGTATCACCAGGTTTGGTTTCTCCTAGGGCCTCTTTCCTTGGCTTGCAGATATCTGCCTTATCCCTGTGTCTTCACATGCCCGTTCCTCTGTGTCTGTCTGTGTCCTATATTCTCTTCTTATAAAGACATCAGTCGTATTGGATTAGGGCTCCATCCTTATGAATTCATTTAGCCTTAGTTACCTCTTTAAAAGCTCTATGTCCAACTATAGTCATATTGGGAGGCAAGGCTAACACATACAAATCTTGGGGGACACACTTCAGTCCATACAATTGCTAAGTGAAAGAAGCCAGTCTAAAAAAGCTACCTGCTATTTGATTCCAACTATAGGATATTCTGGAAAAAGCCAAAGAGTAGTAAAAGGATAGTGGTTATCAGGTTCAGGTGGATGTGATGGGATGAATACGAGAAGGCATTTGTGAAGCAATGGAACAATTCCCTATGCAACTGTATTGGTGTGTCTGTGACATTATTCATATGTCAGACCCATTGGAACTGTACAACACAGAATGAACTGTAATGTAAACTATGAACTTTAGTTATTAACGATATATCAACATTAGTTTATCAGTTGTAACAAACGTACCACATTGATGCAAGGTGTTAATAATCGGAGATACTATGTGTAGAAGGAGATACAGAAACTGCACTTTCTGTGCGAC
Organism: Pteropus medius; assembly: GCF_902729225.1. NCBI lineage: Eukaryota > Metazoa > Chordata > Mammalia > Chiroptera > Pteropodidae > Pteropus > Pteropus medius. The sequence continues at coordinate 19,036,845 of NW_024351073.1, read as the reverse complement.
ATTTCTGTAAACTTAAACCTGTCCTAAAAAATGAAATCCAATGAAAAAAAATTATCACTGCAAACTAAATTTTTTTATGTGAGATATACAAGAATGTTTACTTATTTCAATCAACATGTAGAAAAATTATAAAAAGTAAATGTTAATTTATAATCCAAGTTTTTATTTAAGAACAGAAAATAAATGGAGAGTCAACTCAGTCACCATTTTCTATACACGATCGTTAGCAAATGCCACCTGTGTTGGTGAATGTTCCATATCATTCCTGTTAAAGTCATAAGCAAACAGCATCTGCTCACACTGACCATCTCTGTTCACCATCACATTGGTGGCAACAACCAATGCAATAAGAGATTTTAGGAGTTTTCAAACAAAAATGGAATTCGATAAGAAAAATTATATTTAGAGAAAATTTTTTCTATACAGAAAACCCAAGTGAACATACAAATGATAAGACATAATAAAAGAATTGACTAAGTACATGATCACCATTAAAATTTAAAATGAAAAGAAACCAATAGCATTTTTGGATAGCAATAAGAAAAATACAGAAGAAAAATAGTACAAGAATTACTGCCTACGGCCATGCTACCCTGAACAAGCTTGAAGCCGTCAGATTCAGAAGCTAAGCAGGATCAGGCCTGGTTAGTACTTGGATGGGAGACCACCTAGGAAAACCAGGTGCCGTAGGTGTAAAAAATGAAAAAATAAGGGATCGTAAGCTGACAAAATCCTTGCAATCTGTGAGGTCAACCAAGGGTTACCTCGCCTAAAAAAAAATAAAAAAAAATTCATACAATGGGATAGATTTTGATGCTCTATGCGTGTTTGTGTGTATGTGTATGCGCATGTGCATACATGTGGGATTTTTAAAGATAAAGCGTATCAGTATTGGGATATATATTTAATTTAATTTCAACATAATTAGATTGGGTTATTTTCGGTTGAAATTTATTTTCTCTATATAATCTGGTACAATATATTGTGCATAGTACAAGAATAAGTAACCCAAAATTAATTACTTTATAAATATTTATCTTCATTTTGTTTCTCTTTACATTAATATAAATAACTAATGTTAAGATAGTTATTAAGATAAATTTTCTTAAGATAAAGAAAATTAGTGTCGTTCTAGTTTTAATTTTTTAATTTAAGGTAAATTTAGAAAATTGCGTTACATCTCCCAAAGTTTTGTATGTTTTCTAATAGAGGACTAAAAGACTTTATCCAACATTAACAGGATTTTAATGTATTTCTACGAGAGTAGCCTTATTATCTATCTCTAAGTTTATCCAACATGAACAAGCTTTGCAATGCCCACAGCCACACCAATATTTTAAGCTTATGGGTAAAAATGCAGACAAATTAAAATTTAATTTTTCCCCACCCTGAAATGACATTGTCCCTGGACCTTTTGTTAACAACTCACAAAAGAATTTCAAGATTATATCACTTGATCTTATATTTTTGGAGGGAAAATAAGAATGTGTCTACTTTAGCCTCTTGTTCATGAATTACTCTACATCTATTTGCCAAAATATTATACAGAACAAAGTAGAATTGACTTATTTATCTTTTCTTTTATTACTCCTTGCTTCCAGAAACACAGCAGTAACAAACACATATACCTAGAGAAAGTTGAAATGTGTCAAATCATCAGCTTTCCATTGTCTTATTACTAAGCTGAAACCCAGATGGAAAGAGAGCACATTATATTACCAAGTAATTTAAAATGACAACGTAAAAAGATCTGAAACTGGTAATTGGGAACATTGATTGACCTTTAAATATAGTTCTCAGGCTTTGTTTCTGTCCGTAAAATTCGTGCTGACAACATACATCCTGAAACACTCTAGCCACTGAAGATGCTGGAGTCAAGAGATAATAAATATCGTTTTAAGGAAAGGTAAATATATCATTCAACTTGGTGAAAGATATGATTCATGAGTTACAGTTCAATTATCTACAGGTGTATTGTTCAGTCAATATGCACTTCACCTCCAGTCCCTGGAGGCAGAAAGAAAAGCATCACATCCAATACTACTCTGATATCACAGCCTATTCATGGAGAATTACTTTGATAAATTTTCAACAATTTGTCTTTTTTATACATTAATTAAAACACTGTCAGATGATTACACATTTGATTGAGTAAAACATAATAAGGACTCTATATTTTTAAATGTAGAATGGTATTTATTTTTGAAGGGGACCATTTAGGCTCGGCCTGTTAGGTGTAAGTTATCATTCTTTATTAACCTGGATAGCATTACATTCATCAGAAGAAAATTCCCATTTTTAAGGGTATGCCTCATAAAACTGTAAAAGGCATCTGAATATGATGAAAGATTAGGCTATTTGCTCATGAGAGTCTATCAAAATGTAGTTTCAAATTAAATTTAAGATAGTCGGATTTATGGGTTGTGCAATATGGTTAAACAATGTTGCACTGTAGGGTCTTAGGGATATTTCATAAAGAACTTTGGCCTCAACGTGCCACCAAGTACCCTAGTCAGTAATATTCCTGAGGTACATTACACCACAGAGTTGTGAATGTATAAATCATGGCCTGTCAGATATTTCACTAAAAGGGTTCTAAGATTTTCTGAATTTACCGCAACTCTTGTCACATGGCAGCATCATTCACTTTTTGTGAATCACTCACATCCATGACATCTGTCTTTGCTACTATTTATTTGATTAGTGGACATTTACTTGTGTCCAAAACATCCATGGAGGCTTTTGGTTCGTGCCAAAATGTCCTCGACCATGTGTCATAACCAGCTATGCCACCCAGTCAAGAAGGGTTGTTATTGTCAGTACAGCCACAGCACAGTTATTAGACCAGTAAAATATCATAGTTTTTTTTATGTATTAATCACCAAAAGTAAAAAATATATTTGGTGTATTTGAATCTATGGAAGTCTTCTAAGCATGGACGTTTTTGACAGGACCAAATGTCAAAGGCCATTTGACATAGACCATATGTGATCATGGGCATCTCTGATGGGACCAAATTTCAAGGACCTTCGAGGATGGACCAGATGTCTCCATGGACATTTCAGATAGGACCAAATATACTGCAAGCATTAATTTTGATCTTGCCTTTTGTCTTTTGGTGAGCTTTTCCATTCTTTTTCTAGATGGCTTCCTTCTGTTATCTGTCAAGAGGATAGGACATGATATTTCAGTGCAATGCACTGAGGGAGTGCATCATTCATTTGCAAAGTCTTGATGTCAAAACAGTTATTTAAGAATTGCATTAAATGATTTAGTCAAGCAAATAAAATTTGAGCCAACGGAATGCCCTTTAAAAACAAATAGCTGCCTGTGACTATCATCCTTGGAGCAAAAGTGGCACATTTATATGATTATAAAAGTTGTAATTAGAGATATAATTCACTAAATTTTAAATATTGTTTCTTAAACTTCAGTTTTCATAATGACATGGTAGTAAAAACAGTATGATAAATATAAAGAGATATACCCATTTTAAGTAAATAATACAATTATTTTCTCTTTCCTTTTTATACTGTTTCCTTCCCTCCCTCCCTCCTTCCTTTCCTCCCTCCTCCCTTCCTTCTTTCCTTCCTTTCTTCTTTTCTTCCTTAATTCTTTCTTTCTCTCTCTTTCCTTTTCTTTCTCATCAAAAATTTATTGAATGCTTACTGTATGTCAGATACTGTTCAATGTGTATAAGTAAATAATAATAATATCTCGGCCTCTAGTGGGAACTTATATTCTGTTCGTCATGGCAGAAAAATATATAGTACATATTTAAATGACATGGTATACTGAAGATGGTATGTGTTAATAAAAAAAAAAGAAAACCAATGCAATTTAAGTGTGATTAAGTTAGCATGGGATCAGGGACAGGGGTCTATTTATAGTAGTCAATTAGGTGGTTAAGATAAGTTTCACCGAGAAAGTGAGATTTGTGAAAATACAGAGACAAGGTCACTGGGTCACCCAGGCAAATACCTACGGGGCGTGTTGTTAAGGGTGCCCCACGTGCCTGAAGTGTGTGCTAAAGAACCACAACCTGTCACGTGGCTACAGATGTTCTCCCCTCTCATATTGATCATGTCATTAACATGATACAGTGGCGAGGACGCGAACTTCTGAGTCAGAGTCTCAGGTTTGTACACCTTTATTTCTGTTTACCTGCTAGGAAATGTAGATAGTCACTTAATTTCTGTGAACCTCAGTTTCCTTATATGTGTCACCACAACTCAATTCTTGGACTTTCATGACAACTAAATGATACTAAATGGCTGTTTAAAAAACTCAGCATGTGGTGGCATTGGCACCACATTACAGTGGCAAAATGTGTGAATTGGAATAGACAGACATAACTCTTTACTATTTTTCTGCATTATATTTACTATGCAGAAATGTATACATTTGTAATTTCCTCACACACCATTAATCTTTTCTTCTTGGTGTCACCAGGATATTATGTGTGATCACTTAATATGATACAATCACTGAAATCAATTTATTTAACACGTTGAGAGAAATCATCCCCTAAATTAATAGTTTCAAGAAGTATTTTCAGGGCCATCTATTTTCCTTCTCAAAACTCCCTCCCAAACAGAGAATCATAGGATAATCACTCACCTCAAGGAACTATCCATGTTATACATCTGCCGAGGGGTGTCAGGAGGACCCTAGAGCCATTAGACCCTTTCAGCTGTGGCACAGCGAGGCACGCAGACACACCTGAGCTGTGTGGCTGCTGGCTCAACTTTCTCTCACACAGAACTTGAGTGCATTGAGTGACATATTCAGCACAATGCCATAGTCCAGCTACTTATCTGACCCTTATTGTTATCCCTACTAGACTCGTCTTCATTAAAGGTACGGCTTCTCCATTTTTTGATTTGCGACCAGATGCACCAAGTGCAGAGTCGACAAGAAACGCTCATAAAGACCACCCAGCCGGGCCACAGTTCTTTCACAATCATCAATTAATTCTGGGAAAAGGTCGACAAGGCTAATCAGTCAACTTTCAGGGACTCAGTACCAAATTTATGGGAGGAAAAAGAATTTAATCCATCTCAGGATAATCTTGGTAATGTAGTTTTTCTTTCCATTTATTATTTTTAATTCTAAACAAGTATTTCACATCTCACTTTTTGTCTCCCGGACTCTTTTTGACCAGTCAACTCTCTCGATAGTATTGCTTTAATGCATTTTTTTGCACCCTTATTAAATTTTGTTTTAATTATTTTTTTCATTCGTTCTTTCTCACAAGTTCCTTGCTAAACGTGCTAAGGTGATTTAATGGGAAAAAGGCATTCATTTCTTCAAGTTATGTAGGATTTAGTACATAACTTGTATAATTTGTATACTGGTATAAAAAGATCAACTTCAAAAGTCACTTTATGTCATATGTGAAAATTAAGTTGAAATGGACCATAGATCTAAACATTCAAATTAAAATGCAAAACTTCTAGGAGAAAATATAGGAAAGAATCTCCACGACTTTTGGGCAAGCAAAATATTTTCGGATAGAAGATAGCATATGAGCCAATAAAAAGTTGATAAGTCAATCAAAATAATATTTTCTCTTTAAAGACACTATTAAAGAAATAAAAATTAAAAACACACAAACTGAAAAATTGTCTTTAGATTACATAAACCTGACAAGGACTTGTACACAAGATATATTAAGAAACTTTAAAATCATTAAAAATCATTAAAAATAAGACAATGCAAAAAATGTACAAAGTATCTGATTAGGCACTTCGCCAAAGAACCTTTATGAATGGCCAGTAGATATATGAACAGGCATTCAACCTAGTTAGTATTCAGAGAAATGCAAATGAGAACTCCTACTTTTCAGCACTACATTCTATGCCGCACGTAATGACTAAAATTAAAGACTGATAATATCAAGTGCTGGTAAGTATGTAGACCAACCAGTTCTACAGGCTAGTGGCAATAGAAAACATTTAAACTTTGGAAATCATTCTGCAATGTTTGATGAAATTAAACATACACTTTCCACGTTACTCTGCATTTTTACTCCTAGCAATTTGTCCAAGAGAAAAGAAAATTTAATTTCATACACATAATTTTACATGAATATCCACAACAACTTTGTTCCTGAATGCCAAAATCTAGGAAAGACCCACATGCTCATCAACAGCTAAATGGAAAAACAAATTTGGATATATTTGTAAAACGGAATACTACTTATCCATATACAGAAATGAACTATCGATGCACACAGTGATATGGTTGATCTCAGAAATACGTTACTGAGCAAAAGAAGCCAGCCAAGATGGTACATGCCGTATGATTCCATTTGATTTCTCCTTCCCTACGAGAACAGACCTATCCCAGAGAAAGGTTGTAACTTCATCCCGGATGTCAGCATGAGAAGGAACATGGGCAAGAATCAGGCAAAGCTAAGCAGACCTGCAGCCACCGCAGCAAAAGCACAGCTGCTACTATGGAACAGAACAATAAATATGTCTTTTGTGTAAGTCACTGAGGCTCTGGGGCATTTGTTATTACAGCAAACTTGACTAGCACAAGAAAAAAAAAAAAACAGGAGAAAATGGATGGAGTTTCAGGAATGATTTCTTTGAGTTTGTGAGAAAAAATATGCTGTTACACAAATGCTTTCCTCTGTGGAGGGTATAATCCAACAAAGAGATGAACACATGCAAAACTGATAGATTACATAAGATAATTATAGTTATAGACATTGACATATAGTAAGATACAGTGACATGTACATTTATCCCATTCCCAAAAAAATGGACAGGAAAATTGACTTTAGATAGAACAACTCATCCTTTAAAAACAGAGGAAGCACAGTGACATATTTCAGCTATATGACCCTCACTATTTTTTTCATTCTATTAAGTACCGTTTTAACATGTTCTTTGTTTACTCAGAAAAACTTGATTAAATGTCTTAATATAAAGTTATACTCTTGCTTGTCTATACTGGAAGTGTTATCTAAAGTTGTATGTTGAGTAGTAATCCAGGTAAAAGTAACCCAGGTAAAAGTGGTCTCTTAGCATCATGCCACAGATGGATGACGCCAAGGCGATGGGCCCCTTACAGTGTTTCGCTTCTTGGAGGAAATCCACAGATTTCATCATTCCTGTATTCTCGTAGTGAGCAAACATGGTCTTAAACAACCACCTAAAAGTGTTGTAGTCTTGATAGAAACCAAGCGAAGATCCTGGAACGTGGGCAGAGTTATTATCCTGATCCACAGTTTTGAATGTCATTTTGGAGCACTTTAATTCACTAGGGGACTAATATTTCTGATCACAAACATAAATAAAGCCCTTGGAATCAGGCTCAAACAGTCAAAGTCTTCTTGGTCTCCCTAACTAATGTGGCCCGTGGATATATATCTGAATATGCCAAAACTGAATTTATTATTTCTCCTAAGTCCTCTTTTCTACGTGGTGTAGATCTGGAGATCATTGTAATTAACCTAAACATACATCTACAGTTAAACTCTCTCACTTTACACCATGCGAATCTAATAGATCTCTAAGTTATACCCATTTCCTAAATAATTTTCAAAACTTTCTACTTTTCATCATTGCTAACTCTCATGATTTTTCGTTATTCTAAAAGCATACATTCCTATGTATTTTCCTTTCTTTGTGGGAGTATCAGAAAGAAATTGATCATTATGGACCTTGCTTTGTATTACCTGCCTAATAATTTATCATGCTAATATAATTATAAGTTAATGCCTCAGTATAATATGAGGGAGAAAATACTAGTCAGGAAGTATCATTATCTTCTCTAGAGGATGATGAAAAACAGTTTTAACATTATTTTTCATTGCCATGATCCTCGAGAAATCAAGCTTAAGTGGAAGAAAGGATCTGTGGCAATATAACTTAACCAAGTTTGAAAATCACTCATCCCTAATAACCAAAAGGAGCCCTGCAGTGTCTTCTTTAATTGCTTTAAATAATGTATCATTTGACTCTCCCCTGCCTGGAAGTTATATAGGATAAGTTACAACATTGTTTCTTTTCCTCATGTGCCCCTCAGCTTATAACTACATCAAAGATAGATCAGAGCTGCTCCGAGTAAATGCCTCTGTTTCAGAATATGTGCCACGGTATTTTTAAGATGTGACATTACAACATGGCTTATTTGATAAGACCCCAAGATGTCTTTGAAGAGGTGAAAATAACACTTTCAACATGACTTTGATAGAATAAGCATATTAAGTTTGGTCTACTTTAAAAATTCGTAACTATTTTTTCTATGCAAAGTTATGGAATGATAAAACTGAGTCTTTGCCAGAAGTATGAATGAAAATGTCTATAACAGACAGACCTCAGTCTCACATGCATTCGTGAGCATTACGGATGCTCTTCAAATTGCAATACATAGAAACAGAATTTTCAGTGAATGAGGTAGCTGATTTGATAAAGAGGTGGTACATATATACAATGGAACATTAGCCATTAGAAAAGGTGAGATATTGTCATGCACGACAACATGGGTGGATCTCGAGATTATCATGCTAAGTGCAATAAATCAGACAGAAAAAGTTGAGAACCATATGACTTCACTCTGTGGGATAGAAAACTGAAAGCAACAACTGAACAAGACAGAGACTCAGGGACACACACAACAAACAGTTTAGCGGTTACCAGAGGGAGAGGGAAGAAGGGGAAGATAGATAAGGGTAAAAGGAGTCAAATAGATGGTCACGGATGGAAGTTTATCTTTGGGTGGTGAACACATAATGCAATATACAGATGATGTATTATTGAATTTTACACTTGAAACCTATATAATTTTATTATCCAATGCCATCCCAATAAATTAAATAAAAATAAACGAATATTAAATAAATATTAGATAAGCCAAATACAACTGATAAATGAGAGCATAAATCCACTATCATTTTAGATTTATTAAATCTAAAACTTTAACCAATGAGAACTTATTATTTCATGGGTTCTGAAGTTTACTCTGCTGGGCCTTTGGGACAGTACCACTTATGGTCCCAAGAATTTTAGATTTTAATAAATTCTGTTATCTATAAGAAAAGATAGTTGACCTCCCTCTAATTTTCCTGGTGAGTATAAGCTTGGGTATAGAGTTCACCCATTCTTCCAAGAGCTAGCACCCATATTTAATTCAATTAAACATCAATGCTTATTTTTGTGGCAAATTTGTTTAAAATTAGTTTAGTAAAATAAGAAAAAATTATCAATTGCTGACATATACATAATCTAAGCAAGTAGACTAGAAAGAGAATAATTTAATAAACAAAACGTTGACTAGAGAAACTGCTGAAGTGGCCATGAGAATATTTTATTAAACTAGCATACACATACGACTAATATTGTTCTCTATTTCTCCTGAAATAAAAACTTGTTAATATGGATTTCTAATCAAATGTCTATATGAACTCTACTAAAATGCAAGATCCTATTTAATTTTAAAAGATATCCATTGCTTTCATCTACAAGAACTTTGGTAGAAAAAAAGATAAATTACTCTAACACTATTATTTTTAGGGTACGTCTTTAAATTATAGATCATATTTTACCAGGTGCCCACTGGTCTAGTGGTTTGTATTGTGTCATTGAAGTTAGGATGCAAGACCATTTTCTTAAGGCAAATATTAGTTGATATGCCAAGACTTCAGGATTCACCATGGACCATCTGCTAAAAAAAAAAAAAAAAAAAAGGATTAATTTTTTTGTATATTTTCTGACTGAGATATCTTTCAATTTTTGCACAATCATCTAACTTTTCCAAAGTAGCATATTAAGCTAGAAAACACTCATTTTTATAGATACACATATGTGCACATATATTCATGTATAAGTAAGTTTATTTCCTTCAAAATAAATTTCCTTATAAAATAGTTTCATATAAAGTATTATATTTTTGACTGTCCTCAAAGTATTATTTTAACAGATATTCCAGATAATATTCCACTTAAATATGTTCCTAGTATTTTAAAGTTAACATTTAATTGAACCATTTCGAGACATCTGTAAAGTAGATACTATCATTAATGTTTTATAAATATTTACAGATATTTAACAAATTAAATAATTTATTCAAAGTACCAGTGTGATGATATGCCTAAATGGGTGTCTCATGTGACTCCCGTGCTATTTCAATTATAGCTTAAACATACACACCATTTTTTCAGTGCCTAGAATTAAGGAAAATCAACCTATAAATTATACATTCTATATATATGTTAACCAGTATAATATTTAACAAATTACAGGTATATAATAGATATTATAAATATTATGATGTAAATTATGTGTCATAAGTATTAATATATAATTATATTACATAATTTTCTATGATGTGTGTATATGTGTATATGTTGATATAGATATTCAGCTATAGAATAATTCAAAACCTTCTGTATCCTGCCCTGATAATTATTATTATTATTATTATTATTATTATTGAAATGAATTGTAAGATCTAACACAGGATTCAGATTTTAAGGACAAAATCTCCATTTCTTCACCAGCTCTAACAGTCCTGCAGCTGTAGGCAGAGTGATTATCTGTCCTGTGGTGATAAATGAGGCAGATCATGGACTCAAGACTGTGGCTGAGGGTTAGCCAAGATTATACAACCTAGTTCATAGGGCAAATTTGAGGATATTTATTAAGTACTTAAAGCAGATCCAGAAGCATGTTATATGCCACAAACAGGTATCTCGTTCATTTTACTTTGTTTTAATAGAAAACACAGAACACACACATGCATGGATAATGGATATTACTAAGTCTCATGTTTGTAAAATGGTACTATTTTAAAAGGTTATTAAAAAATTTTATATAATCTGGATTTTATACATGTAATAATTTTGAATAGAAAACCTAAAAAAATAAGGTAGTGTCCATTGTATAAGTTTCAAAATATGCAGACACAGAAGAATGAATATCCGTACTACTTTCTGAAATTTTTGCGGGTAATTATATCTCTGCCTTGTTTCCTGTGTGAGATCATCAGTTATAATGTGAGGGTACCATTGTGTGGCTAATAAAAGTAGCATGCTAATTTCTAAAAGATATAAAATTTCCATTGTCACTTTAACAAGCAGATAGGCTTGTGTTCTATTTCATAAGTGCTCCAGGTTCTTTGTAGAGCTATTCATTACCATGAGAGCTTTTTGATAGATTGGGAAAAGCTTTGACAAATGAAGTGAAACTGGTGATGAATTCAGCAGAACTTGGCACAGGTTAACACAGCCAATGCACAACTTAGGCCAGCATTTTATCTTGACAGTATCATTGCCTCTTGATGGACGTGTTTGTTCCCAAATTTCTACCTCAATCTAAGAAAATATAGTCAAATTGTTTCTCTTGAAAATAGCTACAAACGTGGTTGTAGCGAGTGGTGAAGAGATCACTTAGGAATCCTTAATATTTATCATGCCTTTGAAGGAATATTTGTAACCCTTCCATGCTATGTATTTTTGCATATCTTTGAGTGAAAGAGCCATGCTCTTTGTATACTGTGTTATCCTGGTATCACATGGAAGAATCATCTTAGCTGTAGGCTACCTGCTTTCTTCTTCAAAAATGTTTAATGCGTTGTTTATTTTGTCGTGGTGAGAGCAGAAAAATTTATAAGGGTATAATATGGTATTGTTAACCAAAGCTCAGCTCTACTCATATCTCTCTATCAAGAAATATATTATTTGATGCAATGAGTCTTAGGATTCAAATCCTGTCTCTACTTCTAATAAGTAATGTAGCAGTGAGCAAATCAACATTTCTGAGCTTCAGTTTACTCATCATTAAAATGTTGACAAAATTGCCTGTTTGTATTCACCTGCTAGTAAGGATAATATCAAAAGAAATATTCATATATTTAGATGGTAAACACTCTAGAATTCTATGAATATCTAAAATCTCAATGTCAGTTCACATTTTAATATGTAAAGTTCGTATCTATAGAAATGTCCTCTGAAACAGTGCACAGGAAAATAACTTTATGTTAGTATTATTTCTCTTAAAGTAGAATAAAAATATAGAAAAATACCAAGAATTGCTGATTTTCTTCATTCAGTTGTTAAAATTCTGTAGAGCATTTAAAAATACCTCTTGGCTAGACTCATAGACTCATGTACTCTTCCCTAATTATTCCCTATTCAGGGAAAATAAGAGAATTTCACTGCATTTTACATAGCCCAGCAACAACTGAATTAAAATCCTTGGCACTCATTCCTAAGGTAGGAGAGAGATATAGCTAGAACACAGCCAACTTCTTAGAGGCATGATCTCTGTGAAGACAAAGAATATATTTACAGCTATCAGAGACATGTTTTTTTTGATAAGATATAAGAATCTTTTGTGCAGTTAATTTATTCCTTCTTATGATCATGCTTATTTTGTTGTCAGTCAACTAGAATGTACATTTGAGGTCATCAGTTAAAAAATGGGGCAGCCCTAGTTGTCATTTTTGCTTCATGCTGATAACCTTTTTATATTATTTGCATGAGCAGTTTGAATCATTCTAGATCAAACATGCACTATAATAAGGTGGTTAATAGTTTGACAAGAGTCAACCAAGTTTATTTGGACTTTCATCAGATAGGAAGAGAAGATGCGTGAGAAGAAGAGGAGAGAAGAGCACTGTAGGAGTGTGAGGAGCATGGGGACTTAAACAGGTAGAGTTTTGAGAAGTAAAAGACGTATCTTGATGTGTTACTGGTTTAGACAGTAGCATGCTATTAGTTCAGAGAGATTTTTTTACAGTACAGTCATGGGTCACTTAATAAAGGGGATAAGTTCTGAGAAATGCATCTTTCGGCAGTTCCGTCATTGTGAGAGCATCATAGAGTGCACTAACATAGGCCTAGTGGTCTAGCTTCCTACACACGTCTGTGGTACAGCCTCGTGCTCCTGGGCTACAAATCTGTGCAGTGTGATACTGTACTGAATACTGCAGGCAATCGGAACGCAATGGTATCTGTGTATGTAAGCTTACCTAAACAGAAAAAGTACAGTAAAAATATGGTATAAAAGATTTTTTTAAATGGTACACCTGTATAGAGTGCTTACCATGACTAGAACTTGCACGGTGAGAAGTTGCTCCAGGTGAATCAGTGAGTGAGTGGTGAGTGAACCTGAAGGTCTCAGACATGACCGGACACTCCTGCAGGCTTTGTAAACACTGTCTCACTGGCCCTCCCCAACTTCCCTCTGACAGGGTCAGAAATAACATACCAAAGCTGTCTGTGCTACTCCATTACAGGGAGGTAGATTGGATTGATCAAAACGTCGATGGCGTAAGGCATGGGTCACCATAATAGTGACTGTCAGAAGGGAGTGGAAGGTGTCCTGAGGCTCGGCAGGAATAAGAAATCAAGATGGAGAGAGACAAGAACACAGGGGATTGTCATAGCAGTGTGGTTTTGGCCACTGCATGTTGGAGCAATGGTCAGATAGACGAATATTTTGGTGTTTATAAAAAGAGAGTATTTAACATGACGAAGGCATTGAACTGAGGACTCAATATTTTGACTTTGGAAATTTGTTTTTGGTTCCATCGACCTAATCCTTCACAAAGGGCTCTTTCTGGTATTAAATAGGTGGAAGAAATAAAATTTATCTGTAATCCGACATCATTAACCTGAAAATATATTTTTAAATTACAGGAACAGGCTGGCCCCACACTACTTCAGAGAGCTTTTGCTAACGTGACAGTGACAATACCCGTTAAGGTAGCTCCTGTGGACCTGTGTCCTTGTACAGGCTCTTAGGTCATCAACAAAGAATTTACAGCTATGTACTCTGAATGCTATCAAGCTAGATCTGGGGGGGGCCCTGGTGCCCTCTGATATGTAGCAGGCTCCTCTGTGCTGAAGTAGGTCAGTGGCCGACTGATCGGGACATCATCTGTGTACTCAAAGGTTGAGGTGCTCTGAGTGAGAGTAACCCTTATTGTCAAGCCTCACAAATATTGCTCCTGACAGAGAACAAAAATTCCTCCTGAACCACATATCCTTCAGTGATGTAAAATTCAGCCCCATTATACTGTCCTGGAATCACTTTCGTCCATTAGAGCTTGTCATCAGCATTTCTGGTTTTCGTTTCCTTCCAGGAACATGGGAAGATTTACTCTCATGTCCCCTTGAAATTCAGTATGGCTGCGGGGCTACCCACATGTTATCCACACTCTCCAAATCTCAAAGCTGCTCTAACACTGCTTTGAGGGTTCTCCTTCTTCTCAAATTCAGAGAGTAAATGTTTATCTTGTTTAATGAAAATGTATTCTCCCTTTTCAAATATCTTACCTCTCTAACTAATGCCTTCTTTTTCAGAAACATGACAATGTCAACGCTTTTCTGTATTGACAGAAAACATTGCTAAAAAGCCAAAACCAAAACACCGTTCTTTTCACCCTGACCGATGTCTAGTGATTATCATATTCTCTTCATCTTTCAGCGATCCTAGTCAGCTGATAAATCATTGCTCTCTCAGTTTTATACCTTAGATTCACCAAAGCCACTGATGTTTGGGTGTAACTGCTGGTTGATCAAGGTCTCATCATGGAATGTTATATTTCACTGGTATTTTGTATTTTCTAATACGGATGTTATATCTATGTATACTCTTTTTGAAATTTAGCTATAAGTTTAACTTTGTGCAATTTTTTGCTAGTGGATATTTACCAGTGAATACGAGATTTAACCGATTCAGAAGTGTTTTCGGAAGCTAATAACTGTTGGCAGTCTCATGGAGATGAAATGACAAAAAAATGGTAGTAATAGCATTTTAAGAAACTGTATGTGGCAAATAACCCAGACAACCAAATCACTGTCTGTACTCTGTAAATCATGGTGAACTGAATTCGATAAGGTCCTCTCAGAACATAAATCCCATGTTTGAATAATTTCGAACTCTGATGATTAAATTAATGTTATTAGCTAATGCCTTAACTTCTTTTTAAATTCAAAATATATTGTACTCTGAAATATAGTTAACAGTATTCAGAATACAAATATTCCTACAATTTTAACAATTTCATAGTTTTTTTAATGTCCGTAAATCAAGGAAACAAACAAGAAAACAACATGTTGCTTCGAAATATTACAATAAGCTTCTAGCTGAGAGTTCTAAAGAAGCTATATAATACTGAAGATGATGGAATACCTTTCATTTGTTTAAAGAAAAAGATCCACAACCTTATGCCCATAAGTGTGGCCCTTGATGGGAAGATAAAGACATTTTGAACCAAATATTGAGAGATTTATCAGGGAGAGAACCGCACGAAAATGAAAGCTTAAAAAGTTCCCGAGGCTTATGGAAAATGTTTACTGATAGAAGTGCAGAGACTGATTTTTAAAAAAGTTTTCTACCTTTCTTTTTGCTTGCTTAATCTTCCTGTTCGTACAAAGTGTTTTCAAACTGTAATCTTTTAACCAGTTAAATTTGTAATCAGTGAAAGAGGCCAATTGACATGTTTCCTTGATTTTATCATTTTACACTTCATGCTGATTATTCTTCACTTCCTCCTGACTTTTATCTCTTCGTTGGACACTTTTTAATGCTTACACTAAAATGTATCCCAGTGTTTCATGTAAATAATAAATTTTAACGATTTGAAGAACTTAGTATGAATTAAGTATATTGATAAATTAGATTTTTTGATAAATGAGATTTTCCCATGGTTATTGCAGTATTATTCAGAATAGCCAAGATGTAGAAACAATGTGAATTTTCCATAGACAGATGAATGAATTTAAAAATGTAGTGTGTGTATATATACATATATATGTAAACATACATACATATATATGCATACATACACAAAGAAGTAGTATTCAGTCTTTAAAAAGGAAATTATGCCTTCATTTCTGGATAAAATATCAAGAATAAGTCATTTATCTTTATATGGTTAAACCTCAAAATTATGCTAAGAGAAAGAAGCCAGTCACAGGACAAATACTGTATGATTCCACTATGAGGCATCCACAGAGTCAGACTCTGAGAAGCGAGAGAATGGTGGTGGCTAGGGGCCAGCAGGAAGAGGGCAGTGGGGAGTTGCGGTTCAGTGGGCATGAAGTATCAGCTTTGATGAGTAAGTTCTATGGATCTGTTGTACACTCTTGTGCCTGTAGTTAACAGTATCAAATTGTGCGCTTCAGAATTTCAGAGGGCGGATATCAGGGTAAGTGTCCTTAGCACAATGAGGAAAGTGATTTAATACCATAGTTCTCTTGCTTTACTCTCTAGACATCCTCGATAAGCAGTTCTCAGTTGATTCCGCTTTATCATCGACTCCTAAATTCCATTATTGAATCACTCAATCTGAGAGCCTAGAGTTATTTTGAAAAAATCGTATATGAAATCCCCAGTGAGAGAAGAGTTATACATGAGATATTTTTATGTAAACTGCATATGTCATAAAAGTGTTTAGATTTCCATTTGTGTAATAAGCATTTGAACAAGGATGCTTTGCGTTAAATAGCATCTGGGAATCAGTCTGAAGTATACTTTAACACAGACCATAACACTAACAATTAAGAAAAAGAAATGTATTCTGGGCTTCACAGAAATTGCTATAAGACAGCGACAATGAAACATTTTTTAAAACTTAATAAAGTACCTTTTCACACTGTGATATGACTCAGAGTGATAACAGTATTGTAATGAGCTCAGAGATGTATGATGCTGGAGAAAACAGGAGAAATGCAAGGGCTTCACTGCATATAAAATTTTTACTGGTGAGTGTGCAGTTTGAGATTGCTTGAATTTTTGAGGTGAAATGCAACTGTTTTATTACGTTACTCTCATCTCCATTTATAAATTTTTATGCCAAATAGAAGTGGCCATGTAAACTGATAATAATCTTTGTTATATTATAATATGAATTCCCAGATGAAGTTTGTTGGCTCTCCCTCAGGCTTAACAAAATATGCTTGTGTTGTCCCATGCTTTTATTTGGAAAGACATAGATAGATTGATGATAGATAGATAGATAGACAGACAGACAGACAGACAGACACAGATAGATAAAAATAAAGAAATGTAGTTTCAGTGGTTTAAAATAACCTTATATTTTAAGAGACAAAACCATTAAAATAGATAGTTGGCACTAATTCTTAAAAATGAAAGTATCAAGTTTTAGTTTCTCATTTTTTAGTTTATTATCAAAACTTCATTGCATTTTCTTGGTTACTATAAATTTGAGTGAAATGCACCTTAGAAATAACAATTTTTTTGAGCTGAAAAGAGGCAGAGAGTTGATTTTCTATTAAGTAGTTTTGGTTTACTTTTCTGTTTTACTTTGGGATTTATTTTTTGCTCTGTGTAAGCTTCCTGAGAACTTCAAAATAAAAGTTATCAAAGTAGAGCTGATTTGCTTAGTGAGATGGAAGAGAGAAACTGTCACATCCTTATGAGAAAATAGAGAGCTCTGCCAAACACAGTCTGGAAAACGAAATTAGTCTAATCTGTCCATTTTCAGATGAGGAAGGTAAACCGAGGTAAGTTAGCTGAAGGTGCAGGAAAGGTTAGAGTCCTACGTGATATGTTATAAAACTTCCTGCAATAGCAGAGAATAACATTGATTTACAATGTCGACGAGCTCTTTTCTGCAGTATGCTTTGGCCATTTATGTTTCATAGACTATAATCTATTTAGCTATTATGAATAGTTGAGTTTATTTGATTTATGTATTTTTCAACATGATAAAAATAACCAGACAATACCAGTGGACTTTTCCCCATTCTCTCTAACACGGACTTCCGCAAAGAGGGGGTCACTTTGAGCAAGTCACCTACAGGAATGTTTCTGTAGGTGGACATGCTATTGTTCTCACCAGCAGAAAGATGATGGAAGTTGTTACGTGGGATGCTCCCAATCTGTCTGCACTTCTTATTGAAAACAAAACGAATTTATGGACTATGGAGCGTGGCTGACTAGAGAGTGGACACTTTCGTAGTAAATGATATAAGTCGCCAAATATGAAACAAATTTCAAAACCAAGATATCCTTTTTTTGTTTTGTTTTGTGGGTGAGCGATATCTTCCATGTATGTTACTAGGAAGGAACTTTGTGTGTTAAGTCTGAAACTAAAAGTCATCTTAAAGTGGGAACAAACTGACAATTTTGGAGATTTGCCTCTCATGATGTTACGATCATATTTTTCCTGAACGTTGTGTTTTCATATGTCTTTTGAAATTTAGTCCAGTTTGGAGTTAAGATATCTGATTGATCTGTTTCGAGTTTTACAATTAAGCCCTTTTTATTTTTATAAATATTTTCATAATTTATGCTAGATTTTCTGTTTTAATAGTTTTTTGAAACTTACTGTATCGAATAAATTTTTAATATATAAACCCATTTGATAAGTTGAATTTTTGATTTCCATTTTTAAACCTTCTGGAGCTTACTTCTGTAATAATCACATTTATGCTGTACTAATTTAAGACAGCCTTTGTTGGCACATCATTATGTGTGATGATGACATTAGTATATTAGTTTGGATTTGTCTCCAGATAAACTCAGTTTCCATTAATCGTTGGCAGGAGCCCTCCCAAGTAGCTCTCTGGTCGCTTGCCTTCCAACTGAACTATAAACACTAAATAAAGTAAAAATAAAAAGGCATGCCAATCCTAATGAGAATCTCCCAATGATTATATCTTTCCTAAATCAGAAAAGGAACAGCTGTTTTCTGATGTCGCCCAATAATTTCTTCATCAAGTTTCCATGCTGTGTATCACAGGATAATTTCATACTCTGATAAATAACATTCTTCAAGTGACCTCTTTGCATGCTCTCCACATGTTTTATGCTTTTAAAAACATTCAAAATATTAAACTTATTTGTTTACTTAATAATAATACTTATCATTAAGAATTAGGTTTGTTAGTAAAAAAGAACCTCCACACAACAAGCAACAATGACTTAAAAATATAATTATTTGTTTTTCTTCCTTATAAAAGTTGAATTTGGCAATTCTGGGTTTATTATGGGCTCTCTGCTCCAAGGAGTCCTCAGGGACTCAGGGTCTTGCTATCTGTTGCTCAAATGTCCACATCAGAGATGGCCTCCATTCTCAAGGTCAACTCATGGCCCCGAGGTACATAGGTCCAGTTACATGGCCAGCACAAAGTAGGAGGAACTGAAGAAAAGAGGGAAGAGACTGCTTTCTTGTTTTTTTTCTGTAAAAAATTTCCAGAGTCTCACACTTTATATTTTTGCTTACATCATTGACCATCATGTGAGCATGTGGATATGCCTTACAACAGAGAGAAAAGAGAAAATGAGACAGCACGCAATAGCACACACCGGCAGGGACCGTGAGAACAGACTATGTTTATCTTGGCTTTGCCACTACTAGCTCTGTGAATTTGGGCAAACAACCTTTCCTCAGCTTCCTCAACTGTTAAATGGGAATATGATAATTGTACTAATCCAGGGTTTTTGTGAGCATTCATATTAATAATGGACATAGCAGTCTTATAGCCGTACTTACCATAGAGGATATGTCAAGTGTTTTACATAGCTACTACTATTAGTATTTATTCTAGAAAGTTAAGGATTGGCTATAAATTGGGGATCCTATTAATATAGAGGATGGGGAGATAAGAAAATAATCAGCATTCATTCACTCATAATATATTGGTCATATAAATTTTTTAAAAAGTAATTCATAGTAGTAAGAGCATTGTCTGAATTTATGTCTAAAATGTTTTGAGGTCATGTGCTCTTTTCTTCTCAATGCAGCATTCTAGGCATACAGAAATGATCACTAACTTATGGGAAAAAATCAAGTAGGCATAGCTTTGGTTACAAACACAATAGCATTTTAATAATTCAAAAGAAGAATCATTGGTTTAGGTTCAAATCTGAGGCATGCCAGGCTCAAAGACTGGAAACAGGCAGATGTCTATAAGTATTTGCTGCGATGCAGGAGTGGTGAGAATCAAAAGCCCTCCAAGTACAGGATGTATGGAGGGCCAGCTTCTGGTACGAAAGCAGGAGTTAGAGGCTGACCCTGGAAGATGGCCTGGGAAAGGCTAACTCCGTTGCCACAATGACAGCCCTGACAAGTCATCTTCTGAGTGATCGTGAGTGAGTCAAGGAGACAGTGGGGCTTGGCTGACATCACAAGTTAGCTCAGAGACTTCATTTACAATACCCTGATGTCATCACAGGATTAGCAGCCTGACTTTTCAATATAGAACGGTTATGGGTTGAATTGTTGATCCCCCCAATTCATGCATTGAAACCTTAACATCCAATACATCAGAATATGACTATATATGGAGATAGGGCCTTTAAAGGGGTGATTAATGTTAAATGATATTATATGGGTCCTAATCCAATCTGACTAGTGTCCTCGTAAGAAGAGGAAACCTGGACACACAAAGAGACACGAGGGATTTCTGGGCACAGAGGAAACATGCGAACACACAGGGAGAAGGCAGCCATCTGCAAACCAAGGAGAGAGGCCTCAGGAAAACCAACCCTGTGGACACCTTGACCTTGGACTCTATCCCCCAGATCTGTGAGATCATAACTTTCTGTCGTTTAAGCTTCCAGACTGTGGTATTTTGTTAAGGCAGCCCTAGCAAACTAGTAGTACAAATACCTGGATCTGAAATAAGAGAACCAAGAGGACAGATGGAAACGATTATAAAGACATGGAAATTTGGACTTCATTAGAACACACACACAGTTAGGCACATCTTAGCCAGCAATGAGCAGAAATGCCAGAATGAGAGTAGTAAACGAGATAGACACAGTCCCAGCTGTCATCCAACTTCTCTGCTAAAGAATACAACCTATTACATACGTATTAACGTGTGTTATGCCAAACCTCCCTACTTTTTAACTTACCATAGATCTGTTTTAATTTGGTTAATATATAGGCATATCGCTATTTTAATATGTACACGGTCTTTCATTTTATCGGTCTGTGCTGGTTTCATTTAAAATACTACTTTTTGGCAGTTGTTTCTAAGCATTGTTACTATAAAAGTTCCACAGTTGAGTGTTTAAAGTGTTAGATTTGGACGTGGTTCCATAGTGTAGCGGTTCGCACGTCCGCTTTACATGTAGAATGTCCTGGGTCCACGCCCCAGTGGAACCACGGTCCATGGTCTACGGCCATGCCACCCCAAACAAACCTGATGTCTGAGCTCGGAAGCTAAGCAGGGTCGGGCTTGGTTAGTACTTGGATGGGAGACCACCTAGGAAGACTAGGTGCCGTAGGCATAAATAATAAATAATTTAAAAAAATAAAGTGTTAGATTTGCCCAGGATTAAAATTTGCGGGCTGAGAACTTTACTGTCACTAGGATAATGTGTTTTAATGTATTAAAATAGAATTGGGAAAAGTTTCAGAAAACTTTTAGAAATCAATCAATGAACCATTTCTCCAATAAGACAGCAGCCTACAGATGTAACAAAGCTCTTTACAAAAATTCGATTCCACATATTATATAAGGGATGACACTACTGTGAAAATAAATTTAATCAAAATATTTAATCAAATATTCTATTTGTTATTTAATTATCATAACATTGCCTATTTAATATTATATTTTGTACAATGTTATCAATGTTTTATTCCTCATAGATGAGTATTCCGAAATTCAGGACCAATGCAATATACTTTTGCAGTATTTTTTGGAGTTTAATAGTTTTATATGTGATGAAATGTCAATTGCTATGTTTTAAAAATGTCAAAGGCCTTAGGAGATATTTCTCTGAAACTGTTTTATAGAAAATTTATATACTTATTAGGAAATCAAGACCTCCTGTTTTCCTTTTCTTTAACCAGTGAAAAAGGCAATTTTGGCCATGTTGGCATTAAACAGATTTCATACATTATAAGTTGTTTCTGGATGGATTCAATATCCTCTCTTTTCTTTCAGTTTTATTTTTTTTTTTAAATCAGGATATATTTATTTTCAGTTAGGAGAATAATCCATCCTGGTCAGTATTATTTACTAGCTTATGAACTGTTTCATTAAAAAATATTTCTATTTTATTTTAACGGAGCTTCGATCCTTCTGTCATTGATATCTTGCCATTAGAGTCTTTGAATCCATCATTCCTCTTTGAAATGTATTTCTATATATCTGACTAAAGCTTCCTGTAACAAGGAAATTTCTTTTGAATATGATTCATACCTCATGTGAACTTCTGATATGGCACACATTAGATTGGCTTTGAGAAAAAGACTGGATAAGTAAAGTTTATTGACATTTTCCTGGGTATATTTGTGTTCTCAATCTCCTGGTGTATTTACAGCTGTGTCATTTTAAGAATGCCTTCCTTCAGTGCAGCTAAATAACTCATTGGAAAAAAGATGTGATTTGCAGGAGAACAGTGCTTGGTCTCCTTATTTTTTTCTAAGTCTTTTCATAAGAAAGAACAGATATACCAGAGCAAAATACACCAAGGATTTTGTTCGCCTTCTTCCAGTACGGAGAAATTCAGGGTATAGTCAAGAGACTCGACAGTATATAATTTGCAGGAAGAGCAAAGAGCATACTGCAAGAGGAAAACAGACAATGCGTTTGAATAATGAGTTCTTTTTTATGCGTTCTTTGCTTTTGTTACATTCTTAACATCAACAAAGTAGCCCAAAGGCATGTATTCTCCAGAGTAGTTCAGGACGAGGAGAAGGACATAGAAAAATTTGCCATAAAAATACTATCCACCCTGTTACAAAGTGCCTTGCTGTGCGTGTGGTGGAACGTTCATCTTGCGAATGGACCTCTGGCTCATTGGCTGAGCCTCTGTGCTCTGTCCGATTCTGAAGCACTGTGGACCCTTAGGTGCTTTCGTTCACTCATTCCTGAGTCACAGCACGAATTGGCTTTCTCTGCATGTCGCACTAGGTTTTTAAATTTTCAAGTTTCCACCTGGTATTCACCATATTTATCTGTCTCTGGCATTCTCACCAGCAGAGAGTCCCATCTCCACAAATTAAGGTCTCCTCAGGCTTTCCCCGCTCCACACAGTGAGAGGTTCCAGCAACAGCATTTCTTTATCTCTCTCCTTAAGTCTCCGAACATGGAGCAGGTGAAAATGAAACATTGGACAGAATAACCTGGACCTGAAGCTCGATGCCTGAGCAAGACAGTCCTGTGTTTGAAAAGAGCAACCTCTTCAGGAAAGATCTGTAGGCTACAGGCTTCAGCTCTGCCTGCTGTGAGTGCAGTCTTCACACAAGGACTGTGCAGGTGCCTTTACTCTGTCACGTGTCTCAGCACTGGTTGACTTGAGGCGGGTTTTCCACTAAGGATTATAGGTGTACAGTCCAGCATCTTCCTGTGTGTGTTTACCTGTGTGTTCAGGGATGAGGGTGCCTGAGGGGGCATCTGAAGACAACTTAACACGATAGTACACAGACGGTTAAGAATTTGGCATCTTGGGCCACTGTTAAAAATTGCTTTGCAGACGGTGTTTTAAGAAAGCAAGCTTCGTTTACAAAAGGAGTAGGGGAATATGACGAAGGAAAACCTCAAGTTAAGAGAGTAAATCCTAAGCATTTGGAGAATTATCTAATGTCAAAGCTGAACATACAAATGAAGCTGGATATCCACTGAGCAGGATTTAGTAGGGAAGTTAGCACTGTGCTGATAGGAATTCTCTAGGGCTAAGGAGTAGTCATCTTAAAATAGGAGCATTATTCTGGGAAGGCATTTGACCTGGTGATGCGAGGCTTTTGTGGGTCCCTATTTCAAACGTTAAGTCCCGTTACTCATTTCATGTTGAGTTTGCGATAACATTCCAACATCAACATCAATGACAACAACAACAACAAAAATGAGTGTTGTGTGTAGTTGACTAGAACAACGGTGTTTGAAGACAGAGAATGCTATTTTCTGAAGCCGAACAAGTAGTTCGGTCTTGAGTTGCCCAAAATACAAAGATGAAGAAAGAAGAATCAAAAGGGAAACAGAAGGGTTTAGCAATAAAATGGAGAGTAAATATAATAATGAAACATCAAGGAAGAAGTGAGGGCTGGTGGAGCTATCTTGCAAGTGTGTAAATTCAAGTGCCAAAGAGGATGAGACACGGAAAGGCTACTCCTGAGAGAAGACGTAGTCGCACATTTGAGACTGATGATAACACACACAGACGTGGGCACACACACACACACACACAAGGTATGTAAAGGTTGATTATATACATAATTAATGTCTCCGGGAAGAGTAGGACAAGCCTCTCAAGCGAGTTAAAAAAATGTGGAGAGCAAAAGGAAACAAGATTATCCTGGTGTGTCATTGTGGTTGGGCCTGAGGTCACCATAAGGGTCCCCATGGTGGGCAGGGGCTTGTGGGGTTTCAATCTCCAGCTGACACCAAAGAAGAGAACACCCAGGCTTTCCTATCAGCTTGCCTAAGTGTGGGGCTCAAAGGCAAGAGGGAAGGTTGACACTTAAAATTGCCTGCAGTGACTCATCAATAAAAGGAGTCAGACTCCTCCTTGCAAGTACGGTCTGCCGAAATCTGCATCACCTTTCCGGTGAAATTGTTTAGGCAGAAGAGCTCAGTGTATGAGAAATAGAGCCAGGGGTACTTTTGTATTGGCCAGTTTGTCAGGACCTAAGCAGCCCCACACTTTTGGCAAAGAAATTACAAATAGCATACATGAAGATCAGTTTGACAATGAAATCAAAGAAATGTGAAACGACTGATTCAACTATTAAGAAATAATCCAACAAATTTCAAAAATATGGGTACGTGGCTATGTTTAAATTGGAAAAATATTATTCACAAGTAGAAATTGGCTAGATAAAAATATACAACGATATTGAGGGATAATCTTCATTTATTGAAAATATAGATTAGCTTGGGTATCAGTATGTAAACGTTGAATTTAAAATTAGAAAGTAAAAACAGGTAGATCTGGTTCATTTGAAGTGGGGGCAGGTAAGTAGTTTTGCTGTGCAAATTCCAATCCGATGTCTGTGCAACAGCTATTGTTGCAGAAAATATATCCCTTCTGTAGATCATACCAATGGAGTCAACACAGCTGATACTGTTCTCTGGGTGTCCTGATTTAATCGAGTTTAATACTTATTATTGTAAGTGAATCAGAATTTCATTCTAATGAAGAACATCATGATTTAGCCTAATCTGCATAAGTTATGAAATCATCGTTGCTAAAAATAAAAATGTGAGCTTTTCGACTTTGGATTTTTAAAAGTGCTAAGGAATTTTTTAAAATCGGTGTTACCATTTTTCTGTTTTTCAAGCTACAAAAGAAAATATCGATGGAAGATGTTTGGTTTTTATAGTAAAAGTGTACACTTCTTTTAGTGAGCATATTTCAAGATAAAACACCATATGTTTAAATTTATTTAAGATTTATAAGTTCACAGATCATAAATCTGATTTCCGGAGGAAATGTGAATTTTCCTTCCTCCCATATTATGTTACTAGAGGTTGAATCTGACAGTAATCAGATAGTAACAAGCCTCTGACTGTGCATAACATCATGGCTTCTAGGCCTTACCCCTCCCTGAAAATTAAAAAAAAAACAAAACAAAAGACCCCGCATATTCACTCTATTTTTGGTATCTTTCTCCGTTAGTGTCATCCCATGCGACAGCTTAATTATCTGGACGGTCCTGCCTTGTATTTGTAAATGAAGCACCAGCACATTTTATACAGTTTTATGACAGAGATGAATTGCAGTTAATCGAATGAAGCTTTTCTAACAGTGCCAACGTTTCACACCGATGGAGTTAAGTTTGAGCCAACGTTACCATTTGATTCTTTTCCAGATTTTCAAATTCATACATTAAAGATGACTAAGTCTAGCACTTGGCAAACACAGGCAAGAAGGAATTTACTCAGTATGACTTTACGAAGAAATTGAGGAAATGGGCTTGGAGAAGTGAAGAGCGAAATGTGAAATAACATAATAGAGGCGCCGACATAATTTTATGCTATATGTTTATATAATTTAAAACTAAAGTCACATGTGCTTAACGGAAATCATCGTACCACGAGGCCCATGTCCTAAAGCTACTCAAAAGCGTAATAAGACAAAAAAATGGTGACATGACATTTGCAAAGTCCTAGAAAATTAACAATATATTTCTTTATTAAAAATAAGTAAATAATGTAGATCTTTAAAAATCTAAAACAAAGCATGCTTTCAGTTTTGTTATTATCCATAAATTTAAGTAATTTTTGTTTCTAAAAATACAATCACCATAGCTATATGTCTATAGAATAAAATATAACATTTTTCATAGTAAAATTATACAGAGTAAAAATATTAAACCCTTTGAAAGTATTGAGGGAAAGATAACAATTATACCCTCTGGAGAGAAAAATAATCAACCATCTGAAGTTACTGCAGTGTGAATAAAAAAGCAGGCAGATTCTAAAAAGAGGTGGAAATTTGCAAGAACAGAATGGCAGAAGGTGAATAGCTTGTCTTGAGTAGCTTTTAGCCCGAAGGCACGCCACGGTTCACTCCACAGGCAGCATCTAAAATATCAAAAAATCCTACTGGTTTAAAGAAATAGAGAGGTGGGACAACCACAGATGCTACAAAGAGCAGGAGCGGTGCCTCCAAAAAGAGGAAGTCACGCATTCTGCGTCTGGACTCTGTAAAAATCTAATATTCTCAGGCTAATCCCTGGACCACTTGTGCAGGGGACCCAGCCAAAGCAGCTCCGCTATAGATGCAATAGCTAAACTGTAACTGAAGTTGTCGACTAAGACAGCATTTCCAGGTGAAATCCAGTCAACTCATCTGCCTGCTAAAACAAGCAAGCAAATAAGAATATCACAGTGCTTAGTGAACTATACAATGCTGGGATTATCTTTTTTTAAGAAATACTATGCCTGTTAAATGAAAGAGTAAAAGGTATAAATATATATATACATATATATATATGTGTGTATGTATATGTATATGTGTGTGTGCTCTCACCCCATGCCCCTATCTGCAGACCCTGCCTCCTCTACATGAGTAAATGGCTAGGGTTCCAGAGGTCACAGGATGGATGTGCCAGTTAACTCCATTGTGGTGATCATTTCACAAGTACACAAACGTTAGATCATCACATCGTACAAACTAAATGTATGCAATTTTAATTGTCAATTGTACTTTAATAACACTAGAGAAAAAAAATTAAGGAAGGAAAGAAAAAAAAACAGTTTGAAAAGTACTTTTGTAGTAGCTAAATGGTTTAGCACTGAGGGTCTAATCTACCCTCCCCATAGCAAAACAGTTTTCAAGGTATTATCTAAAAGTTTGCCCTTGCACATTGATGTGCATTTTTGTGACCACCACAACTAAATACTGAATATATAAATGCTGGTTTTGTTGCATGGATACAGTTTAGTTTGATATATTTGACTTGGAATGGTTTCATAGCTCAGGAAAGCCTTAGGTTTAGTTGCAATAACAATTTACTGTTAAAAGTGCACATGATACTAAATTTGTACTAAAATTTGTGGTTTCAGCTGCAATTCCATGAAGTAATCAATTTTGCCTATTTAATTGATTATCTTATATGAGTCATTTAGATGCAACTTTTTGCAGATATAACTTTGAATTAGGGTGAGAGAAAACCTAAAATACATGGAAAGCTTCGTAATAATGCATGGCATAGGAAACCTAAGTAGAGACAACTGTGTGGTTGCAAAGCAATATGTTGATTAGTAGGAAAACAAATTAAAATATACTGTACTATAAGTACTTGCTATTTCACTTGAAAATCTTGTTGTTATTATACCTATAATACTATTTGAAGTGATCTTACTTTACTTGAACATTACAGGAAGAAAGGGTAAAGGGACAAATTGAATTACGTTCTTCCTGGCTATGCTTTTGGTAAGAACTTAGATAGTTATTACATTCTTATCTTCATGGGATTTCCTGATTCATAGTGAGTGCATATATTATAGTTTATTACTTTATCAAAGCAAATTAAATTCATCAGATCAAAGAAAATTGTTTGTTTCTGTGAATCTAAGAGCACAAAAAAATAAAACTAACTTTCCTCAGCAGATTAAAAATATGTTGGTAAGCTCTAATCCAAATTGCATGTGGTTATTAAATTGTTTTATAACTTTAAATTACTTTTCAACTTAAATGTATGCATGTGGTAAATATCAAACTATGTTAGGAAAAGAAAATATATAGAGAGACAATGGTGAAAATTTTTCCATTCTCCTAAATCCTCATTTCTACTATTCAGAGCTGATGGAATATTTTAACATATTTACCCTTTAAAAATAAAATCTAGAATCATAATGAATAGATTGCAGTTCAGATAAAATAGTAATAATGATAACTATACCAATGCAGTAGTGTCAGAAGTAGCAGGGAAATTGGATAAATCCCGGGCTAATTTCCAGAGAACAATATTAAGTGAAGTTTATGTAAATAACAAATAATATTTAAAATTCACAAATTAACAAATATAAGATACGAAGGATACTGTTTCAAATACCCAGGACTTGAAATCATTATTGTTTTATCAAATTACTTGATCAATTTTATTTTGGATAAGTAAAATATTTCCTGTAATGGTGAAATTTCTTTTCACTATCCAAGTCCAATCTCTGTACTTTTATTCTGAGAAGAAACACTGCTTGAATTTATAATGTATCATCATGGGTTATTGTATATCTTTACAAGTGTAGCCTAGATTTTTGGGAAAAAGAAATAGCTTTGCTGGTCATATTATATGTTGCAAGATACTTTCTTAATTCAGTTCTCTACCATTGGATATTAAGAATGTTTTAAATTAATTTATTCTCACAAGTAATGCACCAATAAACATTTTCTTTACTCTCTCTTTGTGAACATGAGCTAGTTTCCTGAGAACTGTGTTATTCAGTATAGTGATTTCTAGCCATATGTGGCTTTTTAACAATAGAAATATGGCTAGTATGAATTTAGATGTGCCAGTAAGTATAAAATACATGTCGGATTTTGAAAACTTTATATTAAAAAAGAGACGGTAAAATATCTCATTAATATTTTATGTTGGTTATGTTTAAATAACACCGTAGAACTATTAAAGTACATTATTAAAATTCATTTCACTTTTGTACTTCTGCTTTTTAAATGTGTGTATATACCCATGTATGCATGTGTACATGCATGTATATATAATGTGTGCACATACGTAATATGTTCATGAGTATGTTTACAGAGGTATAATCATTTAGAAAAATATTTCTCACATAGAAAATTACAAGGCTCAATTTATTTTACATAGTGTTACTTTGCCACACATTTTTAAATATTACAGCTTTAAAATGAAATTTGAAATCTGACAGATTAGAATTATAAAGTTATTTTCTGTCTTTTTCTGTGAATCATGCCATTATGTCTTTCCTGTTGATGAAACTTTCTCTTTTCCATACATTTCAGAATCAGTTTGTATTGTTCCATATACAAAAAGGCATTGTGTTAGTGTAGATGTGATTGCGTTTCTTTTATAGGTTATTTTGGCCAGTGATGACTTTCCTCATCAGTGTGTGTGGGTGTAGCTCTCTCTTTTTAGATGTCCCCTAAAAAATTTAGTAATTTAGTTATTTTTCTATGAATAGCTTATGTATCTTCCATAAAAATATTTTAGAACACATTCAGTATAGGTATTTTAGAGTATTTGCTATATTAATATGCAAAATTTGAATCCTTGAATAGTAAATTGTACACATAGAACCTAAACTGATAGGATAATTACTCCAGTAAAGATTTTTTTTTCTCAGAGATCTCTTTGCTCTATAACCTCTACCTCGTGGTTATAAAACTGACAGAGAATCTCTCCAAACTAAAATATCAGAGTATTAACTTGTCTTGGTCTTTGTTATTTAAGAAAATGAGGACATGAATAGTGTGTGTGAAACCGCGTTCACACTTTGCTCAGTTCTTCCTCTGCAGGGACAATACTCCACGGCCCATGTTGCTGCCTTGATTCACAGCCTCTATGTTATAGCCCTGGCTCCGAGAAATCATGTTGCCTTCCTTCCATGTTTCGAAATAAAGAGCAGGACAAGATAGAAGTGTGCTGGAAAATAACAACAGAGTTTTATGATGTTCCGTGAAGATCACTTTCATATGTTTTATTATTTGGCTTAACAGATGTCCTAAACACATGCTTGGATTGTAAATGCATCGGCACGTGTGACAATCTGTGACTGGTCTGGGGATACCTTTCCTAATATGAGATATTTAGAAAGGATTGGCCTCGAACTAGATGTCTTTTCAGACCTGGATTAAGATTATAGATACTGTGTTACATTCAAAAGAGTCTAATGAGAGTCATTTAATGTAGTTTTAGTCATTTAGTGTAGCTGAATAGTTGAATATTTTCTTGTGATTTTATGTGTTTCTGATCATATCACTTGTCAGGTTTGAAAGACAAACTTGGCTTGAGAATTTTCCAGAGAGAAATTATATTACTGTAAGTGATTTTTAACATTATGAATTTTTATTCACATATTTATTAAACACACTTTATTGCATAAGATTTTTTATGGCACACACAAATGTGGATTTACTTAAAGGAATTACTACTGAAATCTCTGTATAAAATAAAGGATTTTTTTTTTCTCTTCCATATTCTCTTTCAGTTACTGATAAACTAGATATGAGTTGCCCCTGGCAAAATTTAATGTGTCTATTTGGACAGACTCTCTTTATATGATTTAATTTTTTTAATATAAAGAATGTGATTTAATTATTTTTTACAAATGCCATGACAAGAAGTCCCAAAGATGGAGTTTGTCAAATTAGAGTCTGAGTGTCTCCAGATGAGTATGCCAAGTAAAAATATATGCATAACACATTTTTTAGAATCATTGACTTTTAAAACTTACTTTAGTTATGATCCAAACACAGATATGACACAGAAAAAAATTCCATTGGAATTAATTTAAACACTAGACATCAAAGAAAATCACACATAAATGACACATAAGGCTGTACTTTGAAGCCTCCACTTCAGCGTAAGCAAGAAGACATACTGTCCTCACAAAGAGTCAATAAGCACGCTTCTGTGGAAACATCTGATACTCTTCCAAATTGTCAAAATACTGTAAAGCGTTATTTTAAGTTTTGAAGGATTATTTACAGAGGATAAAGTGCATAAATTTTTAGGGCACAATTCAGTTTTTACACACATGTAACAACAACCTAGGACAAATTGTAGAATAGAAATGTATAGTTTATATATTTTTTCTCAACATAAACTAATCCATGTTCTTGCATAATCCATTTTATGCTCCTATGCTGTAATAAGAACAATGCAGTTTTATTGTTGTACAATGTTCCACTGTGTGAAGATACATTTGTTTTCTGATCTCCTTTTCATAGATATCTAAGTTGTTTTTATCTTTGAACTGCTGTAAATAAAGCTGTCGTGAATATGTTTGTGGACACATGCACTCACATCTCTTAAGTACATATTTCAAAGTGAGATTTCTGGATGATAGGGTAGGCTTAAGTGTAATGCTTGATTAGAAAAAAAAAAAACAAAATTTTTTTTTTCCCAAAGTGTTTGAGCAATTTTAAACTCACACAACGAACGTGTAATACATTGTCCCCACATCCTCTGCAAATTTGTTTGTCATTCCATTTTTTAATCAAATCCTTGCAATTCATATAAAATAAAATATACTTATTTTAATAGACAGTGTTATTAAATTATGAGAAACATATGCAGCTCTGTACCTACAAGCACAATCAAGAGAATGAATATTTTTATCACTACAAAAGGATACCTGTGTCCCAATAGGATCCAGCATTTCTACTTCTGGGTATGACCCCCCCAAAATTGGCAGCAGTGTCTTGAAGAGGTAACTGTACACCTATATTAATATGAACTTTATTTACAATGGCCAAAAGGTGGAAGCAATCAAAGTGTCCATTGATGGATATATGGATTAAAGAAACGTGGTTTATACATTTAATGGAATATTATTCAGCCTCAAGAAGGACTGGAATTCTGACAAATGCTGCAAGGCAAATGACCCTCATGGACATTATGCTAAGTGAAATAAGCTGGGCACAAAAGAGCAGATACTGTGTGATTCCACTTAGGGATATCTGGAGCACAAACTAGGAGAGACAGAAAGCAGAATGGTGGTTATGGTGGTTACCAGGGGCTGGGGAAAGAAGGGAGGTTGGCAGTGAATGTTGCACAATGACAGTGTACTTAATGTCACTAAACAGTACACTTAAAAATAGTTAAGATGGGAAATTTAATGTGCTCATTCCACCACAGTCAAAAAATAAATAAATAAATAAATAAATAAGAAAAAGATGCTTGTGCACCCTTGCAGACAATCAAATCTGTATTTGTTTCCTTGAGCTGCCGTAACAAAATAGCACAAACCGGTGTCTTCAGACAAGAAAAAAATATCTCTTACTGTTCTGGAGGGTGTAAGTCTACAAGCAAGGTATTGTCAGGGTCATGCTCCCCCAGAACTTCTAGGGGAAGGTCCTTCCTTGCCACTTCTAGGTTCTGGTAGCCCTAAGCATCTCTTGGCTTATGGCAGCATAGCTCCAAGCTACGCCTTCATCTTTCCAGTGCCATCTTCTCTCTGTGTCTGTTTCTCTGCGTCTTCATAAGGCATTCTTGCCCTGTGTCTCTGTTTTCTCTTCTTATTAGGACACTTTTGGACCAGGACTCGCTCTAATCGAGTCTGATCTCATCCTGACTTGATGACATCCACAAAAAAAAGGTCATGTTCACAGCCACTGGGGTTGGGATTTCTCCCTGTCTTTGGACAGAAGGACACAGTTCAGCCCCAACACACACATCACTCCAAACCCAGGAGTGATTCTTTTCTGGCTCTGTCATTATGGACTACATAAAATTTTTCTAAACTTCTATATGAATGGGATAATCGAGTATGTAATATTCGATTATGGCTTTTTTCACTCAGCATAATAATGTTAACTATTACCCATATTTCCCAATATGTTTGTATCGTGTTATTGACCCATCAACAGTGTATAGAAAAAGCCAGTTATTCAAATCTTTGCCAACAGTCTTAATATTAGCCATGCTAGTGAGTCTGAAGTGATGATAAAATTTTAATGTTTTAATTGACATTTATTTAATCATCAGTCTTAATATTAGCCATTCTAGTGAGTCTGAAGTGATGATAAATTTTTAAGGTTTTAATTGACATTTATTTCATAAGTAATGACATTAAACACATTTTCATGGGTTCATTAGACTTTCGTTTATCTTCCTTGTGAAATGTCCAAATCTAATGTCT
This sequence comes from Pteropus medius, assembly GCF_902729225.1. Classification (NCBI taxonomy): domain Eukaryota; kingdom Metazoa; phylum Chordata; class Mammalia; order Chiroptera; family Pteropodidae; genus Pteropus; species Pteropus medius. Next base: position 19,003,607 of record NW_024351073.1, on the reverse strand, counting down.
ACTGTTTATCGGGTGTTTTTTTTGCCCCCATATCTGTTGAACGTGTTATCTTTTCTCCTTGGAATTGCCTTGGCACCTGTCGTTATCAGTAGGTCATATATGTATAGGTCTATTGATGAAATGTAATTGATTCCATTGAGATAACACATATCTGTTAGACTGTTTGATATGGACTTACAGTTCTTCGATGCGAGCTCTGGAGAACAGTCCATGTGTTTTCTTTCTGGTGATTCTTTCCTCAGCCTCTAGTAGTTTCTTCACATGCGTGTACTGATCAGCATTCAACTGAACACTCGAAGGAAACCTTTCTGTACAGTTCTCTGTGTGTGTGTGCAGCATTCTCTTTAGTACTTAGCACATGGATCCTGCCTGCTTTTTCCTCTGAAAATGCTTAACTATTTTCTCAATAAGATATCTAGTTTAGGCTTTTCTGTTTTCCTATATAGTGGCTTGATAACTCTTTGCAACCTAATCCGGGGCAATCATAGGCCTTATTGCTTTTGATTCCTTTGTCTCAGAAATAACCGTATGGGCTGCCAGTCCTCCAAAATCTGAAAACTCTTTTTTTTATATATATTTGGTCAACTTTTTAGTTGTTTAAGGTGACATAGTAAATTTAGTCCCTGTAACTTCATTCTAACTGGAAGCAAACATCAACTATTATTAAGGATCACGTCTCTTATATATAAACTCTACTCACAGGCTCAAATGTAAACTTATTTCAGTCAAAATATTGATTTATTCATTGTTTAATCCCATATTCATTAGGTTTCCCCTCGATGTGAAGTAATTGCTTAATAAATGTTGAATGACAATAAATACAAGGAATAATGTATGAATTAATGAGTAGATAGGTTGACGATAAAATGTCATTGTTTTTAATAACAAAGAAGAACTTTATAATGGAAGTGAGAAGCAAGAAGAGGACCATAATTTTGAAACGAAATGGAGCAAAGAAGAGAAGAAAAACATGGATTTAGATAAAACAATGCACAGAGTGCTTTGAAACAATGCCAAAAAGACATCTGCCCCGATTCCAGTCACAAATGCCAATTCTCATTTGAAAATTATTCCTTTGAAATCCAGGTGATAGTATTAAGAATACAATTTGACAATATTTAAAAATATTTTCTGGTGGAAATATTTCTTCCTAGAAGAGAACCAAAATTATATACTTTATCTGACAGCCTTTCCATATGGAAAAAAATCCACAAATTTCAGTATAAGAGCTTTATATTTGAATAATAAAAAGGTTTATTTTATTTTATTATTAGTTTCAAGTATACAGTACATTGGTAAGACATTTATACAGTTTATAAAATGATCTCCCTAATTGTTCCTTTTCTCCTCTGGCTCTCCACCTAGCCATTACATTACTGCTGACTGCATTTCCTATGCCATGCTCCCCATCCCCGTGACCATTTATCAACTACTAATTTGTACTTCTTTAACCCTTCACCCCATTCTTCCAGCCCCCTAATCCCCTCTCCTCTGGCTGTCACTAGATTGTCCTCTATATTAGTGAGTCTGTTTTTGATTAGTTTGTTCTTCTTATTCCTTAGATTCCTCCTATAGGTGAAATCATATGGTATTTATCTTTCTCTATCTGACTTATTTCACTCAGCATAATAACCTCTAGGTCTATTTGTGTCATTGCGAATGGTAGGATTTCATTTTTGAATGACTGAGTAATATTCCATCGTATATATGAACCATAGCTTCTTTGTCCAGTCATTTGTTGATGGGCATTTATGTTTTTTTTCCAAATCTTAACCATTGTAGATTGAGCTGCCATGAACATAGGGGTGCATAGATCTTTTTGAATTAGTGTTTTGGTTTTCTTTGGATAAATGCCCAGAAGTGCAATTGCTGGGTCAAAGGTATATCCATTTGATTTATTGATGACAGCCATTCTGACAGGTGTGAGGTGATATCTCATTGTGGTTTTAATTTTCATTTCTCTGATGATTAGTGACCTTGAGCATCTTTTCATATGTCTATTGGCCATCTGTATTTCCTCTTTGGAGAAATACCTGTTCAGGTTGTCTGCCTGTTTTTTAAGTGGATTGTTTGTTTTTTGTTGTTGAGTTGTATGAGTTCTTTATATATTTTTGGATATTAACGTCTTATCAGATGTATCATAAGCGAATATCTTCTCCCATTCAGTTGGTTGTCTTTGTTTTGTTGATGGTTTCCTTTGCTGCACAAAACTTTTTAGTTCGATGTACAATAAAAAGTTTAAAAATTTTTTCTCCAATAATACTATTTAGCAATATCAAATTTAATAGACTGTTGCTATAATTAAGGAATATGTCTAATGTGCAAACCTTTATGATGCTCAAAACTGTGGTTCAGTTTCTGAGTGGAGTGCTACATTCTACTTTGCCAGTAGAGATATAGCAGCTTAGTCATCTGTCATAAGTTCCCTGAGATGTGGCTATTAGTAGAAACCTCTGACTCAACCCAGCTCTAAGTCAAGATGTAATTTGCTACACGGTGTGCTGTGATGAGATGTGAGAGAATCAATTTTCATTTTGGAGAAAATGGAATAAATCTACACCTGCAGTTGACACGGAGGTCACAACCTCATCCTGGGAATGGAGAGCAAGCCACAAATGGTCCTAGTTTTGTAATTTCTAGATTTGATTACTGTAATTCGCTGAGTCTACGCACCTGAAACTGTCCACCCAATGACTTTTTCTGGTGTAGAATAAAGTGAATCAACTATTTAAAACCAGCTATTGATAACACTTCAGTATAATTTCATAGACATTGTATCTATTAAATGATATTCCACTGTCATTTCAAATGACCAAGTAGAGGAACTTGTCATAAAACACTTGAAATAGTCTATGAAACTTCATATGAAATAGAACAAAAGGCACAGGAGCTTTCCTTTATTTCATACTTATTATATATCAGAGAGTGATTCCGCAGGTATATAGAAACAAGCACAGATATCTGTTTTATGATGGCAATGATCCTGTTATTTGGCTTTTGTTATTTTTTGTCTATATTAGGATTTTGAAACCTCAAGAAAAATGACAAGCCATACTAGTTAGAAAATATCATGGTTGAGTAGAAGCTGTTTGAATTTAAAATCAAATTCAAGAATTTTCTCGAAAGCATGGGTACACACAATTTTTTATTCTGGTTATAGTTTCATTTGTACAGGGCAGGTTTTTAAATTTTTTTCTGTTAAATATCATAGCAATATAACTTTTATTTACACCTATTATGGTTTTTTAAGTTACAGCATGTCATATAATAAACTGTTTACTAAACTAAATTTGTTTTAAGTAAACAGAATGATCTTTAAGTATGAATGAGAACTGGAAAATTGCTTCTTCCAAGTCATATATTAAAAAGGAAATAAAAGCTGTGTTCAAATGGTAATAATTTTCATGGAAACCATGAGCCAGCTAACATTGTTATCATTATAATTAAAACACTTCACTTTCTGTGAGAGAAGACCTTTTAAAAAACTAGGAAAAGAATAAGAAAGGGAAGAAAATGGCCAGAACACTCATCATTTTAGATCTCTCTCATTTTATTCTTATTGCTCTATAGATCTGTTCTGATATGACAAAGAGATTATTTGGTGATCACTTTGGCAGGCCCATAGTGAGAGTGTTCCATGGATAGGGAATAAGCAAAAATGGATGAGAGCGTGGGTCAGAGATAGTGGGTTGGGATAGACGTGCGTCCAGCAGTTAGACGAGCCTTTTCCACATGGTGGTAGGGAATTTGGTCAGAGATAGTGAGTTGGGATAGACGTGCGTCCAGCAGTTAGATAAGCCTTTTCCACATGGTGGTAGGGAATTTGGCCCTCCATATTTAAGCTGACTCAGACCTGTGGGTAAACACACAGAAGTGGAATTGTAGATATATTTATTTTCAGGCTGAATAACTTTTGTAGAGGGAGCCACACCATGGTCAGGTTTATGGGAGCAGAGTCACCTCCTGGATGACAGAAGAGGCAAGAGCAAGGCAGGTTGTTCAGTGCCGTGGGCAGGGGGCCAGAGCAAAAGCAGAAACAAAGTTGTTTTGACTGAACCAATATGATAGTCATTCGTAGAATCCTGTAGCTTCATGCAGAAGCAAAGACCCAGCATGGCGACTAATCCCCAACTTTCTCTGACTTGTTGTTATGATCCTGACAATCCTCAGCACGCCTTAATTAAAATTGACTGTGAAATGGGGAAATTCTTCCTAGGTTAAATTACTGTATAGACTGTTCATGACTGAACTTGGAGAAGACCAGACTAAACTCTTAGTATGAATTGTTAGCAGAGAATTTTAATAAAATTATAGGACGTTAAAGGTTGAGTATCTAAATTTGCCTTTGAAATTTACCTACAAATGAAGTGAAAAAAACAAGGAAGGATTAAACCATGTTATTTATGGCGTATAGTTGGCATGCTAGAGATTAAGCTAGGACAGGTGAATGAAACTTTTCTTGTAGCAACCAATACGTGAGAGAGGCCAACAATTTTCATCTTGTTCTGCTTGTTCTGATAAAACCGAGGCTCCATAAGATTAGGTAAGGATTATGTCACATTTCCAGGAAGTGTCATTTTACTGTATAAACCAAGATTTGTCTGAAAAGCTCTATCTGAGGAGAAAATTCATGAGCTTTCAGACATATTAACACTTCTAATGTGCCGTTTCTCCATGTCTTTCTCTTTCCAACACTACCGATCCATCCTGAATCGACTTTTAAGAATGCACGTAAAGTGCATTTAACACATCAAAACGCATCCAATTTTCTGCAAAACACGAATGGAAGAATTAGGTGTGGATGAAAAGCTTTCTGAGAGCCAAAGGAACTAAGCAATGCTAATAAATGAATTAAATGAATGCCCTTTTTTTTTTTTTGGCTAGAGAAACAACTTTCAGATGCATCATTCAATTATTCCCTCAAAACTGCAGGAAGTGATCATTTATGTTGTATATTAACTATCTAATTAAGGGCTAAATAATAAATGTTTTATCTTTCTTTCTATCAATAGAAATATTCTCCAAGTATTATTACTTATTATTAATATTGTTTACTGACATTTTATGAGAAATCCAATATATAATTTTAATGGTCAATTTGAACATTTAGAAATGCAATAAATAAATAATAAAAATAACATAATCTCACTACCTAGAACAGGGGTGAACAGATTGTGGTCTGCCAGCCAAAACCTAAAATATTTATTGTCTTGTTCTTTATACAAAGAGTTTGCAACTCATGTTAGTGGATAATACTTTTAATAATTATTTCTATTTTCCTATTTCTTTGTGCATTGTTTCCATTTACCAATGTAGAACAGGCATTTCAAATGTCATTAAATATTATACATTTAAAATATTCTATATTTATTTTCCTGGAATGAACTAAAAGTATGTGTATGTTATATGTATTTATGTACACATAGGGTATATTTGTGAGCTACTTTGAAATTCTAGTCAAATACAATGAAGTAAAATTGGACCTTTGTGTAAATTAAAAAAAACTTTTCCTGTCACTGGACACTCATTGCCTCCTGCCAGGAGGTGATATGGCAAATGTACTTATCTGTGTTGATTATGGATGTGAACTGGACCCTCTAAAACTGTATATTACTATTTTACACAAAATACGTGCAAACCTCAACTCGTTATATGTTATTTCAGGTTTGTGACATACAATATGTTTAAACCCGAACTTAGGTTATACCATTCTCAACGCTGGCAAAGGAATGCCAAGGGCAAATTTTATAATATGAGTAAAATTACCATTCAGAATTGTTTATATTAAAGTGAAAAAAGAAAGACACACGCTAAATACTAAGAAGACATATGCATACATATAGATACCGACACACAAATTTGTAAACATTCATATACCAAACACAAATACCTATATAGATATATAGGTATATATCTATACCTATATCACGAAGGTCATTAAAATGTTTTAAATGTAGAATCCTCGTCAAACATCTCAGTTCCTTTTAAAGTTACTTGCGAGAACATGTAGTGAACAGATTTCCTGTTCACCCTGAAGCTCCACTCATCCACCCAGTGCATGTTGTGTGCAGACAGAGCTCCAAGGGCTGCACTAGGTGCAGGGATGTTGTAGTTCCGTCATGGAAGTTTTCGGTGTGAGGCACTTATTAGACATGCAGGTAGAGTTACACGGCAGGCAACTAGGTAAGTGAGTTTTGAACTTACATGAGTGGTGTGTACAGAGAGAGTGTTTTGATCACCTCCGAGTCACCCTGTTGGTGAGGGATGGATCCCCGCCCTGGGGTTGCAGGGTGAACACCACCACCCAGCATGGCGTGGATGAGATCTTCAAGAGTTTATTAGTCCTGTAGATTCACCACCTGAGGAAGGAGACTCACGCGGGCCGGATGGAATTGATGGTAGGAAGGAGACCTACTTCGACCAATTAGAGGGAACCCAGGATTGATGCTCATCAACTTGGTGGTGACTTTGCCATCATCATCTTTCTAAATATGAATAAGAAACGTAACCACTCCAGCTGTTAACAGTGACATCTACCAAATCAATCTGAGAATACAGCCAACAATTATAGAGGATGACAGACTAAAGACACACACAGGAGATAAGTTTAAACTGATTGTATTGAGATTCTCCGTGTCTTCCAGAAGGATTACTTGAGGCAAAATATTTCCGTGATATCAAGGATTGAGTTCCTTTAAGTTGACTGGTCACAACTTCATGGGAATGTTGCAAAATGACACGCTGTATGATCACCCCACCCTCTGGATCAGAAAACTAGTTCTCCAGGACATTTTTACTCTGGTCCTTGTTAAAGAAAAACTCCCGTTCCTCACCACCCCCACTGCACTAATATTTAGTGAAGTCTCTATCTTCCTGTCTAACTCCTCCTGGTTTTTGCTTTGAGACATTCTTTTGAATATTCAAATGAATTGCACATATGTTTTAATTAAGTATTAAAAATTAAAATATTTTAAATAGATTTTGATTTATTATATATGGATTTTATAAAATTTATTTAGCCACTTTTTAGTATTATAAATTCTTTTTTTGTGGCAGAAAAGCCATTTCTAATGGAATTAAAGTACTTTTGTGTGTATTTGCTACAAGTATTTTTTTAGATCTTCCTGTTTTAAAAACTCTAAATTATTTTGAATATAGTTTTATAAATGATTTGAAGTAGAGATAAGGAATTTTTTAAAAAAATTTCTAACTTAGAATCTAAATGTATTTTCTGACTGATTTGAAAATACTTTTTATAAAATAAAAACCTGTGTATACATCTTCATATTTTCCCTTATATTTATTCAATATTTCTTATGAGAAAACTTGTCACTTTTAACTATTATAGTTTTATAGCACAATCAGAAGGGATACAGTATAATTAAGCATCTTTAAAAATATTTTAGATATTCTTTCATATTTATTCTTTCCTGTGAAATTCAAATTCAGTTTGCAATTAACCCACCAGAAGAAGACTATTAAAATTTTGTTTGGAATACATTAAATTTACATATTACTTTGGTCTGCCTTGTATAGTTTATACAATTTATTTCTATATAATTTAAAGTTTTATAGCTTCTGTGATTCGAATTTGTTTTTCATTATATTTCTGAATTGATAATTTCTGTTACATAACCTAGCTATTGTTTTTGCTTATCTATTTAAAAGTCAATACCCATACTAAAATCCAGGTACTCTAATTAATTTCTTAGAGTTTTCAATATAGATAGTCTTTATATAATACACTAGCGAAAGCATGAAAAACAACTTTTTAAAACAGTCATCAATGTCGTTATTTATATCTAACATTGTTTCTGCGTATATTTAGGTATGCATATTTATTTTGAGTTTAATCGTGTTTTTTAATTAATAATTCTGTTTTTCTCCCCGCTTCTATATACCATTTACCATCTCAGTGGGGAAAAGATTGGAGGATAATTAATAGGTCTTCCATCCTTGTCTTAATGAAAGTCATCCTTATGTTTTGCACCAACAAATACCCGTCCATATTTCATTATTACCATTACTAGGTCACATCGTTCCTCAGAGTCAGCAATAAAGCAAACTCAGTAACACCTGTGATGGCAGCATTTGCTCTTCCAGGTTTAATTTTTTCATAGTAACTGTTTAGGGGAAAGTGTATTATGTTTTAGAATAGTTGGAGAGCAGTTGTTTGGACAAAATAGATCCCTGTCAAGGTTATGTATATGTCCTGATGTGTAACAAGTCTGGCCTGACTGTTGTGTTCTTCTCTTGAAAACCTGTGACAGGCTATGCCAGCATCTCATACTGAAGGAGTACATATGTGCCTATTATAGGAAGAGCAATACCTAGTGGAGTAAAAGGCAACACATGGTAAATGCTTTATAAATACATTTAATGGCATTTGTGGAGCAGCGTAGCAATACAGATTGGAAAAATGTACGTGTAATATAAATGTTTATATATAAGGTACAAGTTCGACCATAGAGATGTGCTGAAGACAGGTTACAGAAAGCCAGGAAATAAAGAAAGCTAGCTGACGGGAGTCTTTGAAGTTTTGCTATATATATTTTCAGCTTTTTAAGACATTTTGGAAATACATGACTACTGATACCCAGTCTGGCAGATAGCCTGAGATTATTGAGCATTTTTTCACTAGAGAACATGAGGACATATACTTATTTTTTTAAGGAATTAAAGAGATATATACATGCATGTACATATACACATACACACACGCACTATATGTTTTATATGTATGTTTTACATACACTTTTATAAAATATAATAAACTTTATCATAATTCACTACATATTTACATTATTTAAGACCAATAATATGCTTAGCATTCATCTGTTAGCTGAAGTGTTATATTAGACATTTAGAGACACTGACAGCTCCGTGGCCCCAGTGTGTTGGACTCCCTTATCAGCAGGGGTCCCCAACCCCCAGACCACAGACCAGGTACTGTCCATGGTCTGTTAGGAACTGGGCCACACAGCAGGAGGTGAGCGGTGGGCTAGCGAGCAAAGCTGCATCTGTATTTGCAGCCGCTCCCCAAACTCTGGCATCACTGCCTCAGCTCCGCTTCAGATCATCAGGCATTAGATTCTCATAGGAGCACTGGTCCCTGGTGCCAAAACGGTTGGGGACCGCTGCCTTAGAATGATTTCCATATCACCGAAGCAAAGATTAAACATACTGAAGTGGTTTACTTGCAAATACCCTCACCCTAATTAAACCAAAATATTGTCTTTAACATCTAGCAAAGAAATTGATTTACTTTTTTTTTCCTCTTCTTTTTTCTTCTTTTAGTGTTACAGAAATTCAACACCATAATTTGCATTTAGCTAATTATCCTAAATTTGATCAAATACATTTTTTGCTGCTTTGTACTAAAGAGAAAGTTTGGAGTAAAAAAGCCCTCACCCCAGGTCTTTCCCATTTCCTGAGCAATTTTTTTTGAGACCTTCTCTAGTTCAGAAGTTCCATAACAATTATTTCATTATGAGTTTTTATATATGACACTCACCAATTAGGAGAGTAGTTATTCCCACAGGTTAGTTATATAATTGCTAAAGAGGGCATTACTGAAAAATGTTAACCAAATTTGGAAACTTCAAGAACATGAGAGAAAAGATAACTCATGGTTTTGAATAATTACTATGTTTCGAGGAAGATAATCTCATATTCCTAACCTTTGATATCTTTCTACTCTTTTATTTAGAGCATCCATGGCCCAGGGGACCCTGGTCAATATATTTCTGCAAACTTCACTTCATACATATATAACATATTTTATAATGCTGACTTTTTTTTTCTATGCCAAATACCTGCCAAGATGTTTCTCATTTCAGGACTTTTTTATTCCATTCAAAAATCCTTTCCTCCTGGCCTTTCACATAGCTGGCTCCTTCTCAGGAGCCAAAATTTAAAACTAAGTCCACCTGCCAGAAGGGCCTTTCATGAATACCTATGTTGAATGCCTTCATACATTTTTTTTTGACAGCTGAAACTTACCTTACTTTTGTTTATATGGTTTTTGAAAAATTATATTCATATGATAGTTTTCCAGGCAAGCTGTGAGTACTTCTCTTGTTCCTGGCTTTTGACAAATGCCTAGAAGACACTGTAGGTACAAAATAAATATATGTTGAATAAATGGATGGATAAATGAAAGGATCTGATGACCACTCAAATGTTTGTGAGGAAGTGGGGATAGCCACAAAATTTCTCAGAAAAAAAAAATTCCCTTTTAAATAAATTTATTTTTATTCAAATACGACATGCATATAGACTAGAACACGAAGTGTACATACACCTGGCCAGTATTTTGCAAACTGAACACACCCATATAACCAGCATACAGATTAACAATATCATCAGCACCCGAAAACCCTAATTCGTGCCCATTTTATTCACTACACTATAGAACAAAACCCTTTCAGGTGTGTTAAACGCATCTACATAAAAACAGTTTCTGATAAGCCACTTTACAATACTTTTCATCCAGTTTAAATTATAAGTATAGATAAGTAAAATATAACTTTTATAAAAATAAATAAAAAAATTTTTAATTTTAATCTTATTTTAAAGAAGAGGAAATACGTAAGGACATTTAACAAGTGGCAAAAATAAATTTTGAAATCATATTTAAAAGCAATCATGAGTATTATTAAAATATTTATGAAGTAGAAAAGAAAATGCACATACTCTCTCTCCTTACACCTTTAGAGAGCACATTCTCTAAACGTTCAAATATATCCAGTGATAAAATTTAACTCTGTAAAATTAAAAATGGAACGTCACATTATACAGCCACGTGCAACGTTGCTACATTTTTTTTGTTTGTTTTTTGTTTGTTTTTATTACGTTGTCTTCAGTTTTGCATTCGGTGTTTCCTCATGCCATCCTGACATTCACTGCTCTCATTACCTTGTCAGACTCCACCTTTGCCACACTCTGCAGTCACCGCCGTCCCTGAATTAATCAGCATCATCGATGGTGTAGAAAAATCGCCTTTTAAAAAATGTCTGCAAGTACTTAACGTTTTTCCTCCGGCTTTTCTCAGTTCTCACCTGATCTGTCATGAGAAGGCTGTACAGGGCAATCACGTAAGAAGAGGAGGTACCCCTTTTCATCATCACACCAATCATTTTGAAACTAAGATCTTTCTCCATGCAAATCTCTCAATGGTTGAATCTTTACTCATGTTTCTAAAACAGACAAGTCTACGCTTAAGAATGAGTAGAATATATCTTTTCTCCAATATCAAGAGGAACGACCTTACACATTTAACAATGAACATATCTGCAGTATGTCCCCTCACGTCTCCAAATTCTAGTTACTCTAATGCAATAAGTGTGGAAAGTTTGAGTGTATGGATGTGCATGTGCGCGTGTGTGCTTGTGCATGTGTATGTGTGTGTCTAAAATCCTATAAATCAGATATTTTTGGCCTAATCGGTTTAGTGAATTCGGTTCACTGAAAACCAATTGGACAAAATTTTGATGCAACAGAACTTTACATGTGTTAATGACTTATACAGTGTACAAATTAATTTTCAAATAGAGTTTCGATAACTTTGAAAATTCTTTTGAAATTTTAATTTCCCAGTAGCTCTTGTATCTGAGCAACTCTGTCATAGTTGCTTAGTCAGACTTTACTCTGTCTTGTTGAATGAAATGATAATTATATGTTGATGTCGGCCTCTAAATGCTGAGCACTGTTTAAATGCTCAAAACCATCCACGCTAAGTAGTGTTTCTATCAAATAAGCTAACATATTGTTAAGTAAATTAGAAAAAAACTAGAGTGAAAATGTACTGGAAGAAAAAAAAACTTGCCTGTGTATTATGCTCAAATTTTAAAATATATGAGAAATTCTCATTGTGCAATGCCTTATACACTGAAATTAACTAAATTTTGGTGGCAAAATGATTTTAACTATACTAATATTAATTTTATTAAGCTCTATGATAACTTTAAAGAACATCACTGGCAGTTAAAAATATCCCATGTCACAGTGAGTGCTAAAGTAGGTGTTGTGAATATAGTTTCGATGAATAAATATTTGGCAATGGTCATTTTTTCAGATGAAAAGTAACTCACATTTAATACTTTTCTATGAAGAGATACTACTGTGCCATCAGTAGAAAAAAGTTAAGTGAGGCAGAGGGAGTTTCAGTGATTTACCAGATACATTCTTCTAATAATTTGAATGTAGGCAAGAACATGTGATAGCTGCTAATGGATTTTTACTGAATTGTATGTTGCTGATAGATATTTACTGAATCGACTCTGACACTTTTCTTTACACAATTGATCAATTCACTAACTTTTTTCAAATTGATTTCAGGAAACATATTCCCCACAATTAGGTCATTGTTCACATTTTTGGACCCTGTAAGGAACATAATGCACTTTCACATGTTTAATAAAAGTGGAAAATGGCATATTGTTTTCAACCTTTTAAATGATCTGTATATATCTTTACCCTCTATCTTTCATCTTTCAGTAATCATTATCATCATCATCATCATCATCATCATCATCATCATCATCATCCATCTAGCATTCACTAAAGTTAAAGCTGAGATAGAAATTTTCAGTATCAGAATTGGGTAGAGGCTCCCTGGGTATATCCAGTAAAGCAGGTGGTGGAATTAGAATTACTGCAATTCAAGGTTCATTAACTCTTGTTTATAATTATAGATAATGTGAATATGTAAACAAACAGGTCGACATTTGCTTTATATGCCAAATTTTAATTTATTAATCGTCAACGAATAAATGTTTTTTCCAAAGACTTGCAAGCGTATCTACAGTTGGAGGCACCATTTTCTTGATTTTAAATGAATGGAAAAAGAAAAGAATTTTGTTTTTGGTGGGAATGTAAATTGGTAAAGCCACTATGGAAAACAACATGGAAGTTCCTCAAAAAAATTTTAAAAATGGAACTATCATATGACTCAACAATCCCACTTCTGGGTAAACATCCAAATAAATTAAAATCAGAATCTTGAAGAGAGAGCTGCATCCTCCCACCTGCCCCCCATTCATTACACTGTTATTCACAAAAGCCAAGTGTATTCTCGTGTTTTAATTAAGGTTTTATAAATTTCCTCTGGCAGATCTGTTTCTCTGGGTCTGAATTTTGACTGACCTACCTGATAATCTTCTCTCTGGATCTTGGATTTCCTTAGATGAATTTTCAGTTTCTTGTTCCATTCTTCTTTTTTTTTTTTTTTTTTAATAAAGTCTGGTTATAGAAAAGTGCTGAAGAACAGGCTTTCCACCAATGATGAGAGAAATGTATTCTTTCTTTATAGAGCAATGAGCTATAAAGTGTGGTAGGCCAGGTGACCTGGGCAAGGACCTCTTTCTCTGGTCTGATGGTTCTCTTCCAGCTCCAAAGGCAGAGTCTTATCACATTCTTAGCCTTTCCTGGGTCAGAAATCCGTAGGACACCAGGGAATGAGGTGTTATCTATAAACTTCAGATCTTCAATCTCTTCCCAGAGTCCACTCTTGCTGACCCTGTACCCGGAATTTCCTCAGCCCATGAGGTAGAAATTATGGACAAATCCCCCTCACTAGGACACAGAGAAGGCCATAGCTTCATTTACATACAGATGCCTGGGTTTCAGGAGCCACTTGGCTCTTAGGCATTCAGCATTGTGGAGTTGGCAGGAAGGAGAATGGAGCCAGACATGGTGCTTTAGATGTCCTCTGTCCCCTTGTCACTTTGGCCCCGTCACCCTCACTCCTGACCTTTACGTACCTTCTTACTTTAATTTGAGATATGCCCTGTATGGATTATTGAAATACTCATATTTTAAGAATAAACTTTAATAGTTTAATGCTAAGAATTTCAACCTACCCTAGGTGTATGTAAAAGGAACAAAACAAAACAAAACAGGTTCGATAAAAGTAAAAATACTGTTCTTAAATTAATATTTTCTTTTAAAATTTTTCATGTTAACCCTTTTAATTTTTCAGATGCAGAACTTCTAGGTAGAAGACAAATGCAAAGTACTCAGTATTTTATAATCTGAAAAGCTCACTATTTATATGAACTGAGGGAGAGGGAATTCAAACAGTTAATTCTTTTAAAGTTCACTTATTATCATTTTCTTTCAACCTTTAGAAGACAAGGATTAATTATCTAATTATGGAATCTAAATACCTTTGTGTTTTCTCTTAATATAAGATATTTTAATGTACCAATCTTTTTCAAAGTGGACTCAGTAGAGATGTAGTCCTTAAAATCGTGGTCCTTACCTTATACTATGTACACACACACACACACACACACACATGGTGGGAAGAATATTTTAGAAAGCATACTTTTAATCATTTCACATTGCACACATGCTCATTTTATATATTTACTGATATTTGAAAGATAAATTCTAGATCTAAAACTAATTTATGTTTTTATCATATTTATAGTTCTTAAATACAAATGATATTTAAACTTTTGATTGAATTTATTTATAAATTGTTTAATTAATCAATTTAAATCGTCTCCTTCAACCCCTAGAGTTTTACCGCCTATGCACACTCTCGTCTCTCTACTGTTCTAAAAAAAATTGAGCTGTTAGAAAACCCTGTTGTTTATACTTCTGAGTCTCTTTTTTATATAAAATAAGTAAAAATTACTATGTTTATAAATCATATGCTTTAGTAAAAGATGAATACATGAATACATAATTATTTAGAACAGATAAACACAATTTTACCTATTTTGTAAAACTTTATTTTGTTGTGTTCCTGTTCTTTTAAGAGTTTGGGGAAAATGTACACACATACACACACACGCACACACATATAATAAAATTTAAATAAAAATTTATATTGCTTTATCTTTAGACTTATTACAACATAGGAGACCAAAAAGAGTAAGGATTCACTTTTCCATTAAGACTAGACCATATTTAAGTAAATTTTGCAGTACCTAATTTTAAATTTATACTTGTAAAAGATAGTCCAAATGACAGATCAAATAGTGATGCACTTAATCTATGTTTCTGCCAGTATGATTTTAACAGGGACCTTATTTGCAAATGTAGGTGGATCTGATGCCTGCTTCCTTGATGTGATTATGGAAATATGTAAAATAATAATGTATAAGTATATAAGTCTTGTAGTCAGAGACTGTGTCATGTGGAGATTTCAATAATTTTCTATTACTGAGACTTATTTATAGCAGTTGGTAAGATATGTTTTATATTCAGAAATAGGATATATTTTTCTTCAAAAGCAGGTTTTATACACTGTTTTGAATTTTTCTTAATCAATTTAGTACTATTGTTCAAACTGACATTTTTAGATTTGAAGGTTGGGGAATTTATTTTTCATTTAAGTAATACCATCTACCTGTTCAAAACAAAATGCCAGATGCAATTTAAGACATGAAATTTTAAAAATGCAATCGAAAGGCAGAAAAGGATATTGCCATGAAAGGCTTCAGTGGTAACATCACAGCTGAACCTAGCAGCAATTTTGGCTCTAGTTAAGCTGGATGTGTCATCCCATAAAAAAAACTATTTTGTGAAAATCTACACTCTAAGAGCCCAAAAATAAGCCTGGGTAAAAATATGTTTCAATGTACAACTCTTACTGTAAAGATGACCTTCTGAAAATAAGTTGAACTAGCCTACTCGATGGAAGTCCTTAAACTCTATTTCTTTATTATGTGCAAAAATCTTTAATCATCCTATTCAAGAACTTGTAATGGAAAATGCCATAGTGTATTGAATAAATATTAATTTCCCAAATTATCTGAGACTATCTGCTGCCCGGCTCTTCATAACATTGCTGGATTTGGTCTTAAAATGTAATCTCTTTTTAACCTCTATAGAATAACATGTCACTTTGAGCTACAGTTGGTAGACTCCATAAATGAAATTAAAGCAATATCGAGAAATATTGCCTAAAAAGACAGAACTTCCATAAGGACAATTTTAAATGTGTAACATGAGATGTCTTTTCAGGAGTCCATATATCAAATTAATAATGTTTGTGCTCGTAGCCTGTTTACAGAGCGTTCCTCAGGAAATAAAACATAGAGCAGGGGGCCATTCCGTGGATACCAAGACAGCCTCTCCTAGACACATCTGCGCGAACATGCACTGAACTGATATAAAGTAAACTTGAAGAGGAATTGTTTTCCATCTACAGAAATTATCTATTTCTTGCTTTTTTTGGTTTACCTTCCTCCTCTGTAAATGAGGACATTTCTCCATTGAAAGAAAGTCAGAAGACAGAATTTACTTTCTTAGGTAGTGAATATGTCCTTAAACAGAAATTGGAACAAAATGAAAATGCTTTGGGGGGCATGATGATAATTTATTTTCTGACATATATACGAGATTTTGTTGTATGCTACAAAATAAACAACAAAGTGTATTTTCATCTAATGCTCTCAAAGATACTTGTCCTCACCGCTGATATCTTGCTTGATCATGTGGCTTCCTTTGGCCAATGGAATGGTATTGCATATGTCAACCAAGGCTCTAAATGAACTCTTCGTGGTTTGGCTCATCTCTTGCCCTCTTGTGAATCTTCCATAGAGTCCAATTTCTAGGTAGCCTGTTCTTCTCCTGTTGGAAGGCATTATAATGATACTGCAAAGACTTCTGTACCCTAACCCCCAGAATGTGTGAATATGTTACCTTAAATGACAAAAGAGACTTCCTGAATATGATTAAGTGGAGTAGTCCCCCTTCACTACAAATTTGCTTACCCATGGTCAACTGCAGTCCAAAAATTCTGGGATTGAAATGGAAAATTCCAGCAATAAATAATTCATAAGTTTTAAATTGCACGCTGTTCTGAGTGATGAAATCTCGAGCCATTTCCCTCTGTCCTCCTCAGGACACGAATCATCCCTTTGTCCAGCATATCCACACGATATGTCATTTTGCCTCATAACATATTAAGTTAGAAAGGCTTGAAAATTTTAGAACTTGGATTATGGTTTTTCTTTGAAAATCAATATAGATTATATATTTAGTTAATAAAAGAGAATGTAGATAATTTAATATAAAAAACAAATAATTACTCATTAATTGGAGATTGTGATTAGTCTTTCAGATTATCAGAGTTATGGTTTTTTGCCCAAATCATAGAAAAAATAGAAGCATTTAAAAATCAAAACTATACTCATTTTTTCATTAATCAAGTAATATTCTAATTTTGAGGTGAATAGAAAAATAGTAGAGTCCTTGTTATATTATGTCACTAAAAGTAGAATATAGGGGTTTGATTTCACAGATTAGCAGCAATATCCCTAAATTGAGGATGTTTGCATATTTTAATTATCTTCCTGAGGAAAAAGAATATGTATGGGTCTGTGTATCTGTCTGTCAGACTTCTACCAACTGTCTATAAAATTGTTAGGGAAATTGAAAGCTAAGATTGATATACAGGCCTAAGAAAGAAAGTAAAAGTTGGATGAGTAATAAGTTGTGCAAGGTGTGTGGCAACGTGGAGTCTCCATACAGGTGTTTCTCCACCGCGGGTTCCTGACATCCTGGTGAGGAGATGAGTTCATGGGCCAGCCCCGTTTTTGGATAATGGCGATGTAACTTCCTCCCTTCACAGCACTTGGTTCTCAAGGTTGTTCTGTCCATAGCTCCAGTTTGTAGGGCCTCCCACAGCCACATCACCAGATGTCCAGGGGCGACCACTTTGGACTAGGGAATAGCCTGGGGGTGGCATTCACCCCGACAGTGTGTAAATGCAGAGTGATATTTTGATATGCCAAAGAATTTCTGAGTTGCAAAATGTGTGTGAAATCCTGTGAGGTGTTGATGGGATGGGAGTAGGAACTCACACTGGGCAGGTACAAGTAGCAGACATCATGTGAATGGAGACTGTGTCATAGGTGGAGTAGGACTCCATGTACCTCTTTACCGCAAGGCGATAATCCTTACATTGGCCCATTTCTAGGTCCACTTATTCTGTCTTCTCAGGCAAAAGACTCTGTCTTAGTCTTGGGGCTGCTATAACACCATCACCGCAAACTGGGTACGTTATATACAACAGAAGTTAATTCCTCACCATTCTGAATATTGGGAAGTCCAAGATCATGAGGACAGCATGGTCATTGTCTGGGGAAGCCTCTCTTCCGGGTTGCGGACTGCTGACTTCTCGCTGTGTCTTCACATGGTGGAAGTGGCCAGCAAGCTCTCTGGGCCTCTTTTATAGGGCACTAATCTCATTCTTAAGGGCTCTCGCTCCATGATTTAAATACCACGTAACGGCCCCTGCTTGTCTTGTGTGTTAGGATTTCAACATTTGAATTTTGGGGGAATATAAATATTCAGAGCAGAGCAGACTCTCCCATTTTGATGAAGTCTTCCAGAATGATCTGGGTTTGGGGATCACTATCTATGAAGTTCCCTTCCTTCTACCACTCTGTCAATCCACTGTCCAGTTCTATATCACATCACCTCATTCCCTCTATATCTGTGCCCCGTTTGCCAAAATGATATCCCTCCTCCTCTTTTCTGCTAAAACTTGATGGGTAATTATACACGATGTTTTAATTATTGGTGATTTTTAAACAAATGACTTCATTTCCTAGAGCGGAAAAGGGCTTAAACTACAAACACACTGAGATGGTGTGGGGATAATATGAGCTTGCCATTCTACTAATGAAGTAAAATACAAATGAGAAATATCAGCTGATTTAATTTTCTGTCACGTTTAATTTTAAGTGTGAATGACATAGAGGAATATTTTCCAACTTTCTGAGTTGCTATCATTTGCTATTCATAAAATGAAATTTGGTGGTTAGAAATTAGCATTTTACCAGTTCAGTCTTGACAAGGAAGCCCATCCACCAAACAAAAATTTTGAAGTCCCATTGCAAATTGGCATAGTCAGAAAGCTGAAATTTAGTTTAAATGAAGAACATTTCTGATTTGTCTCAATTATGTGTATTTATCACTGCCTTTGTTTTATTTTCTTATAGATTATTCATACCCTTACTATTACAGACATGTTTACATAATACCCAATGTATTATCCTATATTAGTGACTCTTGAAGATGGAGACTCTTATGAATGGAGGCAACTAAAATAACAACTTGCTATGAATATAGCTATAGTAAAATATTTTGGTAAGATTTAGGAACATCAGACATTGTTTTAAATAGGTCATCTTTATATTATTTAATATTAACTTAAATCATTAAATATTTAATTTAAATTATTATGGATTTTAATCATTTTTAATGAAGTCACTAACTAGGAATTTATATAATTTCCTAACACCACCTCTACTGAAACTTGTTTATTCTCCAGTTCTCTGTTTTTGTTTAATCCTTTTACTCTGGAAAGTGGAAATTGATCCCCATGTTTTTTGCTCTCCAAAAATGTCAAAAAGTTTGACAGCTCTCCAATGAAGATGAAATTAGAATAACACAGCTCATAAAAAGAAAAACTCAGCCATATATGCACACAGTTGTTCATTAGAACTCAGAACTTGAGAGATGATGTGCTGTCTCCTAGGCAATGATGTCACTGTCTAGGGCAGCGGATGTCACCATTCAGGCATCATCAAAGGGCAAAGGGCAATGTGAGGATCCGAATTCTGGGACGTTCCTAATATCCATCAAAGCCCTCAGTGTTCAGTCTATGAGTTACTGAAATAGTCCAAAACAGCTAAAAATGGCTGCCTATCAACAGAAATCTAGTGAAAAAGGTATCTCTACCAACTTGCTAGTTGTATTTTTTGTCTGTATGTTTTAACCTATTGCATCCATTGCCATTTATGGAATTTTAGTGGAGGTTGTGGCAAATGACAAACTGAATCTGTGAAATAGTTTGGTTCTGGTTTATCTGGAAGATACATAATTATCTGTGATTATTTGTAGTAGTAACAATAACTGCAATCATTTTAAATAAACTTAATTTTTTAGGCATTTGTGTTTGTGTACTACTAGGTTTCTATCTTCCTGCTACATTTCGATTACCAGAGTAACTATAAGAAATAATTATGCAAATGGTTTATGTAATAAACCATTATTAGAGTTACTTTCTCTTCAATACAGTGAGCTAATTGATATTTAATTTTTAAAAAAGGAAGCAATATTTACAATGTATAAAAGAAAATGATATGTCCATGCATTTTTTACAGAACTTTCAAGCAAGTTTCATAAAATGTAGGTTAAGCAAACATAAACATTCTATTACTCCACAATTATTGATACATAGCAGGAAATGAGCCAAATGATGATGATGATAAAACATCTAATGCTCTACAAATTCGGGATGATTTCTATAGATTTTGCTATTCAATAGTCCATATTTAAGTGCTTTTCTTTAGCAGGTAGAAAGCTTATATGATTATAAGAAAAGTTAAGTTCATTAGCTTCCTTAGGGAATTACCTGCTTTATAGGGATAAGTACATTAACCCTCTTAATTTCAGGAGAGCAAAGAAATATGGAACTTCAGTGAATGATACTAGGGATTGTGATGTATAACTCATAAAAGAGTGCACTCTAAATTAGTGTTTTATTCAATAACTTGTTACCATACTAATAATGATTAAATTGATACATCTTTTTAAAGTTGAAAATGCGTGTGCAGTTTATTTGAAAAGACAAAAAAAAAAGACATTTGTAATGCTCTTCTTTTCCGGGGGTCCTTAAGATATTAATAAATTCAAAAAGTCTTTTGGATTCCTGATTCATACACAGTCTCAGTGGAGACTTTTGGCTTCAAATAAGTTAATAATGAGCTTTTTGGATATTGCTTCGATAAACTCATTGGGTTTCCCAATACTACTAATTGCTTAATTTGCTTATAATATTAAATTTATTTTTACTTAATCAACAATAATATATAAAGAATACTATACATAGTACTACATATAGTATAATGCACATGATGCATTATATATACATATATTTAATTTTAGAATATTAAGTTGTCATCTAACCAATCCACATCTGTCAGTATCCGGCTCAACTGTTGATATTAATTCTTTCCATGGTTGGTTAATGTAAACCAGTATCTCCATTAGGGGCAACTTTACCACCCAGGGATGTTAAGAAAAATCCGGAGACATTTTTGATTGTCACAAGTGGAGAGGGAGGCTGCTGCTGGCATCTAGTGAGTGGAGGCTGAGATGATGCTAAACTTCATACAATGCACCGACGGTTCCCACAACCAAGAATTATATGACTCCAAATTTCAACAACACTAAAGTTGAGAAACCGATATAAATGGTAAATGGATGATAAATAATAATTATTTTAAGATATAAAAAAATAAGGTCATAACTACATTAATTTATTGAACTAAAATCCAACAAACAACAACAGGTGAAGTCACCATTATAATGCATATGGTCCTGAAGTCCAAATTGTTATGTTCACAAAACATAATGCTACTTATTTCTGGAAAAGCAACATGTTAAGATCTCGGAATTCGGAACCATATTATTTAAGGTCATATTAAAATTTCACTTACTGTATGTATGACCTTGGACAAATTACTAAACATCGCATGCTGTGTTAGTCAGTTGAGGCTACTGTAACAAAGACAGGGTGGCATAAACGACAGACATTTATTTATCACAGTTCTGGAAGCTTAAGGTCAAGGTGCCGGCCAGTTCACTTCCTGATAAGAACCCCCTTCTTGGTGTGCAATAGATGCCTTTTTGCTTTGTCCTCACGTGGCGAAGGGAGAAAGCATTTCTTTTGTGCCTCTTCTTAAGGGTACTAATCCCGTTCTGAGGGTGCCACCATCATAACCTAATCACCTCCCAAAGGCTCCACCTCCAGATACCGTCACATTGGGGGTTACAGCTTTAACATATGGAGTTTTGGGGGACACAAACGTTCAGTCCACAGCACATGCCTTATCTGTAAATTGATCATAATAGCACATACATTTTAGGGTTACTGTGGTATGAAATTATTTAAGGCTTATGAAGTCTTTGTAGTAGTGTCTGTCACATAGTAAATGTTATAGAAGTACTATTATTGCATATCTTGAATACTGAATATTATAAATGTCTTGTAAGAAAGTTCAGAAAGTTTTACATGGATTCTCTTTTCAGGACAAGAAAGTGTTTTTCTAATTAAAATAAAAAGGTTTCTTTTCATTTGAGAGCACTTGCATTAATAATATTTTGTTTTTAAGGATACTGTCATCTTTCTTGAGTCTAACATTTTAAACATGCTTCTAAAGTGCAAATAATTTAAATTCATTATCTCTCAACCAAGTACAGCTACAAAACCATTGTACTAAAATGAACAGTTTTAGTCTATTAAGGAAGGGTCAAAAAGCATGTGTTCATATTAGTTATTTTCAACAAGTAATTATATCCTGCTGAATTGTGCTAGCTTTTGATCTCAATCTTAATTTTTCTTTGAGAGAAATGATGAAAATACAAAGTATTCTGTAAGAAAAAAAGAAAAAGAAATTTACCAGTGTAAAATATGAATATTTAAAATCTAAAAGAATTGTTTTTAAATTTATGATTTTAATTACATCAGTCATTCAACACACAAAGTTAATATATACTTCCTATTTATAAATGTACTCATGGAATTTGAGTATTATATAACGTGTGAGAAATATGCCAAGTGATGCTTATATTAGAACCCCTCATGCCCCTTCCTCAGGCATGGTGTCTGATACGTCGATATTCCCTCTCGCGATGATGTGCCCTGTCCTCATGGTTTAAGTACTATATACATGCTGCTAAATCCCAAATTGTTATCTGTCGTCCTGAAGTCTAATTCACATGCCAATCGGCAATAAGACAATTCATAAATAAATTTACATCTGTGAATGTCAGCCTCATCCTTAAATGTACTCTTGAAAATTAAAATACAAAAATAAAATAAAATAAAATAAGAGAAATAAGTATCTGTATTCCTTGTTCTGAATAATACCAGGTTAACTGCAACCTGCACACACTAGATCTGAGACCTCGATATGCAAGGTTCTGCTGCTGCTGAAGTTCAAAGCCAGACGCCACAGAACCATGCATGAGAACTGCCTGTAACTTGTAATGAGTCCTCAGCAGTAATGTTTCCCCATCCCCACCCCCATAATAGAGGCTCATGATAGTCACGTTCGAGGCAGGACATTTTGAATGAATTTGATAGAGGTTTTATCCCCATAGTTTCAAATAAACTGAAATATATTTATACTTAAAGTTTTCTGAGAACGATGCGTAGCCTCAAGTTTATTAATGACAAGATTATCTTCTAATTTTGTGTTTGTTTTTAGATCTTAAGTGCTTACATTTAAAAGTGTTTTAAAATCCTGAGTAAAATTATTTTTGCCATATAGAAAAATATATCTTTGTTACTAATGTCATTCATTTTAAAAACTAAATATTATTTTAATTAATTTTATTAAAATTCACTCTTCGGATAACCTATGTTTGTGGTTGTGTTAAATCGAACAGAGTTACGAATTAAAATTTTGAAATTTGCATAGTACCTTAGCTAATTAAAAAAGCAGCATTCATTTGGTGACAAGAAACTCCATCTCTATGGTCTTCCTCCCCAAAAAAGCATTAACCCAAGTCTAATCACGAGACAAACATCAGACAGACCCAGACTGAGGGAAATTCCGTAAGATGCCAGACCAGCATCTCTCAAAATTGTCAAGATTATAAAGGGTAAAGAAAATCTGAGGAAAAAAAAAATCATAGACCAGAGGAGGCTAAGGAGACATGATGCCTAAATGTAAAATGGTATCCTGGATGGAATCCTGAAACAGAAAAAGGACATCAGGGAAGGCAAAATGAAATGTGAATAAACTGCGAAGGGAAGCTCATAAGAATGTACTAGTCGTTTCTTTAGTTCTGACAAACGCGTCATCGTGATGTAAGAAGTTAGCACCAGAAGCAGGTGTGGTATATACGGGAATGCCCTTACTCTGCTCGCAACTTCTCTGTAAATCTAAAATTATTTTTAAATGTTTATTTGCATAAAATATATCATTCAAATAAAGGTCAACAGATTATACAAATGAAGTCATAAACGAAACAGCTATTTCAAATTATTTTTTAATATTTTTATCGTTTGGTAGGATAGAAATTTAGAGCATGGTGACATTTATGAGAAAGGATCAAAAAAAAAAATCTTTTCTAGGTAGAATTGAGAGAGGGCCATAGGGAAACACATGATTCACAATGAAAATTTAGAACTTGGGAAAGTACAGTTGTATCTGTAGTGCTTCCGTATCTCCTTTTAGACATGCTACAGATTAATTGAAACTAGCGGCCGAAAGACAATATGAGTATCTGTTCTAAATTTCATTTTCAAGTAATATACTTTGTCCAGATTCCTAGAGAAAGTTATATGACTCCAATTCTTTTAATTAGATGCTCTGAAATCAAATCAGTACAATTGCAAGACGACGGTTCTAAAAGATGAAATCATCTTTAACTGTCTCACCAATTCTCTGTGTCCATTCCTGGTGAGAAATCACTCACGTGGCCACATTGGATCAATCAAACTGTCACCATTTGGAGAAACAGATAACATTGCATACAACTACAGCAACCTAGTTCATGTTTTTAAAGGATAATGTAACACAGGTGCACATATACATTCTAACTTCATCTGAAAAATAAGGGTCTTACTTGGAACATTCTGATGAAATAGTATAGTAGCAGTTGCCTCAGAAGAAAAGATATTTCCTACCCAGGAGAAATAGTACTCTAACCTTTAAAAATATGGGGAAAGAACAGAGGCATCTTTCTCACACTTGGAAAGAAACAACAAATACACGACAAGGACAAGATTTGCACTCTGTTTGTCATAACTGGGCAGCCATGGCAACCACTCCTGATGACAAAATTCAGGGAAGAGAGAAGGAGGATAAATAACCTTGACTAGTGGTCCCAATTTATTTTTGTCCAACCCTATAGTTTTAGAGAAGGTAGAAGAAACACAGTGACATTTCTTTCCTTCCACCCATTTGTACAAATGAACTCTGATTTTACATAGATCCTTCATTCGGTCCCCTGCAGGGATCTTCCAGGCTTCAGGAAAGAATGTCTGCGTAAATTAGTTCAAAATGACTATGCCCCTGTGTACTTTAGAACAAGTAAATGATTTCTGTCTCGGTTGGAAGTCCCTTGTAAAAGGTTATGGATTAAACCTAATAAGCAAGAGAAAACACAGCTGTGATAAATAGTGCTCCGGAAGGGCTGCACTAACCAAAGCAGAGTGGGCAGGAGCCAGAGTACCCTCGTTTGACCTAAGCAATGGGTTACCTGGTGACACCACTACCGTCTTTAACATGGAAGAATATGCCAAGGAGTTGGTGGATACAGCATTGTCATTTGAGTGAGGGAAATAACCTCCCCTTATACAGCATCACACACAGAGGTGAGATACAATGAATGATGCCCTGTGATCTATAATGCTTCACACAGCTCTAACTTCCTGAACAGTCAACACGGGGAAGTGATCGTATTTTAGATGAATCTTTTCTTCTTGAATTGTGCTAAATTCCCTTGGAAAACCACTGGGAATACCACGGATGACCTCCTGTACACAGCCTGCAAAGCTCAGGTGGTCTGATGTGGAAAATGGCAGTGAAAACCTACTCTCTATTCAGTATGCAGTTGGCATATATGTGACCAAGGTAGCAAATTCACCTGCTTAGTACTGACTGGGCGAAATTTCAATTCCAAGATTTTCACACTATGCTTGGATTTAAGTTTTGAAAAACATTCTGAAACAGATGGCTATCAAAACCTGAAAAAAATCATTTGGAAATTTAAATTCAGTAAAATAAGAAACACAGGCTCACAAGGCTATAAACCTCAGAGTGGTAAAAAATCTATTATTCTATGAAAAAGAAAAAAAAAGTGGAAACCTGGAAAATTATTTATGTAGCAAATAAATATAACATTTTGAAACCATTATTCCAAGTAAAAAAGAGAGAGAGAAAATAAAAGAAAAAGGAATAAAGGACAAAAAAATGAATGCAAACGAGGAGGACACTTCTGGCTTCAATTTTCAAACTATCATATTTTAAGACTCTCAAACTCTGCAAAATTATCAGTTAACAAAAATAGTAACTTACAATGAGTAAACCAAAATTCTGTATTGATTATCAAACTTTTGAGCATTACAATTATTCTCATATGAGAATGTTGTTCAATTTTATCCAGTAACTCTGTTTTACATTCAGGTAATATTGAGCCTGAATTAGGGGATCTTGAAACCACAAAGAGTTGTATCTGGAATTGAGAGCATCTTTCTTTTGGAAAAAAAGTTGCAAATTTAATATTTTATATTTAAATTTTAAACCCCCCTCTAGGTAGATTTTCTAGAAATAAGATGTATAGGACACTTCAATTCTGCCTACATTCTGTTTATAAACCAGTCATTTACTAGTCCCACGTATTACAACATTCTACACGCTGTAATTTAGATAAACTATTTAAAAATCATATTGCACTGTTTTCAGAAGGAAGAGGGGCTTAGAGAATATGCTCAACACTTTACAGAATAAACTTACAGTAGCTGATTTTATTGTTAATAGAGGAAATGTCCTCTTGTGTTTTAAATGAACAGAAGTAGTTTGGAAGGGAGTAGAAAAGTTTTTCTGATTGTAGTTGATACTTTACTGGATCGCTATGTAATATTATAGGACCTAATCGTTTTGGTGCCATCTTTCCTTTTGAAAGATGTGGAAGAATCCTCACACTCCTAATCATTTCCTAAAAATATTTTCATCTTAAACATGTGTGAAGCACAATTTTTCTGTAATCTGCCACCTCAAACAATTTTTAAACTTTTTAGGTTGTTTGAAATTTTATCCACTATATTGGACACCTTCTCTTGTTTATTTTTTGATGAGCATGACCATTATTCAATTTTTATATTGTGAAATGTTACCCAGATATAAAAATGCTCATAAGAGGATTCACATTAGGGAATTATTATAAAGTAAAAACTGACAGAATCACCAATGGAAGAAAGAATAAAAATTTGTTAGAACCTTCCTTGAACACTGTAGCTTTTAGCTTTATTCTTTCCCCAGAATTTTACATATTTATTCACGGTATTACTTTCCTTTTTTTTTTTTTTGTAATACCACCTAAGGATGCATTCCTTAATATCCCTAAACCATATGGTTTGGTTTCATTTACTTAAGAAACCTATAATTAGTGGAATCATGTATATGCTTATTTTGTTTCTGGTTTCTTTTTCTAAACATCATGTTTTTGAGATTGTGCTTTATTTCATACATTCCTTTGTAGCACTACATTGCAGGACTATATGACAATTTATTTATACATTCTACAGTGATGGACATTTGGGTTGTTTTCTGGTTTTGATAATTAGAAAGAATCTATTAACACATTACGATATTACTGTAAGAATCTTGAATAATTTAGTATCCTATTAACCCAAGAACTGTTTGAATCGTGTGATAGATCAAGAGAAACTGACATTTTTCTATGTATTCAAATGTGTTTCAAAATTAAGAGTTCTAATAATCTAATTTGTAATATTTACTAACTCTGCATGAAAAAAAGATACTTGATGATCTCAATATATTTTAAACTGACATTAATAAAAATCAGGGTAGATCCCAATTAAAACAAAAATAAATTCTTAATAAACCAGAAAATAGATTTTCTGCTATTAATATATTTGAAAGTCTGGGCTATTTTATGATAAAATAGAAGAAATGTTCACATTATAGACAATAATAAAAAATGACTGAATCCTATTTTACATAATTATTTATTTTCTTATGGAAAAATTAACCAATCTATTTAAAGAAACAGACATACATGGTGTGTAAATTGGCGAGAAACACTATCAATTATAATTATTTGCCGTAAATGATTTATCTATTCACAGGAAACACAAGAGAATTAAGTAATGAAGTTAGAAAAATAATAGGAAATAAATAATAATTACTTCAGAAAGCTCTCTGTTAGATTCAAATTCTCTTCCTTTTTTATTCCATTTATAAACAAAAATAGTTAAAACAGCATTTTAAAAGCAAAACTACAGAGCAGTACGTTAGAACTATATATTATGTATTTAAAATGTCATAAAAATCTATTTAGCAATGTATAAAAGTCTGGATCGACTGAGATATATAAAATGTTAAGTCCTAAACAAATCATTTAAAGTTGGGAGTTATCTCTAAAGTAATGTATTGTCTCTGAATACAATGACAGTTATAAGGCTGGCAGAGATACAGAGATATATCTAACCAGGCAGTTATTTGAAAAGGGAGCATCTAACATAATTTTAGAGAAGAAGCAAGTCTATTTAAATATGTCACTTCACAGAATATTCCTTTCTTTAATAGTATATAATTTAATACCCCTCAAAATTTCTTAAAATTCAAAACATGAAAAGTGATGTAATTTGTTGATAAACTCTAGGCAACTTTATACAATAAATAAATTATTTATAAAAGTTTTTACAAATATAATTCTTGGTGAATCGCTATCATACTTTCACTAGGGCTAGCAAATCCTATGAGCAAATGACAGCTGCTAAAGTTAATTTCAATCATGTTCTTGATGTTTTTCATTAGGATTTCAAGATAATTTCATTCTTTCCTCACCTTCTTCAATTGATAGGCATATCTTAATTCACATGAACTGAGGGGGCTTCCCACATTCACTCTGCATTCACAAAAGTTGAATTTCTAAACTACCTATACATGACCTTCATTTTTGGCTCCAATTTCCACTATCCCACTGCTTGTATTATATTGTTTTTCAATCACTGTATTATTTTGCTTTTATTCACGAATTGCAGTGCACAGCAGGATAAAAGATGATTTGTTGGTTAGAGTGAGGAAAACTCACAACTCTCCCTTCACAGATACTTCATATTGTGTGTGGGCCTCTGTGGTACGAATAAATCTCTGATTATCCATCAGTAGTTAGATAATTAAAAATACAGATCAACCCACGTTCCCAGCATCCTGACTTCCGTAGTCATAGGTTTGATAAGTTCTTACATCCAGCAACAAAATTCCTCCCAATACTCTTTTCCAGCAGCTGTTTATACAACCTTGGAAATTTGAGGCAGAAATAATAGTTTTCAACCAAAAAAGAAGAAAAATATATATTGTTGTATAGCCATTTGCTACCTATACTTTCGAATCCTTTTTCTTTTTCTTGAATAACAAAATAAATAAGAAAGTCTTGGTACTTTATATATATAAGTCACTGTCCAGGTTCAAACCATTGTTTCTCTAGAAAAAAGAAACTTTCAGTAATATAAATCATTAATTTTCAGACCCATTATATTTGCTAATGCATTAGCATATAAACATGGAAGTATAGAAAGTTTCTACTTAGGAAAAATCAGTAGTGAACATTGAAACTTACTGTTAAGTATAAAATTATTTTTCCTTCATAATGAAGCCACGGGGGAGACAGAATTTAAATTAATTAAAATGATTACATAAATCCATGTTTATGTGAAATGTTAGACTACTAATTGTGCAGATGCAAAAGGAAATTATTCTTAATTTATTGTCACATAATTAAGCTCATAAATATATTTACTACTGCTGTTTCTCTGGATTCATAATAATATGATTTTCTCTGTTGTTATGGAGAATTTTAATATGACACATCTTGATTTTGTGGTGGCAAGGGACTTAGATAGGAGAGGAGTATGCCTCAGGGATAAATGGCAGATTCTATGACTCGGTCCTAGTAATGATTGTGCTCTACAGCTCATAGTTACTGAATTTTTTGAGAAGAGTTTATACATTGTAAACTTGGATTATAATACAATTATTATGCAGTGTTAGGTGGAAGGTTCAGAGAAGAAAACACTGTCGTTAAACAAAGGACCAAAGATAGAAAGGAAGCTTTGAGTTAAGCAGAGAAGTAACCAAAACTGGTTATGAGGAGAGCAGAGAGACACAGACAAAGTTTCACTTTGGAATTGCCCAGACTCAAATTCAGTGGTCCCAGGTACCTCAGGAAGGAGATGTAAAGGGAGTGTCTAAAATAAGGAGACATTTTATTTTATTTTATTATTTTATTTTATTTTATTTTATTTTATTTTATTATTTTATTTTATTTTATTTTATTTTATTTTATTTTATTTTATTTTATTATTTAGGAGAGGCAACCCTTGGTTGACCTCACAGATTAATAAATAAATAATAAATAAAATTTTATTTTATTTTATTTTTTAGGAGAGGCAACCCTTGGTTGACCTCACAGATTAATAAATAAATAATAAATAAATAAATAAGGGATTGTAAATGGCAAGGACCTTGCCATTTACAATCCCTTATTTATTTATTTATTTATTTTCAAGCCTACAGCACCTGGTCTTCCTAGGTGGTCTCCCATCCAAGTACTAACCAGGCCCGACCCTCCTTAGCTTCCGAGATCAGACATAGACAGGAGACACTTTAAAATCAGGAAATCACCAGGTTCCATTGCCATCTCTGCTGCACCCCTTCCTCAGTAGAACCAAAGACAGAAGGTTTAACTTAGGGGAAAACAAATGCTCTCTGAACTCTGTGATACTAGGCAAAGTTGAGAATGAGGGCACCCAACACAAAACACGGAGAGGAAGCCAACTCTTGTATACCAAAGTTTGGAATTCCTAATCCACTTCTCCAACAGAACCCTCAGAATGCAGTGAGGAGCTCTCTAATCGAGTGATCCAGCTGATCACTAAACTGTTAAACAGATATCAGCAGTTGGTTGAAATACGCAAAAGAAAAATTGAAAGCCCCAATATTAAATATGAACAGCACATTAAGTGTCAGCATACATCTGAGAAAACCTGACAATGTAAAAGAGAGAGACTAAAATAGAAAGACAATAAATATACTGACGAAAAAAGACAAGATTCCTATTTTCAGAAGTGCAAGGGAAGATAGAAAGAATGAGATAGAGTTTTTGAAAAATACAAACACATACACAAGATATATTTATATACATATATATAATTCTATATAAACATTTTTTTGCATTCAGCCTGTTGTAATACATTGTTTTTTAAAGTATGTGAATAAAATTTGACCTCACAGATATTTAGTTGGAAAAAGGGAAGGATTTTAATTTACTTTTCAGATAATAATGGATATTTTTCTGTGACACTGCACCAGAATTCAAAGGTGACAATTTCTTAATAATTAGTTGGACTGTGAAATTGGAAGCCATATCCATAAACAGTTTACACTCTCTTACATTAAAATCCATTGATCTTTCTTGCATTTTAAATGGATCTCCTGCTAATGCATGATTTTGTAACATTATTCATTGCTAATTTGAAATATACTGGCTCACTGAGTAATTCAGTTATTGCATATGTTGATGCATTCCATGAAAAACAAGCTTTTAAAATCACATTCATTAATATCACCACAATCTTATCAGAAAAGTCAAGTATTGAGAATCAGTCAAGCTTATAGTGGCTAATACAAGTTTTCCAAAATTCAATTATTTTTCCTTTAAAGGTTCAAGTTTTTTCTGTCTCTTTTTCTTTTCTTATTTTCCTGCTGGTGTAGAGTCCTTTTTTTAATTTTTATTTTCCAATTACAGTTGACATTCAATATTCTATTAGTTTTAGTTATACAACATAGCGGTTAGACATTTATATAATTTACAAAGTGATTTGACAACATTAAATATTGAATTTTTCTTCTTTCTCGGTGTCATCATTTCTTTTTTAGTTAAGGGACAGGCTCATATTATTAATTTCAGAGACAGTATCAGCCAAATACCCAATTCTGTAAATCTTCCAAATATTCATTAGGCCTGACTCTCAGCTTTTTCTGCCTTCCTGAAATAGGAGAAAAGGGATTCCTTCAAAGCAAAGTCAGCACGCACACTTTTTCTAAAATAGTAAATATTTTAGGCCTTGCAAGTCATACTTTTTTTTTGCTACAACTATTCTTTTTGTCATTGTGGTGTAAAGCAACCATAGATATCACCTAAACAAATGAGCCCAACCCTCTTCCTATAAAATTGTATAATGGCCATAGACATTAAAATTTCATGTATCTTTATGTCAAAAAATATTTTTCGTTTGAATTTAAAATATATTTTTTAAAAAATCTTAGCTTTCAGGGCATATATGAACATGTGACACTCACTCGGTTTGGCTTTGACTCAAAGGTAATAGTTTACCTTGCATTAAAAAAGAAAGGGGAGAAGGGAAGCCTCGATGGTTCTCTTCCTGTTCCTGGAACTGAGAATTTATGCTTAAATTTGCATTTTACATTTCGTATGCTCCTTGGTGGCATCAAGTGAAGCCAACACTTCCAATAATCTTTGAAATCACTACTGTCGTAGATACTATGTGCTGTGGCCACTTGACCTCTCAGTGTTTTTCCTTTATTCCATTTCATGCTGGAGGACCATTTGCATGCTATGGCTCCTCACTGTCCAGTGTCTTATTCATCTGATAAGGAGGATATCTAAGTCTCACTCATCAAGTAGATGGTCCACTTAATTCACAAATCCAGTTTGAGGTTTCATTCCTGGAATCTGCGTGAATGAAATTAATGGTCAGGGTCTCAGAAGGAAACAGATGACACAATTACAGAAAGTTGTTGTAGATAACTGAATGAAAGAACTGTTTAGAGAAGCATGAACATACCTAAGGAAACCAAGTAGGAATGGTGACGAGAAGAGGCCCACCAGAACCTTCTGAAATCGGTAACCATTGGAGAGGAGGAGGCCACAAAGGAGGAATTGTCATCATAGATCGAGAAATTCACCACAGTAGGAACTGTGGCCCACTAGGGAGGAAGGAAGGAAGGAGCAAATGTCCTAAACTGTTTCTGTTCCCCACTTCAGTGTCCTGCTGGTCGTTCTCATTGGTCAAACCCAATGGATGCCCTAGAGGGCAATGAACCTGTGTGATGGAGTTCATAGATATCAAACTCCTCGACACAGAGTAAAGCAGAAAAAGTTAGGGGGGAAAAAAAAGATACTGTTAAAGAACAAAATTAAACTGAGTAAATTTGAAGATCAAGTTGGCTTTATTATGTGATTCATGAATCAAGCAGCACCCCCTCTAGAAACTAGATGGGGTTGTACAAAATGGAAGGTTTTAATAGGAAGAAAGTTCAGGCCCGGGAGATATTAACAAAAGAAACAACAGGATTATATTTAGACCACGACATCTTTTGAGGGGAAGGAAACTATAGGTTTTTTATTATACAGATCGACTCTTTTTTCAGCGGGATCGGAGCAGGGCAATGGAGAGGGCCCATGTGACAGGTTACTTCACTGATGTTAAACAGAAAATTCCAGACTGGTTAAGATTATATATCTGCGAGAGGCTGAAACAGCAGTTAGGTCAGATATTAAATCTAGGTTTGGTATGGTGGACTTTAGCACAAGTGATGCCATCTTGGGCCTGTAGTTGTCCCAGCAATAAGTGGGGATCAATCAGAAAGTAAACAGCTCAAGCTATGACCCTGGCTGCGAGCCATCTAGGGATAAGCCTGGGGAGATGCTACGCTTAGTGATTCCTTTAGCTCATCTGCCACTGTTCTCATTTAGAATTGCAGTAAAAATGTACTTTTCAGAAAACTAATTATTTGTGAAATATGGGCTGTGTGTACTTGAGAGATGGTGACTAATTGGAGAGAAGAGAAATAGAGATGAGAAAATGAGGAAAGAGAAAAGAAAAAGAAGAGGAGAGAGGAGAAGAGGGATGGAGGAAAAGAGAGAAGAGAAAATATAGGAAGAAAAAAAGCATGAGAAAGAAAAGGCAAAGAAAAAAGGAGAGTGCACGGTAGAAAAGAAACAGCTAAAGTATCAGTTAGCAAAGAACAAATTAAAAATCTTAGCGTAATCTCTCCTTTCAGTGAGCCTAAACCATTTAATTTTTAGAGAATATATTTGGTTCTTTTTCCATGATAAACTTTATTTTTATTTACTTCGATACAAAGCCTCATTCAAAATAGAACAATGTATGGCATTAGATAATTTAATAGAGAAGTACAATTCTACATTTAAAAAAAAAACAAAAATAAAACCCCCAAAAAACAGACCCTTCACTCTCCAAACACCAGCATCCTTTTGATGATAAAGAAAAATTATAAATCCAAATCAACTTTCAGTAAGCACCTTAAAACACAATTTGACAATAATTCAACAAACTCCCAGTTTGTAAGTTTCTCACCTTTCTCGTTGGAGGATCTGTGATTCTCTGGCCTCACACCTCTGGGTAGTTACTTTCCTGTCTCATCTCTCCCCTCTCTAGCTGTTCCCAGGGCCTGACTTTGGTTAATTCACTGATGGAGTGAAAAAGACATAGTGTTGTACTTTCAGAGTCCTCACCTAAGGGTGTGTAATTCCTGTAGAAAGGACATATTCTTTCATCCATATGGTGAAAGATGGATGCCACTCAGGGAGAGGTTGCCTCAGCAGCAGGTATTTTAAAGCTCTTTTGGCTAGAGATTTTTCACCCTCTCCCATCACTATACGTTCCTACTGGCTGACGTAGTGATATATATCAGACTCTTTCTTGTGACTTACTTTTCGATAGATTCTAAACTTAGGAGGTTTTATTTTTGTTTTTTGTTTGACTCTTTGTTCAATTTTTGCCATCCAAGATGGAGGGTCAAGGATATTAGTCATTACATTAATGTTTCCACCCCAAAATTCAATAGTGGTCAATAATATGTAGCATTTTATTGATGTCTTTACCATATTCATGTAGGGATCGAAATTTATTTCTTAAACTGAATCCATCAAACAATTATCCCTCAAACAATTCATCACAGTAATTTTCAATTTATAGTGGTTAAAATGACTACAGATTTAAAAATTATATAATTATACTTTTAAGTCTTAAGTTTTAATTAAGGCATTCATGTTGGTTTAAGTTTAATGAGTATAAATGAAACACATATAGGGGATTTTGTGTGAACAAAAGCATTTTACAAAATCCTACTAAATTAATACCTATGATTAAGACCAAATAATATCTTGAATTAATGATCATGATTTTAATTATTTAAGTGGTGAAAAGTCATTCAAATAAATATGTTAGTTTAAATAATGGCCAACATTAATATTACTTTCTCATTTTTTTTGAGTTATCTATTTTGAATGATGAATTATTTTTAATTATGTTGGTGGTTTTATATTTATCACAGACCAGTGGGCATCTGATGATTTTTGCACAGCTAATAAGAAATTTAACTGTTCTTCCAAATAATTAAAAGAAAAATTATTTTTCTGGCATTCAATAAATCAAGAAAATACTTTTTCTTTTTTATCTATTTTATAAATTTTTTTTCTTGGTTTAGCTTTCTGTGACCTTCAGTTTTAATGCCTTGTTTATAATTTCTCGGTTACCAAATTTTAAGTGGTCGAAGTAGTTTTGTTTCCTCCGATTTCTAAAAGTGACCTGTCTAATGGGTAGTCAGTAGCTTTTTATACCTATCTACACTTACATTTAAAATTAAACTAATATAAAATATAAAAAATCAGTTTTTTAGTTGCCCTAGTCATAGTTCAAGTGTTTAATAGCCACATGACTACTGCTACTCTTTTGGAAAGCACTGATTTATAAATATTTATAAACATTTCCATAATTGCAGAAAGTCTTACAGGACAACATTGTTCTAGAAAATGTCTTTTTTCTTCAAATAGACAATTTTTTTTTGTGATTAAAAAGTTTGGAGTCTTTGACATAGCACCACACTATAGCATATCTAATATTTTTACATTATTGTAACATATATAATAGAATAGTTTAAATAGTATGTTATAAAATGATGTCCTTATATACTATAGATAATGATATAATTATATACTATAAAATAATGTCATTAAAAGCAACGGGCAAGTTAAAATATGTTGATATAATTGTAGATACTCTGATTCGAATATTATTTGGAATTTTATTTAGGTAAAAAATACAAAATGTTTATGTATATGTATATTTGCCCCAATTAAAAGCTACTCCTGTATCAAGTTATTCGTAATCCAGTTAATTATTTTTGCTAACATGTGTTTAGTAGTGTCCAAATGTCAGGTACAGGGAACTCAGAGATAAATAAACGAGGAGGCCTTTTGTGGGGAGAGGGCTCTGTGATATAATGTAGAGACAGTGTGAATTTGTGGTGGACTGGGGCAGGTGACTGGGATGGGAAAGGGCCATATCTGAATTGGTTCCATTGTCCAGACAGACAGATCTAGCCACACGTGGTGAGGCAGAAGCGAACTTGACGTAGAGCTCTATTAATACCTCCTATATATTGATTCGTTTTTAAATGTATTTCAGATATGTGTCTAATGACAAGGCTAAGGGCCAGAAACACGTCCCTGAATAGCAAACTCAAACCAGTGATAATCTCACATGATCTTGAAAAATGGGGCGCTAGATAAGTATTTGTTCACTGTAGTGGATGGAAAGTGGGCACTTTACATCGTTCGCTTGGCAGAAGATCCTAATGTCAGTTTTCAA
The DNA here is from genome assembly GCF_902729225.1 of Pteropus medius. Classification (NCBI taxonomy): domain Eukaryota; kingdom Metazoa; phylum Chordata; class Mammalia; order Chiroptera; family Pteropodidae; genus Pteropus; species Pteropus medius. The sequence goes on along the minus strand of NW_024351073.1, from coordinate 18,967,177 downwards.
GGCAGTCTGCATCGCCGGAAGCTTCCAGTTCTTAAGTTCCATTTTAAGGCTGGATGAGCAGTGCTATTGTTATGCATCTAGCTTTATTGACCATGAATAACACTTGTGGTTGACTATTAACGACTCTTTAAAGAAAGGATGCAGGTGAACGGTAAAGCAGCTGGCAGAGTGTGAACTGTCAGTAAGTGGTGGCAGACATCCAAAGAAGAGAGAATACTGTCAGATGGAAGTTTAGAATAAAACAGCAATAATGTGTGCATATCGGTGTATTATTTTGAATCTAAAGACAGTGCTTATGAGTGTTCTCTGCTATTTCTATTTTATGTGTCTGGAATAGATTCTTAGAAAAATGTATTGCTTCCAGTTAACTAGAAATTATTCTGTCAAGTACACCCATTGCTGTCCATCATAATGATAGAAATAAATATTTCATTCAGAAAATTCTTATATAATGAATTGGTTATGTTTGATAGCCTTTCATTCAGATGTCTGCTAGCTAAAGTTGTGTTGGATTTATTCTCTCTAGGTAGAAGTTGAGATTAATAATTTCTTTCCCTAAATAAAATATAAAAATTAAATAGGAAATTGTTAGCAAAATATTGGATTACTGTATAGCATCATAATTGTGCAGCATCATGAACTATTTTTACAATAAAAAACAATAGCTTGGTTATTAAAATATGTATATTTTAAAACTGTTATGAGTGTAAACAATGAAACTTTTCAATGCAATAATATAGTGTCTTATTGAAATAAGTCCAGACCACTATATATTTATTCAATCATATTTTATACTTAAACATATTTTATGATTTTGTTTTTAATATATACAATAAATCAGCTGACAACTCATTGTATATTTTTTGAAAGGAAAAATACCATTCTGGCAGTTTACCTGCAGTTAAAAAAAAAGTTGATCATAAAAGTGCTTTTCATAGTCACGAAAGCATAGACTGGTGAATCTTTAAAACTCCATCTTGGTGTGACTCTCAACAGATCACTGAGTCCAAAATTCTCTATATTTTTCAAGCAAAGCTTTACCCTATAATACCTATAAATTTTATCACTTCATACTTCAATATTCACCAATGGAATGAAATAGGATTCTTTCTAAAATAAGGTTGTGACTCATAATCCTGAGATCTCACCACGCAGACCCTGGAAAAGCCATGAATATAGATGAGGAAGAAGTGCTTAGTTAAGCAAGACATCTGCAAACAGCCTTTTACTTTTGAAGAAGCTGTTCAACACAAAAGTGTGGCTGAAAATAATGAACTAATTTTGCATAATGGAAATATTTAATTGATTGCTATTAGTTATTTGCATTGATATTTCTTAATAATTGTTAGCAAGCCACTTTGAAAATATGAAATAATAAATTGTAGTGCTAAGTGACACACTGGCATGATAAAGCTTATATTGTTCTTATATAAAATAATGGGACTCAATACATAAGGAATTAGGAAAAAATATATGTAACGGACTAATAGCTCACATGTGAGAAACATATTCCTTACAGCTTTCTTGCATTTTCTTAGTCAAATAATTGTTACATGAATTTAATTAAGCGAAGATAAAATGAGAACTCAACAGAAATAAAAGTACAAATGTGAACCAAAAGAAAAAATAAAATGGTTCAATAGAAAAAAAAATGCTTTATTTGATAATGGTAGAACCGAAGTTTTAAAACTTATACAGCGTTTTATGAATGCTAACTAAAATTTACTCCAAACCTCCCAAGTGTTTCATAAAGCTATTTTTTGCCTTCAAACAATCTGAGCTCTATTTTGTTATTTGCTACCTGAAGAACTCTAACAGAATCCAGTCATATTTTTGTCCTCTCTTTGTTTCCTACTTTATTTCTGTGATGATGTTATGACAACTTAGCTGAGTTTGGAAAATACATTTCTCAAATTCCTCTTTGTGAGAGTTGGCAACAAGCAAATATGCATGCTACTTGGAATGAGGGAAGAAGAACCAGTAACACTCAGAAGGTTGCTGCAGTCAATCAGGTTGATGGACAGATATCATGTGCCTGATGGGCTGCACTTCCTGTCCAGTTCAACTTTTCTATTATTGATGCTGGAGACCAATAGCAACCTGAGGTCAACCATTAGGAGCCCTGTGTAGTCCTAGACAGGGAGAAGTTACACCCAGACAACAGCTTCCCCGGAGGAGACAGTTCTCTCAGACCTTTCCACAAAGGACCATTCTGTGGTTCTTCTTTGATGGCCAAATGCACTTGGTCAAAGGTATGTGATAGAACTTGCAGTGTGTGAGCCAAGAAGTAGAGGCCTTCACAGAAAGTCTCCATGTGCCCACTTGAGAGGTCATTTACAACAGGAAGCTGAAAAATGCTTCATATTTCGTGGCCAATCAGCTTAAAAACACCTAGTGTGTTTTTTAAGCAGGTTCAAGTTCATAGGGGTCTGCTCACTTATATGTAAGTGTGACAATGCACTAGGAAAGAGAGAATAATTCTGCATATGTTTAACAGTAGAGAAACTTAACATAAGAGTGAGTCTGAAATTTTTCTTCAGGACATGTGGATGGATGACCCACGCTTAGTTGGAGCATAGGAGATACAGCTATTTACAATAAATTACTCCTATAAATTTCAGACTTTATAGAAGATTTCTAGGAATCATTTACTCCTTCAGACTTCTTAATATTCTTTTCTAATTTGTGGATCTCAGAGATACAGAAGTGGAATCTGATTGTGAGCGACAGAGAACCAACAGGGTATGTAGACTAGAGAGGCAGCCTTCTCTCTCAATCAGAATTAAACTTGATGTTAGGAATTTTGAGCCTAAAATGTTTATGCACCCGCCCCCAGTCATCCAAGATGTATAGATTTTCTCTGAACTCTACTTGGCCTACTGCCCCCCAGATACTAGAGGATACTCAGCTATGATTAAAGAGATACGGTATGTAGAGTGCCAGGTTCCCTGACGGGAGTATAAACACTAAACAAAACAAAACAAAACAAAAACCTCTGCGTACCCAGGCGACAGGGCACAGTCACAAAGCAATATTTACAAGTGAGACTTTTAAAGTACTGCTCTCGCCTCCCTCCAAGAGAAATGAAGATGTGGGTGAGCATTGAGTTGGAGGAAGAAGGAAGTACAGCCAACAACCTGAAATGTGGCGTTAAACATCCCTTAATTTAACTATGGTTGTTTTCATCCGCAACACCCAGAGCAGAAAATGAAGAACTAGAGACCAAACTCCTGGAAAGAAGTAGGATCAGTGCTGAGAAAGATGCTGTCTCTGAGGGATTCTAACAGCAGCAATTCTAGGTGAAGAGAATAAGCAGTTCCTTACGTACTGGGTTTATTTACATTGCATTTAAGATGCAAAATAAGAAAGCTGCCAGCATAAAGAAAGACTGTTTAGCATGTGATGTCCTTACCCTCATAGGACAGCCTGGACAAAGTCCCTGATGTTTAAAATAGGCTTTTTTATATTTTGCCTTCCACCATAAGGCACACAGAGAGAATTTGGAGGACAGATGCTGCTTTCAGGAATTGCAAATACTTCCCTAGAGAGAAAGTAAAATGAGTGGACAAAATAATTATAACAACATTTTGCCCATAAGTCTTGTTTAAAGAGTGAAACTCTCTGGTAAACTTAGGGAATTACCTTAGTTGGGAGTCGACACATTTTTATCACTAAAGGACCACAGTCTTGTCATCTATACAGTCTCTGTTGTAACTACTCACTCTAGATTTTTAAAACTGTATATAAATAAATGAATGTGGTTATTTTCCAAAAAACTATTTAAAAACCGGCAAACAAATAAACAGATGCTGAGACATATGTGGCCCATGGTCTGCTGTTTACCCATTTTTGGTTTCCAAATGAGGTCATAAGGGCAAGTGTTATAAGACTATGAAACGGAAGTAAAGATTAATTATTACATATGTAACGTCAGAACTTTGTGGGTGTCACAGGGAGGGGAGGAAGTCGTGACAGAGGCAGCCATATCAGGTAACGAGGCAAGAGGCTTAGGCTGTGGCAAAAGACGATGGAAAGGGATTCCTGCTGATACGTGGACCGTAGCATGTCCTACTGCCCAGCTGTATGCTCTTAGAACAATGACACTATAAGCCCTTCCACCCTTGAACCTTCAGTAAAATTTACAGACTAGCGCACTATAAAATAAAAATGTGGTTAACCTATATTTACTTGCTTATATTGAGGAATAAAGTTTGATTTTTATCTGTGCTTGGCATGTATCAAAGAGATAACTGTACTGATACATGGTAAGAATGATATTCTGATTCCCATGGACACTGAGAGACCGTGACCTTGAGATCATAAGCCCTTACTAATGTACAGAAATCCTGGGGAAGGGTGCAGATTGTTGGTGTGAGGTGGGTGTAAGAGAATCTCAAGCATCATCAGACCATTGCGAAAACTATGCATATATTAAATCACTTTTAAAAATGCGCACATGCCTGCCCACTAGGTCTCACGATCTGAAATCCAATTTTGCTGCATCTGGTGCAAAAATTGGCTGGGGCAGTTTATTAATATTGTGTGTGTATGTTTATCAAATATTATTAAGCGTCACTATTGAGATTCTGATTTAGTGGGTATAGGTGGGTCTTTGGAGTGTTATTTATATAAATCATCTCAGAGCGTTTCTCATATGCCACCAATTTTGGAAATCACTAGATGAGTCCAAAAATAATTTGAATAAAAAAGAAGTGACCTACTACTTCCCAGAGAAATATTTTTGACCTTTAAGTGTCTTATTCACATAAAATGGGCAAATTTCTTATCTGGTTGGACTCCAGGTAGGAAATGATCTACTTCAAGGGTTTTAAACATCATTTGTTTCACAATAGCATGCAACACTGATTGGGACAGAGAGAATGCAGCTCTCAGAGAGAATACCAATTCATATTAGAAAGAGAACTAAAAGGTCACTAATTAGAAAGTCAAGGTTTTCTTCCATACTGAGAGGTTTATGGGATAATCGAATTGAGTAATTTTTATACTTTGTTACACCTGCTTTCCCCGATCATAGCAAAAGACCAGTGAGAGAGACTTGAATGAGCTGTTATAGTCCTAACCAGACCAATTAAAGCCAAGACAGACTCAATGGCACACTTTTTATTGTTGGAGAAATTACCTGTGGAAAGATCCACCTATCCACCATGCCTGATAACTGTATAGCTTTGTAGAGTAAAAAGGAACTATTAGAGTAAAATTGATGCAGATATAATTTTCTAGAACTGGAAGGAGATGTTTTACCAAAATCTTCTTCACGAAAAGCATCCACCTAGCATCCTAATTGCTATAATACTGCCATCAGTATTGGATCATCATAATGCATTCAACAAGTCTTTATCGAACACTCAGTATGTTGAAAACCTACCTACAACACTGAGGATGAATCAGGGAGCAAAATAGGTGAAATTCCTTATCTCCCAGAGCATATATTTTGGAGGGGAAGATTGACAACATGCTTTCTCAAATAAATATATTATACAATGCCAGATGTTGAAAACTCCTATAAGGAAAAATATTGCAATGATAAGCCATAAAGCCATAGAGTAGGAAGATGTTCTTTTCACTTTGGGAGAGGATGGGAGGAAGACAGAGATGGTCTCCATGATGAAGTGACAGTTGAGCAGAAATCTGAATGGAGAGAGGGAAGGGTCCATGGAAATCTCTATAGGCAGGTGAAATAGTCCTGGGACAGAGACGTGCTTGGTGAGTCTGAGGAGCTGTAAGGAAGCCAGGAAGCTAGATAGTTCCATAAATTATTCCTAAATAAATGAATAAATGAATGAGGAGAGAGGATGTTTTTTTTATAAGGTGATAGGCTGGAAGAAATTTCAAAGAGCAGAAGATGCATAAACAAAGATTCAGTGGAACAAAATCTCGTTCAGGGTCTCTTTGAACTATTAGTACAAACACATGGCTTGGGCCTTGTATGTTAGTTTTACAGAGCTGCCGAAGGCTTTTGAGCAAGCATGGAAGTGGTATGGAGAAATGAGTATCTAAAGACTATTTTTTCAGTGCTAGAAACGTAAACTAAAATGCATAGAACATGAAGAAAAGGGAATTAGTAATTAATGGAGTAATTTCACATAATAGGTAAGGAAAATAGGTATGGAAATAAAGTTAAGAATAGTAGACACTAAAGGAAGGCTCGATAGTACATGGTAAGTAATTTAAATTTGGTGCAAGGAAGAAGAAATAAAATAGGCCTTTAAGATTTGGGGAATGAATAACCGATGATGCAGTGGTACTAGGGAGGCAGAAGATGAAATTTGTATTATATACCAGATCTAGGGGTAGGTTAATTTTTAAGTTATGGCTTTCATATGTAAATACTCAACATATTGTCAGATAATTGTAATTCTAATAGGACTGCAGAAAGTTAGGGTGTCATATGCTTGGTTTGTTAGTTGAAGTTATAAAAGTTGTAAGCTCCAAAATAAAAGAATTTCGGAATATAAAGGATGGTTTATTGGGGAAATCCCAACTTCAGGAAATATGTAAATGAAATTTGTAATTAACTTTAAATATTAGATTATTTGAAATTTGAAGTAGATATTTAGATAGCCTTAATGCATGCAAATATATTCATTTACATGCATGTCTGAAGCTGTTCTAATTTAAATTTATTTTAATTGCTAGTTATGCTATCATGAAGGATCCTTATGTTTTTTAACAAAGTATTTATAATCAAAAATGACTTTTTGTTTCTTGTGCTTTATTTTTTAAAATATATTTGTTTCTTAAATTTATATTTAAATAAACCTGTTTTAAAATGTGATGTGTACAAAGCACTTTGTACACAACATGTTAATAATAAAATATATGGTAATACAAGATTATATTTAGACTTTACCGTCTACATCATAATGTCAATAATTATTGTGATTATAAAATCACTAATATCACGATGCCTACCATTTTTCAGGCATTTTTCAAGTCAGAGTAACTGTACTAAGTAATTTAAGTAACATAACACTCTATTAAATTTGTACTGGTATTTTTAATAGTTTACAGACGAGGAAACAAATGTTAGTGACTTGCTCAAGGTCACACAACTAGCACCTGGCAACAGTGGATGCAAAGATCTCTGTTCTGTAACTGTTAATGTTTCTTAAAATTTCATTATAGAAAGAGATGGCAGGGATCATGCATATTCAATAATAGTACAATTCAATGCGAAGAACCTATTTTATTTGATGAAGCGGCTGGTGAAATATATTTTTGGAAATATTGATCTTTGGTTGGATTTCTGGAGAGTGTAAAGGTGGTAAAACTTGGCTGTAGAGCTGTTGAAGTCATTCAAGTGCACTGCAGTTAACTCCTGGATGAAGTAAGTTTTGCCTGTTTTATTGTGAGAAGTCAACTTCTCCGGATTTTTACAAAATTTTATCTAGTACCCTTCAAACAAGTATTTATTCTACCTTAACCACTGAAATCACTATATCACAAACATATATGCTCTTGAGCCTTTTATCAGTTAAACACACATAATCTACCAGAAATTATATCATATTCGAATTAAAGCCCTCTATGTCTCCAAAGAGATAATACAATGTTGTTTACATGCCTTGCATGTCTACACAGATTTATATTTATAACTTAGCTGTAGCATTTTCCCTTCCTGGTTTGTTATGATTACTTAGCATTCTAGTTAGTGTGTGTACAAATAGAGCTATATTCTAGATGGTGTTCTTTATCCTGAGAAGAAACTATTAAACTAATAGTCAGAATTAATTCTATTTCAAAAGTATAGCCTTAATATCAGACAACAAAATCTTAATTGGAAATGCCTTTTTAAAGCATGGAACTAAAAATTTGTTATCCAACTTCTGATACCATTAATGGAAGGCACATGAAATAATATCTGTTGGGAATCTAGAAAATTTACAGCTGACATTGTAAAGTGCCTCTCTGAATTAGAGGCACTATAACAATGTCTTTACTTGTAGAATGATACATTTAATTTGCATAAGAGCAACTCAAGTATCATTAATTTTCCTTAATTAATATATAACCTGTAGAGGACATCTATGTGAATAAAGAGATCAGGATACATTACTTAAGCTTCTCTTAACAGCCACAGATAAAAGTCCTTTTTTTGTGAATGTTTTACAACTTACAATAGATAACAAAGCAGTACTCTAAAAGAAAATAATTTTTTCAAACACTATAATTTTAGAACGTGTGAAGAAAATAGGTGATTTTTCATGATAGTAACTTAAACGAGATAAATTAGTAGTAATTTCTTTATAGTTCATCTTCACATTGTTCTTCTTTTAGACACATTACATGATTTATCATATCCTTCCCAAAATTAACCATGAGAGTTTTTGTATTAATAAGTATATGTGTTTAAAATTTAATTTATATAAAAATAGTTTGGAAATATTTGAGAGGAACTAAACTCAACATGTTATACATGTTTAATCTGCAAAGCAGGTTTAATTCAGCCCTCGTTTTTAAGTTCTCTTCCAATCCTTTACATTTTCATTTTATTCAGTTTTTAAACTTCTTTACTGGTTGTTTTCTTTTGCATCTTCAGGGCAAAAAGTATACTTCTTGAACATTTATTTATTTTTATTGCTCTAGTCCATGATCTTAGACCATTGCCTTTCCACGGCCCCCCGCGCCTTCAGAAAGTGCTTGCATATTCCTGGGTCTTCAGTCTGTTCTTCATAGTTTCCACATTTGTTGTTTCATTGCTTAATCCCACAACTTCAGTAGGGCAATTTCCAGCTGATGAGGAAGGAGAGGTTTATTCACTCTCTCTTCTGTTTTGACTATATTCCTATCATATTCTTAGATCTATACCAGAGCGACAGATTGAATTATGTAAATCTGAGCAATGTCCGCATCATTGATCTGATTTCCTTATACTGCAGGTATATGGAACAGAGAATAGTTTAAACCCTACTTAACACATCTGATTTTCTGACATTTCAATAATTCATTAACGCAAGAGGAACTGCATTCTTCAGGATGAATTTCTAGTAAGACTCATTCATTCTCTGCTCCTGCAAATAAAGCTTTAATTCATGGGAATACATTTCCATAATTCAATAAAAATGTGTTAATAGTTTGTCACTATGATAGGTGAAATGGCGCCCCCTACCTGAGGATGTACACATTCTAATCTCCAGAGCTGGTGAATATATTACCTTGCACGGTGTAGGGAACTTTTCAGATGTGATCAAGTATACGGTCCTTGAGAAGGTAAAATTATTCTAGATTATCCAAGCGGATTTAGGTAATCATGTAATTCCTTAAAAGCAGAGAACGTTTCTTGGTTAGTTGGAGAAATATAAGAACAAAAATTGCTTTCGCTGGCTTTGAAGATGGAGAAAAACACCCATTAGGAAAAAAATGCATCAAATTATAGATGCAGAATACGGTCCTCAGCTGACACCCAGAACTGACACAGTGACATAGTGTTACAATTCCAAGGAACTAAATTCTACCAACAATCCAAATAAGCAGGAAATTGGTCCTGCCCTCAATCCTTCAGGAAAAAAAACAAAGAACAAACAAAAACAAGATTGCTAAAACTTTGATTTTAGTTCAGTGAGATTTTTCCTAGATATCAGACTTGAAGAATTCTAGGAATGAATTTTTGTTGTATGAAGGCATTGAATTTGTGGTGAGATATAAGAGTAGAAATAAAAATAAAACTAATACAGTACCCACAACCTTCATATCTCTCCCCCTACCTTCTTGTTAAATTCTTTCTTGGGAGCTAAACACTATGAAAACAAAGAAATAAGAAGAGATAGAAGATAGATAATGATAGATGATAGATAGATGATGGATAGATAGGTGATAGATGATAGATAGATAGATAGATAGATAGATAGATAGATAGATAGATATAGATAATAAAGATACAGAGATAGAGAATATTACATCCCATATTATCTCATAAGACACGCACACACAGGAGATAAATGATGTCAGGTTATCTGATAGGTATAAACCTGAACAGCCAAGTGCCAAAGAACATTGACATAGTGGGTGGTCAGTATATAATGAAAGTGGTCCTATTAATTTTTTGTCTTAGGAAAAAAAATCTTCCATATTTTGTATGTTATCCAGAGAAATAAATTTATAAAAGGGAATGTTGAGACTTAATGCCTAGTCAAAACCCTTAGTTTAAAACATTAGAGTTTATTTCAGTCTTCTTTGTAGTTAAAAAATATATATTCAAACTTTTAAGGGTATAATATGAGTTAATTTGGTATGAAATTGGTAAAATTAAAAATGAAATATTTAGCTTAAATTCAAAGCAAATAATAATTGGTTATACATCATTTTCAATAAGATAATATCAACCCGTTCTCTGTTAACATTTACTAATCAATAAAGAAGTTTTGCATTTAAGCACTGCTTGAACAGTTTTAACATTTGGTTCTACCCAATACCTAAAGATTTTCTAATTTTATTAATAATTATTTTAATTTACATATAGCGAGATACCACTAGTGGGAATGATAGAGTGTGAGATCTGCTGCTCCATAAATGCCATGAAAATACAGCAAAACTTGCTTCCATATCTTGGCTATTGTGAAAAATGCTGCAACGAACATAGGGATGCATATAGCTTTTCAAATTAGTGTTTTGGGATTCTTCGGATAAATACCCAGAAGTGGAATTGCTGGGTCATAAGATAGTTCTAGTTTTAATTTTTTAAAGTTTTATTTTATTAGTTTCAAGTATACAGTACATTGGTTAGGCATTTATACAGTTTATGCAACGATCCCCCTAATTGCTCCTTCCTCTGTCTCTCCACCTAGCCATAGCATTAATGCTAACTGTATTCCCTATTCATATCGTCTTCCATAGTGGCCACACCAAATGCTAGTGAGGTTGCAGAGAACGGAACTCTTTTTCATGCTGGTGGAAATGGAAAAATGCTACAGCAATCTTAAAGACAGTTTGACAGTTTTTTACAAAACTAAATAGAGGCTTACCATATGATCAAGCAATCACACTCCTAGATATTGATCCTATAAGCTGGAAAACATACCCACACAAAAATCTGCAGGCAAATGTTAATAGAAGCTTTATTCATAATCTCTAAAAGCTAGAAGCAGTGACCCTGTCCTTCACAGGAGAACAGAGAAATAGTGGTAAATCCATAAATCTCTAAAATTATATACTATTGAGCAACAGTATTCAGTATATCATTCAAAAACATGTACAAATTTTAAATTCTTATGGCTACATGATGAAAGCCAGTCTGAAAGGCCATGTACAGTATGAATCTATGTAGCTGACCATCTTTAAAAGGTAAAACCATAAAAATTATAAAAAAGTTCAATATTTGTGTGGAGGTTCGGTGTTAGAGGAAGAGGTTAACTAGATAAAGAATGGAGAATGTTTTACAGTGATAAAACTATGCTGTGTGATAGTTTAGTGGCAGTTACAAGACACTTGACTACACATTTGACAAAATCCACAGAAGTTTACAGAGCTAAGAATATATAGATTCACGGAATGGAATGCAGAATGTATATAGAAAATAAACGATTAAGTAAATGGATGACAAATGATGAAATTATGGGAATCAGTTTTCCCACTGTTGGATGGAATGTTACAGATAAGTAAGTAGAAAAGGCTAGGATCATCATAGAGTAAAGGATTATGGTTGGATTATACTTATAGACATAAGTATAAAGTATAGTTTATCCTAATATTGACACATGTGGATACATACAGAGATATTTGTAGATACATGTCTATATACAGGTTGGTATACACATATATGTCCTTGCTTGGTCAGCTGACAGGACCTATAACAATACCTCAATAAGAGCAAGCACGTCTAGTTCTCAAACCTTGTTTTTAATACCATTCTCCAATAAAAAGAACCAGGTGTCCTTCGTAAAATGGCTGATACTAGGATTGAGCAGGAAATACAGAAGATGAGTTTGGAGCATCTTATAACACCAAAAAGTAAGACCACCCCCACACACACACACACACACACACACACACACACACACACACACACACACACACACACACACACACACCACGGTATGTCCACGGGAATCACGGAAGGTATTTCCGGTGGTTAAAACTGAAACAACTAAGTGACAAGTATTGGAAATTTTATATTACAGCCAACACTACCACACTGAAGTTGAGCAAAGTTAAAATCAACAGTGATGATAATTTGTACCCTTGACATGATATGAGAATGACATTTTACCTCATTCTTCTCAAAATCACAGAACACTGTCTTATCACGAGGAAAAAATATCAGACAAATCTGATGGAGACAGTCCACAAAAAATACCTGGTACTCCACAAAACTGTCAAGGTTACAAAAATTAAAGAAATTCTAGGAGGCCATCGTAGCCAAGAGAAGGCTAAAGAGATATGAAGACTAAATGTAATGTGTATACTGGATAGGATTCTACAACAGAAAAAGGACACTTCGTAGAAACTAAGGAAACGTGAATAAAGTATAGATTTTAGTTAAAAAATAAGGTATCAATATTGGTTCGATGTGACAAATATACCATATTAATGTAAGATGGGTACGTGACCTAGAACCACTCTTGGTACCATCTTTGCAATTTTTCTATACATCTAACACTATTCTTTTAAAATATATTTAAAAACTATTTTATAGGCTGGAATTTTCCTTTAAAAGAAGAAATATCTTTCATATTCTGGCAATAGATTGACTCATCCAAATTAAGTTTTCATACATAAGCGAGTTTCTCCTTCGATGAGTTATTAATATCTTGGGAGGATATTTCTAGTCAGCCTATTTACACAGATAATCTACACCTTTTTATTGATATTTCAAAGCAAAAAAAAAAATTCATTGGGAATATAGCACAACTCAAAATTTTTATTTTGCCTATTTTGCCCTCATTTTAAATAGTGAAATATTGCAGTATTCAAAACATTTCACTTTTCTGTTACTTTTTAAATTCTAAGTGTTAATGCTCACTTGTGTTATATCTCATTTCTTATTTTGCATATTTACTTTAGAACCATCAAGTATGGATAGCTCATGGTAATTTATAATTTATGACAATATTCGAGTGTACATTATAGTCTGTTGGAATTGGATATGTTATGATATGTCATAACATAAACTACATATAAATAGAAACATAGGTAATAACAATATCTTGGAATTATTATTCCGATTTATGGGGATACAGTGTTTTCATTTAATATCAACTTATTGCTTTCAATCATTGTACACAGGGACATTTCAATAACTGAAGATTAGTAAGAATCCTCTAATTTTGGAGAAAGAAAAAGGTACTCTAGTACAAGATAGAACATTTACAAAGTACATTTTAAACTAGAATTCAGATGGAACTAAGTTTGAAAGTCTATGGTATGTTTCATCACACAGGTAGCAACTTTTCTGTAATTTCATTATAATGAGCATCTTCCAGGAATATATCATATTGTTTTCTATGGTAAAATAACAAGCACAGTCTTTAAAATAAGCCCTAAGGCATAGTGAGAGAAAGGATATGCAATTAAAATTAAATAAACTGCTAATACAATATTGCTTTTATAAATGGCTTTATTGTCTCTATTGTTAATTAAAATACCAGGCTATGTACAGTTCAGAGCTAATTTCAAATTCTCTTTTACAAAGTACAAAATATGCTTATTTACCACTGTAGTTTTCATGACAAACACTTATAATTATGATTTCATGCCATTAGGATGCAGCAGCATTCTCTTCCTATCATCATTTTGTAAATTATTAGTGTTTTTCATGAGCTCAGGGCATAGAAAAAGAAGGATTCATAAAAGCTCAATAAAGTTTTTGGTATATGAACATAGAGCATGGATTGAAAGGGTGGAAAATGTGAGATAAGACAAATTTGTGGTATTTCGGTTTTCCAAGTTTTTTTGGGGGGGGAGGCAAGGTTTACAGCGATGGACAATATTTAAATCCAAGTCATTTCTATGAGTTTGTAGCAAATATATGAATAGTCTAAAGGGTATATATATGAAAATTGGACAATAGATTGGAAAAAATTTCATCCAGTTTGTTTTTTAAAATATATATCCCTGAGAAGCTTAGGTCAACACAGGGTATCCTAGGCAAAATATGTATGGAGAAGAATTTTCAAAAACACCTAACTTTCAAATAAGCTTATATTCATTTATTCCTGAATTTTTTAGCTACAGAAATTTTATCAAAAAGTGAATAATTAATTAATTACTATATACCTAACATGGTCAGACATAGACTCTACAAAGGTGGACCTAATGGTGTAGTTAAGATCGGCTAGACATAGTTCTCCATTTTGATTGTTCACGCAATCAGTAAAAATTTTTGTGGATGAGTCCTTAATATGTACGTAGATTTTATATTTACATGCCATATTGCCAACATACTGTTTATTTTAAAAACCAAATAAAATATGATGAGAAAAATAGTTAAAATTTATGTTATTTCCTTTTTATACACAAATGAAAAATCGTGTGCTTCCCATAGGGTAAATCACGTCCATTTGAAGGCAGTTTCTCAGAGAGTTTCAGGTGATAGAATCTTGCATTTCCCATCTTGATTCATTTCCTAATGTCTTTCATATTTTGGGAAACCCTATGTCTAGTCTTACTTTTTTACTCAAAGTTATAGAAGGCATACAAATTAGGATGATCTGAAATGTAGGTTTGTTTGCATTTACATTTGAAATAAAAGTTTATGATTGAATTTTAATTTAGAATAATTTTTGAAGCATTAAAGGAACACAAAGTTTATATAACAGAGCCAGTTTAATCAATAAAGTTTCAGATTAAAATCAAACTTGATCAGCAAGATGTGGGGATAAAATGAGATATACAAGAATCATACATCTACGTACTATTATTATTGAAATAAAATGTAAAAGAAAGGATAGTTCAGACAATAAAGTCAACAGTGATATATTTCAATGTGCCACTAATTACTGACTTTTGATACATTTGTTTTAAAAGATTTTATGATTTAAAAAGCACATGAATTAAAATAGAAAATTACTTTGATAGAAAAAAATAAAATGTTTAAACAAATTTTAAAAATTATAATCTGGATTATTTTTAGGAAGTTTGCCATATCTGGTAATATAACATGAATTTGACATATAACTCAGTTGGGGATAAAAAAAAAGTCTGATGAAATTATTGAAATTATTCATAAGAATTATATTATTGTGTAGCATAATCTTTTCTTAAGTACAAAACATGACAAATACTAAAAAGTCATGTTTTTTTTTTCCATTTGATACAAAACATAATTTTATTGTTCGTAACACAATTGTTAAGTAACAAGTCCTCAGTATTTATTATGCTGCAGACATGCTAGTTTCAGGATATACAAGGATAAAAAATAAAATATGTCATATAACTTTAAGGAAGCTTGGAACTTTTAGATGGAGAAGAGAAAACTTGAACAAAACAAGAGACAATATTGTAAAAAAAAAAAAAACTTCAAAAAACAATGTGTTGAGAATACAAAATGCTACTTTGAAATACAGTCTGACCGTTTTCTACAAAATTAAGCATATACTTCTCATAGGATCCAGCAATCTACTCCTTGGTGTTTACACAGAGGAATTGAAAACATGTTTACACGAAACCTGCATACAGATATTTATAGCAGCTTTATTCATGATTGACAAAACTTGGAAGCAACCAAGATGTCCTTCATTGGATGAATGAAAAAATATTCTGTGATGCATGCAGACAACGGAATATTATTCAGCACTAAAAAGAAATAAGCAATGAAGCCATGAAAAGACATAGAGAAACCTTAAATTTGCATTGCTAAGTGAAAGAAACCAATCTGGAAAGGTTCAATACTGTATTGTTTCAACTAAATGACATTCTGGAAAAGGCAAAACTATGGAGATTGTGGAAGTCTCAGTGGTCGTTAGGGGTTAGGGAGAGGGAAGGATGAGTAGGCAGAGTAAAGGGGATTTTTATAAGGCAGTGAAACTACTCTGTATGACGCTATAATAGTGGATATATGTCATTATACATTTGTTCAACCCCCTTAAAAAGTACAACCAGGAGAGTGAACACTAATGTAAGCTATGGACTTTGGATAATAATGATGAGTCAATATAGGTTCATTGATTGTAACAAATGTACCACTCTGATGAGAGATTTTAATAGTGGAGAAGGCTATTTATATTTGGAGTCAGGGAGTGAGTATCTGGGAACTCTGTACCTTCTCTTCAAGTTTGCTATGAATTTAAACTGCTCTAAAAAATAAAGTCTAATTTAAAAAAGCAAAGCGGAAACACACATTGGGATTTATTTCCCTGGTAGCTGCTGAAAAGCATTGAGAATGCATGAAAATTGAGGAACCTTTTGTAGCATTCAGCTTATAGACTTGTGTAGCATTCACTTGTGTAGCAACAGGCACGAGTGGAAAGATTTTCCTAGAAAATGTGTTGTCAAAGGTTTTATAAACAGAATATCCCCAGTTGCAAAGCTCCCACACCTCCCTGTAACTCAGAATATGGTTGAGGATGGGAGGGGCTTGATAAATTGTACTTTGGAGGATTGATAACTCCGGGCAAGGTTTTTTTTTTTGTTTTTGTTTGTGTTTTGTTTCAATTTTCATATAGAAGAAAAAAAAATTTTTACGCACACACACACACACACACACACACACACACACCCCTGGAGAAAGTATGAATACCTTTAAGAGTTGGGGAAGAGAAAAAAGAAGCAATAGCACAATCAAGATGATTATAGTGACATTTCTTCTAACCTATTCTGAAATAGGGAAACTACAGGACGGTCCCTCTGTCACTGATGGCAAGCAC
The DNA here is from genome assembly GCF_902729225.1 of Pteropus medius. Taxonomy (NCBI): domain Eukaryota; kingdom Metazoa; phylum Chordata; class Mammalia; order Chiroptera; family Pteropodidae; genus Pteropus; species Pteropus medius. The sequence goes on along the minus strand of NW_024351073.1, from coordinate 18,950,357 downwards.
CTGGCAAAGACCTAGGGACTGAGGACTTCAGCCAGAAATTTGCCTCTCCTTCTGCCACAGCAGTAGCGACTATGAGCATGGGAAAAGCTGAGATTAGCCTTCTAATATTGTCCACAGGTCATTGGCATTCTCTATAAACTATGTCTTCTTAATCGCCCATATTTTTTCTGCCTAGGAATTTTTTTTTTTAAACGGGAGAGAAAAGAATCATAGATATTTCCAGTCTTCCTAAACCATGATAAGGTTGATGTAGTCTTAAACAAACTGGTCTGAATTCTAACAGCGATAACCTCTTTCCCACACATTTTCTAGACTATTTTGTAAAGTAAAACTCCAATAACGCAAAATGTGTGGCAACCACTTAATCTTAGCGTGATCGTGATGGACACAATGAATTGACGACATGAACAATTTAAAAAATATGTAAGTCAAACTGCTGTGTCTTTCTCTTACAGCATACAAATTGCCCAAGAAAGTGAAAGATACTCATCCATGTTATTTTAAGATATTTGAACAAGCCAAATTTTTCAGGTCTCAGGAACATTGCACATTAGTTTTGTTTTATAAGCCAGTGAAGAACCAATTCTGCAATATGACTGATATGTACATTTTCTTTTTCAATTCTATTCATGCTAATTTACAACTGCTGATAGTGCATTATCTTTCAGAAATTCATGCAAATGACTTTCTGAAATGGCTCATTAAATATTTGCCTTTTATCAGAATACATTTAATTTACCCACTTATACTATACTATTCAGCAAGAGAAGAATATAAAAGTGAGAAATCAGTTTTTTTAAATGAGAGAAATAGCCAGGAACCTCTTCCCATTTTATAGACCAAATAACATTTGGTAATATACAAAAACTTGTATTTAAAACCAAGAAATATATCACTGTTCTTTCACTGTGTCGGCTGCGTTTAATCGACATGGCAAGAATAAGAAACTCTTTCTACCGTAGGCCTCTTTTCATGATTTATTTTTTCATCCCTTAAACTTTGCTACATCAGATGTCCTCTTTAGCTCTGTAATGAATTGCAGCATATATACAAGAGAGCGTACAAATTCAAGAGTGCATCTTGCCAAAGTCTCACCAAGTGATAACAATGTGTGATGAGTAGCCAAAGATTATCACCAGTACCTGGAGGCCTCCCCAAGTCTCTTATTTTATTACTATCCCGATTGCAAACAATACATTGTTCCAACTCCATAGATTTATTTTGCCTGTTGGTGTGAATGGAGACTTAAAGAATGTTATAGGCTCGTTTCACCTTTTCTGAAAAAATAGTTGGTGAGCTTCACCTTTATACCTGTTATAATAGCTCATTGATCTGATTGCTCTTTCAGAATCATTGTGTGAATATACTCAAATTTCTTTACTCATGTCACTGTTGGTGGGTCCTTAGGTAATTTCTTTGGGGACAATTTTGTGTAATGCTGCTATGAACATCCTTGTATTTGACTTTTTTAAGCATGGGTATGCACTTCTCTTGAAAATTGCAGGAAGTGTCCTTGGGTCCTAGATTATAAATAATTCAGTTTTATTAGAAACCGATGAGCAGTTTTCAAAAGAGAGTTTAGCAATTTCTATCCTTACTAGCTGAGCATATGAATTCTGGTGGCTTGTCTTGCACTGTTAATACTTGGTATTGTATACTGTAATATTGTGATTTATAATAAGAAATATATATATTTGGTCATTGTCCCAGTTTCTAGCACAGAGTTCTTAAAACCCTTGGAATTTCTTAAGTGACGAGAGTGATAAAGGTACCTTTTGTTGTGTTAATGAGGTGACTTTTGCAATGACCTTAAATCACCTAAGGATAAGGACTAGTCACCAGAAAGACCAGTGGGTGGGAGAAGGGCTGGAGGGTGATTCTGTCACCAACGGCCAATGAGTTCATCAGCCATGCCTATGTAAGAGGCCTCCATAAAAACCCAAAAGGACTGGATTTGAAGAACTTCCAGGTTGAGGAACACGTGGACATTTGTGGGACAGTAGTGCACCTGGAGAGGGCATGGGAGCTCCATAGTCTTTCCCCACACCTCTCCCAATGCATCTCTTCCATCCAGCTGCCCCTGAGTTATATCCGTTGATAATAAACTGGTGATCTAGTAAGTAAAGTGTTTTTTTGAGTTCTGTGAGCCACTCTAGCAAATCAATCAAACCCAAGGAGGGGGTCGTGGAAACCTCTGATTTATAACCAATGGGTCAGAAGTACAGGTAACAACCCGGACTTGCAACTGACATCAGAATTAAGTTCAAAGGCAGAATTCTTGGAACCTCCAATCTGTAGGCAATTGGTCAGAAGCTCAGGTGAACAAGCTGGGCTTGCAACTGGTGTCTGAAGTTAAAAGGAAGATGGGGGTAAACCTTTCTGGTGTCCAAAATTGCTTGGTGTTTTAGCGTGAGGAACCAATCCCTGTTAGGTAGCTAGTCAGACATGAGTGACAGGGGAAAAAAGGAACAGGGGCCCAGCCCAGAGACTGACTATTCAAAGAACACTGTATTGGTAGTTAGAGAATTTCTCCTGCATCCCCAGAGACACAGAATGGGCGGGTTGTAGTCTTAGCTGGCTTAATTCGTCTACAGACACCTGAGCAGAAGGTACTATCCTAACTTATCCACAATTTATGCTTCATTATAATACTACGTTTAAGCCTAGAAGTTCATGAATCTAACTATAACAAACTGAATTCTGGGTAAGCACATGAGCACGGGACAAAGAGTTGTCAGTAAAAATAACCTCACTTGCCAATCACCTAAGAATGCCTTTGTAACCACCCATCATGGCCCAAACATAACACAGACCTCTCCCTCCCGCTGGGTTACAGTTCTCCCTCTTCCCTGGCTGTAACCCATGCCCCGCATAGGGGTACATGACCTCATTTCCATGTGGTCAGCCAGTTTTAGGCCTGACCCATCTTCTACCTCTAACTGTGCTTTTAATAAATGAATATTTATCATATTCACTGTGTTGAAATTCATTTCCTCACCAGTGATAAGGACCTAGAGGTGTGTGTGTTACCACAACTCCGATGGCTCCCACGGCAACACCACCACATCAGAAATGGTGTCAGAACACCAAAAAGATATATCTTTTTCACTTTAGTTACTCTGATGTCTGCATAGCTTATTTTTCATCGTGTTTTAATTTGCATTTCCATGATGATTAATAAAGTACCTTTTCATATAGTTATTAGCTATTTTAATATACAGTAGTCCATCCTTATCTGAGAGGATAATATAGTCCAAGATCCCCAGTGGATTGTGAGACTGAACCCTATGTATACTATTTTTTTTCCTACACGTACATAGCTATGATAAAGCTTAATTTATAAATTGGGCACATTAAGAGATTAACAGCAATGACTAATAACAAAGAGGACAAGTGTAACAATGTACTGTAATAAAATGTACGTTGAATGTGGTCTTTCTCTCTGATGACTGATCTCATAACCCAGAGCCCTACTGAGGGCTAACGTGCAGGCAGTGTTTCTAGTGTGGATACGTTGGACAAACAGATGATTCTTTCGAGTCCCGAGAAGAGCAAAGAAACGTCATCACACTACTCAGAATGGAGTACAATTTAAAACAGCACAACACGTCACAAAACATCATCACACTACTCAGAATGGGGTGCAATTTAAAACTTATAAATTGTTTATTTCTGGAATTTTCCATTTATTATTTTTAGACCATAGTTGACAGCGAGTAACTGAAACCACAGAAAGTAAAAGCATGAATAAAAAGAAAGGCTACTGTACTTTTTGTGGATTGCCTTATTAAGACTTTTGCTCATTTTTCTACAGGTTTTTCTAATTTTTTTCTCATTGATTTGTTGTGTTTTTATTATCTGAGTACAAGTCCTTAGTTAGGGATCTAAGCTGCAAATATCTTCTCTTGCTGTGAGATATTTTTTTCTTAATGACTTTTTTTGATTAAAGAAACAATTCTTTATCTTAATATAATCCAAGAGTTAAGGATTAAAGCTTTTTTTCTCCCTGGTTTAGAAAACGTAACCTTCCCCTCTCCCCAAGGCAATGGAAATGGTCTTCTATATACTCTTCTAGAATCATTATTGTTTTACTTTTTACATTTAGCTATACAATTTATCTAGGATTGATTGTTTTGCATAATGTGAAGTAAAGATTGATTTATTTTAGATACCTAAATAATTGATTAGAAAGACAATATGTTTTTCTATACTCGATATTAGCTAAGAGTCTATCTTAAGTGTTCTCACCACACCAAAAAAAAAAATCATGACTATGAGAGGTGATAGATATGTTAATTAGCTTGATTGTCATAATTTCCCAATGCATTAATGATATTAACACCACGTTGTACCTTTAATATATATAATTTTTGTCAATTATACTTCAATAAAGCAGAGGGTAAAAAGAAAAGACAATATATTACCATTTCAAATTTAACTTTACCCTGTGTCTTAGTTCTGGCTGCCATCACAAACTACCGTATAAGGGGGATTTATAAACAATAAAAATTTATTTATCACAGTTCTGGCAGCCAGAAGTTAGAGGTCAGGGTGCCAGCATGGTCAGGTTCTAGTGAGAGCCTTCTTTTCTGGTTCAGTCAGAAGACTTATTTCCTGTATCCTCATATGGCAGAAAGTGAGTAATAGAGCCCTCTGAGGTCTCTTATAAGGGTACTAATCCCATTAACAAAAGCTTCGTGCTCATGACATAAATTACCTCTCAAAGACTGTACCTCTTAGACTATCACAGTGGGAGTTAGGATTTCAACATATGAATTCGGGGAGACACATTATCAAATATATGGACGTCTGTCTCTATGTTTTCTACTCATTTATTACCATTTTTTTAAATATTTTTTTTAGCTTCCATGCAATAACTAAAACAGAGCTCCTTGCAAATTAAAGAAATTAGAGTTCAGTATTGCAATTGACAGAAAAATGTATAGAAGTTTTCATTTGATTTCTGTGTTGGAAATTCCCTATGTATAAAGCAAAAGGGCATAAAATCTAAATCAAACAAAATACTGTAAAAAATCACAAAAGCAATCATAGAGAAAATGTAGTAATTTAAGATGACAATCTTTCAGAAAGAACATAGATAAAAATATATCATTTTGACAATAATATTGATAATCTTCCATATTACAGGAATACCATTTTACCTAGAAATTTTGATATGCATTAATATTTTTAAATAATCCTAAAGATTATTATCATGATCATCATAACAGCTACAATATATTTGGATAACACTTAAAGTACTTACTGTAAGATAACCACTAGGCAAGTTGCTCTTCCAACTTGCAAGTAAATTCAAACATTTATAAACTCATTTATAAACCAGAATGATCCACTAAAATAAATCTTGTGAGATCTATATCTGCACATAATATATTTTACATAACATTATTTTCTATGTAGATCAAAATAGACATATGTAGGTAGATGTACATACAAATATGAAGGTCATATGCACATATGTGTATAGAGAGAGAGAGGGAGGGAGAGAGGGAAGGAGCAAGGAAGGAAGGGAAGGAGGGAGGAAGGAAGGGAGAAAGGAAGAAAGGAAGGAAGGAAGAAAAAGTGAACTATATAGATACACGCAGGGTTATCTGTAAGGTACTGTAGCTATATATTTTTATTGTGATTAAATACAGGGTTTCATTGTGGTTACCTTTATTATTTGTTGATATGTGAATATATTTGTCACATTTATAGATGATATTTTAAATTAGGACATAACATTTTTAAAAATACATGATGCATTCTATAACATTAAGAGTTGTCCATAGACCATTAAGACCGAAATGATCTAAATCTCAAAATCATCATAAATGGTACAATAAAAATACATATGGCATGTTTCAGACACATTGTACTGGTGTATAACATTCTATTATTAATAAGATCTGTAAATTTTTGGTGTTTACTATGCACCGTTCCCACAATGCCTCTGTTTTAGATAGGAGAAAACTGAGGATCACAGAGGTTTAGATGATACAGTTCATAATTGGCAGAGCTCTACCCTAGGTCATTGTCATCCTACTCTCTCTAGACCTTTGTATTTGGGAAGGGTTATTGGTGGAAAGTTTTAAGGAAGCCTCAATGGAAGAACTGAGTCTCAAAGGATGTATAGATGGTCATCATCACTTTTGAGATGTTCAGTGTTGGTCCTGAAGAATGGCCCTCTTTGCAGGGAGTTGTTCCTGGGATGACAGAGTTGAGCATGAGAAGCAGTATGGTCCAGTGCTTGGAGCGGAGGCAGGGTAAAACAGGAGTGAGGAGAGGCTGGAAAGATAAGCAAGTGACACATCATGCAGAGCCTAAGCTGAGAGAAAGGGGGATTGCATAGGGATTTGAACAATTGTCAAAAGATAAGATAAATTCATAGATTTGTAATTCAGTACATATATAAATCAACATATGACCAACATTCCTGTTTTTAAACTATGATGGAATGCTGTAAAAACTCAGAAATTTTTAAGTTTATCTAATGAATTGAATATAACGTAAAGGTAATGATAGCAAACATTCTACTGAAAACTAACTTGTGTCTTTTAGAACGTGTTGTATTTCCACCCCTGAATTTGTTTAAAAGATAATCATCATGTTTTCAAAAGATGTGCAAAACATTAATGGGTCTGACACTTGATGTAGCTGTGGAAAAATTTTTGGATAAATGGTTCCACATTTATGAGAGTCTGAATATTACTGTTTCCTAAATTTCTCATAGAAAAAAATTACAAATGTTGATTCCAAAATTGAGAGAAATAACTTGTTTAATTATTTTCAGAGATATATACCTCTCTGTTTCCTGTTACAGAGATCCTCATAAGCCAAGGCATTTTACTTTTGTCCTTGCGGTCTTTTTTCCTTGATAGCTGAGTCCAAATTCTTCTATTAAATGCTATATTTTAAAGTTAATTAAAATAAGGATATAATTGATCTTTGTATTTGTTAAATTTAGGAATTTGTGTCACTATTTTCTCTTGAATTTTATTTTTGATGTTCTAACAGGATTTTATGAACCACAATTTATAATGGTCACTTGGTTTATTAGCCAGAAAGTGGCAGTTAAAACTGACTTCATCTTTTATCTACTCAAGTATCAAATTATTAACCAGCCAAACTCTCCCTAAAGACAATCTAAGTGAACAGCTGTAAATTCCATAGAACTTTCAAGGTGAATAATGTAGACAGAGGGAGGCTTACTTAGTCTTAGTCTTGTTACTCTTATAATTATACTCTTCTATTTATGGCTAAGGTCAAAATCAGGGACGGGGAAACATGAATGGTTGCAATTCTACATCTAAAATGTTTCTAATATATGGAGATACAGACAGAATGAATGAGCGGATGCTGCGCTTTCTGTAAAATAAGTTCCCACCTGTGGAAAAATATGTCAATAAAAAAGACATTATTTTAGTTCATGGAGAGGAGGTTAGCAGAAGAACTGAAAGAAAGACAAATCCATATGCAGAGCAGCTGTGTTTTCTAATGAAAATAAATTGCTGCCCTTCCTATATGAAGAGGGCCACTGTAATTAGTCTGCTACCAGGAGAATGGCCAGTTCTCTCATGCATGATGCCCTGTTAGCCACTCGGTGTCAGTCTCTGCAATGGCTGGGCGGATCAGACGTTGCTGACACATAGTACAACCTCCATACCTGCCTTCACAGCCACCTCATTCATGTGATCATCAGGCAACAAAAAAGAGAGGCTGTGGGAAGAAGCTGCCTTATATCCACAGATAGGTCCTCTTGAACCAACTGTGGACATTCACTGAAATCAGTGCCTTAGTGAGATTCACACAGGACAAAAAGAGCCTTTTACCCTCATTCATTCTGAGAGGTTCATCTGTAAACTTTATTCCTAGGACTCCACATTACCAATTTTCTTTCTTTGTACTTTCTACAAGTTGGCCTGATTATTCAGCCAAACATCTAGTGACTGCCAGAAATAACTGTCGCCATCTTTCCTGTAAGGCAAAGTGACTAAGAAGCATCATTCATATAACTAGGTCTGTAGAGGTAATTTCCCTTTCTCACTGCCCTTCAGGAAAATATTTGTGTGTTACTCTAAGTAAAAATCTCAAGGGAACCTTAGTAAGACCAATGGTAATAAGCCAAGCCCCATGGGGATGACACACTCCATCACACAGAATTTGGGTCTCACTTCCCTTATAAACTCATCTCTCATCACTAAACTCTTTTGTCTTTGTGTCGTCCTTCCTGTGCCACCCACATATTCCCCTACTTGATTATCTCACAGCAGCTTTGTATTAAGTATTCTAATTCTCTCCATGACAAAGACAAAGTACTTTTAGTTCAAAGTTTGAGTGACGTGCCCAAAAGGTCTGCTAAAAATTACAACAACTAGATTCTAACCTTCTCTTCCTGCCGTCTTGGTCGCTAAAGAAGCAGTTCTTTTATTTTCTAGAAATCAAGGGAATTCATCTCTCATAGGGTAGCAGAACAAGTATTCAGGGCCTCTTTGTTTTCATGAGTCATTTTTGATATTTTCTTCCCAGCACACGACTTGGTTTGTTGAGCTGAACCACCTCAAACAAATCGGTAAATCTAGGCTCTCTTAGAGAACTCCATCTCTGCTGTGGTAGGATTCTGTCTCACTGAGCTCAGATGATAGACATGACCATGGGAAAGGAGTTCTGATTTGATGTATGCAGGCACAGGAGAGATTTTGTAGTTTTTTCCCTCCTTAAAAAAAGTCAGTTCCATTTATCTCTCCTATAACCCATATGCCCATTAATTATCACTCTTTTTTCCTCCTTTTTCTCTATTTCTTTTTGTCTTTTCCTTCTCTCCCTCCCTGCCTCCCTTCCTCTGTTCCTTCCTTCTTTCTTTTCTTTCTTTTATAATTTTTTTTCATTATTTTCCATTGTATATACAAATTTCTGACTTTAAACCGCATTTTCATTAGAGCTTTAGAAATGAAATATCCAGGTATGCCATTATCTAAAAGATATTTAACAGGGATTTCCCCAAAATTTTCTACAAGCTTAGCTGGAAAATTGGGGCTAATTCAACTTCTTCAGGCAGTTCTCTTTTTCTCACCTTTTAAATCAAGAGGATAAAATACACTGGTTTATCATCAGTTCTAGTTGTAAAGTTATATAATTTTGTTGATTTTTAAAAAATAGATTTTTAAAGGTGATACTTTATCTGTGGCAATGTCCCTACAAGTTGTCATTTTTTTAAAAAGTATTTATTCCTTTAAATGATTGGATTATTTGGTATTGTAAAAAGACCTTTTAAATTAAAGGAATTATTCATATCTTTGGAGCATGTAGTTCGAATGGAGAGAAGTAACATCTTGGTTATCCTCACAGAGTGTATTCTCTTGTTCTTTCCCTAATTTCGGACCTATTTTATTAAAGTTGTGGAAGTAACAAATAACCATAGTATTTCCAATGGCTCTTGCTGCTTTACTCCTACAAATTTTGACATTTAATTTGGTTTGGGTTTTCTGATTTACCTTGCTCTAAATGTACGGATTTTATTTTTTTCCCAGAAAGAATCCTCTCTTTCCCATCCTATTCTATTGTCATAAAGTTATTTTCCTGGAGGAAATAGCTGTCCTTTGCTGGAGACCAGCTCACAGTGAACTTTTTCTCTGGATTTTCTTCTCTCTGATTGCCCAGGTTTTCTTCTCTTCCTTGGGCTAAGATCACTAAGGCACGAATGGCTGAAGCCAAGTTCAGTTCGAGCGGAACTGCATAGAAAGTTCGTTTTAATTTCTTGTACAAACAATATTTTCTAGTCAGCCGTGCTGGTAATAAAGGTACTATTTTGTTCAATATCTTCTTATGTACTCTGTTTCTCAACTGATTCAAATCTAGATGGAAAAAAAGTATGATGCAGCCTCTTCATCAAGTCACGACTGATCTCAACACAGGACCTAATCTTTTTGTGACCCAAGGATTTAGGGTTTCAGAGGATCTTCTGAAATTTCTTAAGAGCACAAGCTCCCTAAATAAGCCACTTTTGTTAAAATGTCTTTCTAAGCCCAGAGTGATTCTTTCAGGGCCTCGTTCATAGTAAATGTTCTAAGCATATTGGTGAAGCGATTAAATTAAGAGATATAATAAAAAGCTTCTTGATATAAATACAATGTGTTCTGTAATTTACTTGGCAAAAGAAAGCTAACAGATGGTTTGTTTCCGAAATGACCTAAGATATAACGATATTGTGATATACATATCTGTACATATATATCATAATTTAACTGAGCTTGTCTAGGTTAATATGGCATAAAGGTTTTAGTTTAGAATACACGTGTTGTAGTTATCTCAGCCTTACTCCACAATATGGCACAGTACACTGAACACAACAGGAACTTAACAAATAATTGCTGAAATAGAGATATCGTTATTTAAAAGGGGACTGTGCAAAGTAAACTCTGCATTGGATATACAGTAATTTCCTTGTGTAGTTCACTAAAAATTTATAGGTGGAATACAGACCTCACTTAACCTTAAAGGACACTGGCTAGGAGCAAAGTTTATTTATCTCAGTCAACAAAACTCCACAAAGGAAATAAGGTTATTCAATATTTAGATACTTTCTTGTGTTTGTGTTATACAGACAAAGGGCCAACAGCTGTTTATAAATCTCTTTAGCATTACATCCTGGCTTAGGAAAATCCAATTTTTAACATAGAGAATGTACTCAGCCTTAGGAGACAACTTAATCCAATAGAAATTTGGCAGCAGCAACCGGCTTGAAGACTTAGTTCCCAACATGTGCTCATCGATCCTGGAAAACGTTATAAGCACGTGGTTTAGGAGACATGCACTAAATAGGAATCTATCTGGCGAACGATTAGAACAGAATATTTATTAGAATCGTGATGTGATTCTCCTCTCGTTACATAAAATAGGAGGAATACATCCTTTCGCAATTGTTACGTGTTAGGTTTTTATTTTCATGTTTTTCTGAAGTATTACCAAATGTCATTTACTTCTATTTGAAAGAATCATCAGAGCTGACTGTCATCCAGTGCTACACAGAACACTTAAATCAACTCCCCAGCCCCATCTTTGTGCAGCTCATCATTCATCATCACCTGGCCTCTGTATAACACTTATATTTGCTGTTCGAGTATTTACTTATTCAGTGAGATTTCCCTCATTTCACAGGCGATCATGACTTTACCCAGATCGCATGTGCCAATCAGTCAGAGCTAAAATTAAATGTACAACTGGATATTGATCTCTAAATAGTTTCCCAGCTCTACACGCCTAGGTTTCGTGTTTATTCTTATTTTATAGACTACATCAAGGGGAAACAAAATAACATGGCCCCAAAACAGTCAGTTCCATTGTTTGAAATTATTCTGCTTTAGCAATTTTAATAACGCAATAAATTTATTTCATCCACATTTACTTTTTCAAGAAAACATTTACAAGAAGCCTATGCCAGGAAATAATATAAAAAGAAGTCTGTGTTTATGATAAATTGAAGACATTATTTACTTGTCTTTTTGTTATGTGGAGAAAAGGAAAAAATGTGTTAAGACAACAAAATGAATAATGTAATATGTTTCTATGACTACAAGAACAGACATATCAAACAGGTCCTGTTGTTAAGACATTTGACGAAGTAATAGGCAAAGAAGGAAAATTCCCATCTTAGGTATAAAAAAGTTTGTGTAAATTATATAAACATCTTAGTGCACCTTCCAAGTACTTATGATTCCATTTTGAATAAGGTAATAGTTTAATGTAAGTACTGGTAGTAACTACATACATATAAATAATTTTTCATTTGATTTTATTTTTATACGATGTATAAAAAGGGTTTTAAAATGAATATTACAGAAGAAAATTCTCCTCATGGAACATAAAATTTCTCATGGAACCTATGTTAGGGATACTTATATGACCCTACGAGTACTGTTATTGCTATAACATACTTCCTTAGGATGAAAAGGAATAAAAGATAGTTTTCCTTTGTCATAATTCATATAAAAAACTAAAATACTTCAATTGGAAGTGATTTCTTCTTGAGATAATCAGAAGTGTGAGGGCAGGATTATGAAGTGGGAAATAAAAAGCAATGTGTTTGGAATGAAAAGATCAGGGTTTGAGTCTGGGATCTTATCTTTCATCTGGATCCATTTACTTGTCTGTGAAATGAATGAATTGGTCTGAAAGGAACATTTCTCTTCAGACATTGAGTGAATATGTTCTGGACACCAGTCTAAGTATCTCAGACTTCATGGAAATGATCCACAGGCCAAAACCGTGTTTCTCTAACTCCCAAGAAGGACCTAGTAAACTCACATTATCCAGCCCTGATTTTATCAACTTCTGGACACAATATTAGAGCAAAATGTAGTTAATCACTTGTGTTCAGAGAGCCTTTTAAGTGCTAAGACTATGACAGATCACAAAGCCTTTTTAGCCTGTTATGCTAAGCTCCCCTGCCATGATCACCCATAACAGAAAGCTTATCATACTGTTTGATGGTGTTGCATTTACTAGTCTATGTCTCCTAACTAGACTGCAAACATCATGAAAATTTCATGAAAGAAACAAAGGGTATCTTTTTCTCCGTTGAATCTCTGGTGTTGCATGCCAGGAGTGGTGTTAAAGTCTCTGTCACGAAGCGTTGAACAGAACAGGGCTCAAAGTGCAAAGACATTAACAAAGGTTTATGCAGTCTCATGAATTGTGAGTCGACATTTGGTTTTGGTTCTTCATGGTTCCTCAAAGTATATTATGCACATTAAGTTTTATTTTTCTTAGTATTGTCTCTATTGAAATTTTTAGGAATTTATACAAAATATAAATTTTCTCAAAATCAAATATTTTCACCATTAAAATAATCTCTCTACAATGTCTCGAGACTCTCCAGACCATTAAAGTTGCTCAACCAAGAATAATGAATAAAATAATCTTCTATTAGAATTTAACCATGGCCACTGAACAGGTATCCTCTGTCGGTTCTTCTTTAGAAAAAAAGTGATTAATATTAGCTTATTTTAAATATAATTTTAGGACAGAAACTTTCTGCAGTTGTTCTTTTCAAGCTGAACAAAAGAAACTTTAAATAGCACTTCAAATTTAACACAACCACATTTGTCATATACGAATTAGAAATATATTTTATTAAACAGTCATTATTTGGTTGTTGTCTTCACAATAATTTTTAATTGGCAAATAAATAGATATTGCACACGATAATATTTAAGATCTTTAATAAAATGTAATTTAATTAGGAAATAGCTGCTATTAAATTGACAGGCTTAGCCTTGTGATTTGATAGCCTGGCTAAGTTATATATGTCTTACTTTGCTTATTGATTTCTGAAAAAATTGCATAAGGTTTAGATGCTTTTATTCCTAAATCACATAATCTCTATGCACCTGGGCCAAGCAAATCCCAGCGCCCCTCGGGTAATTAGAATTAGCAAAACACCTGCTATGTAACACCTACTTGATGGCAGTAAAACATAAATGCAGATTGGACTCTCAAAAATTAGTAAAGTCTTTAGGATAGTGAGGATTTCAGCAATACTAAAGTAACTACGAAGTGATACGAAGAAATCGAATTATACAGATAGCTAATTTTGCTTCAATAGAGCCACTGAAAATATACATACGAAAATAAATATAATTTAGATCTACCTCTTTCTGGTTTCCCTGTTACCCTCCTCAGTTTTGCTTAAGTGAGCCAAAACAGGGTGAGCGAATTGCCATAATCAAATGTAAGACATATATATCCTTCTTTTAATTGTAAGATAAGCAAATGCATCTTGATATATCAGCTTCTGGAGACAGAGTAGATTATGTAAAGAACATCATCAAAATTCCCACAGCCTAACTCCAGAAGGATCTCGAAGCAAAAAGAAACCAATTTAGTTCTAACTTAATTGGATGAAATCTAAGAGTAATCTATTGCAGACTGTGTCGAAATTACCCTGGTGTTCCGCATTTACAACATATGTACTCAAGTTTCTCAGAAGGCTGATTGTTTCAAGTATTTCGTATGCAAATTTGCCATAAATAGGGATGTTTATGCAATATCCAATGCAGATTGTTGAACTTGATTCTCAGTACGCCCTGCTGAATGTCAGCCCTTTGAACAATTGCCATATCAACTGTTTACACTTATAAATATAGAGAGTACCTATATTTTCAAGAATCATTCGATTTCTTCGGAGAATAGCTCTATCCCCTTTCAGTTTTCCTTAAGGTCATAGTCCTGGGCAGTAGATTCTCCTAATCCTTCCTTCCTTCAAATCCTGACTTCTGCCTCTTATTTCCTCAGAAATTATTGTAACAAATTCAGCAGTGACCACCATATTGCTACATTTTGAAACTACTTACTCCGCTTTGGAGTTGACTCATTTGGCTTCTGCGACGCCTGCTCCTTTGCTCATCTTCTCTGTCTTCCCCAAGGCTCCCCTTCAATTGTAATTCTTTACACATCATTCTCCTCCCTGCTCCTTTTAGGTCATTATTAACTACCATCTTTACCGATTACTCCCAAACATACAATTCTCTTCCATAATGTCTTTGAACTTTAAATTTCAATATCCAACTGCCTGAAGGACATTTCTATATCAGCACATATAAATTTGAAGTCATTATCTTCTCCTTGAAATTTGTTCCTCTGTCTTGATTCCAATTTTTCAGGACACGGACGAAAAATTCGCACATAAAATCAAGAAGCTTTGAAGTTATCCTGGATTACTCTGTCATCCATGTTTCTGACCAACCAAAATTCCATTTTCTTACATCTTCTAATTCTCAATCTCTCCTATCACCTCTGTATCAGGCTCTTTTCCAGTCTCTCTTGAACAATCGTGATTGAGTTTGCCACGCCTCTCCCTTCTCTATTTCATATCTATATTTTGCAGAATTACCAGATTGAGTAATTGGAATGAAAAATTCGAAAAGTAATGGTTCTCAAAGTAAAATCCATAGACCAGAAGGACCAGAATTAATTGAGACATTGAGGTTAAAATCTCCAGCCCTATTCCAGTACCACCAAATCAGAAGCTCAAAGGATTGGGTCCAGAATTTCTGTCATACGAGCCCTCCATGGGATTCGGGAGTACTTTCAGATTTGAACCGTTACTCTGCAGCATGAAATCTCAGACACATACACATATCATGGAGACTTGCTTTCTGAACCTAGCCTGTTTCTTCCTACCTGAATGGCAGCTTTGCTACCTTTGCTCAAAATTCCTGAATGCGGTCATTTAGACTGATCGGATGTCCTCACTTCCACAATTTCTTTCTCGACCCCCAGACTCTCCATCTTTCCCCCTCCTCTAGTTTTTCATACATAGCCCTGTAATGTCTTGGCCCACAGATTTCATTAGCCAAAGTTTCTCCAATCTAAACTGCATTATACCTGGGCTGAATGGTGACTTGGGATTTATTTTTGCATTCTTAAAGTTCGAGTGCTCTGTTTACACATGATATACAGCCAATAACAATTTCTCTAATATACTAAGACAGATAGATAAACAAACAAACAAACAAATAAATAAATCGATCGATCTTACATCCCGAGGCTTTGCATTCTTACTCCAAAACCAATGTATAGGTATGTACTTCTAATATAGGTGTACCACTTTATTATGAAATTCATTCAGTACTTTTAGGTTCTTGTAACAAGATGAAACTTTTAGATTTTATGTATTCACGTTCTCAGGTTTACACCTACAACAAAATTACAAACGCATATCTAAGTAGTTGAAAGAGAGGGAACATCACATAGGTACTTTACCTACAATCTGACCGTAAATGACAGAAACCATTTCAAATGCAATATGGCCCCATTTCTACTTTGTTTGATAGCAGAAAGGATCTTGGGACTCAAGCATCTTGGAAAACTA
This sequence comes from Pteropus medius, assembly GCF_902729225.1. Classification (NCBI taxonomy): domain Eukaryota; kingdom Metazoa; phylum Chordata; class Mammalia; order Chiroptera; family Pteropodidae; genus Pteropus; species Pteropus medius. The sequence goes on along the minus strand of NW_024351073.1, from coordinate 18,934,486 downwards.
AAGAAAAGATTTAGTAAAAAGGAAGAGAATGAATGTGCATGAGAAAATGGCTAACTTAAGAAGAAAATTTTAGCGAATCGATCAGAACGGTGAGGACGCAGAGTCGTGGTGGCTGTTGTGACCGAGAAGAGCGTTGCTCACGTCCTGAGACTAGAGGTAGCACGACGAAGGAAAGAAAAGCCCAAGAAATTAAGAAATTTACACGTATATTACTGACAGGACAATCAGAAACAAAATATGTGGATTTTTACAATTCAGTATGAAAAAGACACCTAAAAAAAGACCAAGACATCTAAATAGGCACTTCACAGAGGAATAGGCAGGTTGCCTAAGAATGAATGAAAAAGTGCGTCTCCTTATTAATAGGAAAATGTAAATTGAAATACCAGCAAAACACGACACACACAGCAGATGAGCAAAGACTACGAAATCTGTTACTTGGAAGGGCCGGTGAGGATACAGAGCAACCGAACCTCTCCTCCGTTCATCGTGCGGGCGTTTGGGGCAGAGTGGGCATGATTACATGATTAAAACCACTTGGAAAAGAATTCGGCCCTTTTTAATGCAGCTGCAAATATGAATATTGATAATAATAACCCAGCAATTGCACTTTCGCGTATGCACCAAAAAAATTGCACACGTGTCTGCAAGAAACGTTCGCAGCAGCTGTATTTATAGTAGTCCGAAGTGGGAAAACAATTGATCATCAACAATAGATAAATAATTTTTTAACATAATGTTCTTTCCAAAGTGGAGAAAAAAATGCAAAGACCTCCCTGATTGGTTAATTAATTAAAATATAAAGACAGATGAAGAGAAGGGAGAGGTTTACGATAAATTCAATTCTTTGGCCTCTCCAGTTGGTGGTATGATTAGTTAAACTGAACTATGAGGCCTCTCCAATACTAAGGAAGGTGAATGACAGAGAGGGTTGTGACACAGGATAAAGCACTACCTGACCAAAGCGCTAAAGGGAATTTGGTGTTTTTTCTCCCTCTCATATACCTAAAAGAAAACTGATGGTATCTAGTTTCTGCCCTCTCCTGCCTCCATTCTACCAAATAAGTGGAATGCGAAAGAAAAATATTACTAACGTGATTTTCCCTATTTTATAGTAATCCCATAAGATAGTTATGTTCTCATCACAGACACACACACACAAAGTCACAATGCAAACACGAAAAATGCATTCTGTGGGAGCGGGCAGGAAGAATATTTTCTAATTAAACGTGCAATAGAACTAGTTCTGTATCTGATCCTGGTCCTGGTTTGTATTTAAATGGGCATATCACATAGTTCTTATATTAGCCAGGAGATTATCTATATTGGCAAAAGGCCACTATTTCTAGTACACAGTATGTTTTAGAATCACACTTCTTCTTGTATGAATTATTCAGGATACATATATGGCAAAAAAAAAAAAAAAAAGGACGAGAATAGCAATTTCTTCTCAGTTGTTCTTAGCAGGAAGCAATTAAAGATTTTTAAATCAATACACACAAGAGCCACAAAGTAAAACCTCATTAATTGTGCAAAGATGGGGTAGTAATCATTATGAAAGAAGAAGAAAAAAACATTTCTCTCCAGAAAAAGTAAATGCTGGTTTCATTTAACATTTAAAGTTTAATGATCCAAAAATGAGTTTAGTTCTTTAATATACTCTAGCAGCATTTTATGAGGGAAAAGCTATGTTTTTTAACTACTGCTTTTCGTAGGTTTTAAAAGTTAACAATTCTATCAGAGACACTTAACAGCTTGAAATGCTAATAGAAAAAGAGAATACAATTGAAGTAAATAAAAATAATTTTACATCACAGATTTTATAGGAAAAGATGCTTCAAAAACTATTATGATTGCAGTATTTATATAACAATAATGCAAAGTGGCAGGCAGAACACCTGTGAAAGCTGTAAAGTCAAGATAAACTTTAGCGCCATGAAAACAAGGACCGGAAAAGATTATCAATACCGTTAAGATGGCAGAAGCTCTAGCCGGCCATTTACATATTGTGCTTTTGTGTGTATGTTTGTGTACACGGGTGGGAGCACATTTTCCTCTCAAATATTTATGGGCACACGAAAGAGCGTCCCAGTCATCTTGAATTATGTATTTCTGCATTTCTACTTTAAATAAACAGACATCAACTAGCATCCCTTCCCTTTGGAATAAAAATGTGTCATATCCAGAATTAGTTATGGAATACCAGTCATATATTTTCCAAGTCTCCCTCAGACAAACAGAAGTATTTCTGACAAGAGAAATAGCACTAACATGCATATATCGAAGTCTTCCGTGCGTGAAACACACGTGGTCCAGGGATTAGCCCAGCGAATGCAGCATTAGAATTCGATGTGTGTTATTTCTCCATGTCCCTCTACTTGGCTCGGAGGGAGCATTGTGACTTGACAGAGCTCTACCATGAGGAAGTTAAGACCCATCCAGTGATTGCCTGTGCCATGCTGTCCATATTTTCACATATTTAGAACTCACAGAATTTTAAGACAAAACATACGAGGTAAAAAACTTAAATGGTATGCCTGTATGTTTACCAGAGATGAGGTGCTCATGGAAACATTTTGATTCAAAATAATGAGAATTCGGACTAATAATAATGAGGGGAATAATTACAGGAGTTAAAATTCATATAGATAAAGTGAGTATAGCTTTCCTTCTTAATAAAAATGTTTATATTTTTATACAGCACCATGTAAATTTCATAAGTAAACCAAAATGCTTTTTTTTGTACAAGTTATATATATGAACACATATATATATATCTATATATATATAGATATATATACACACACACACATATGTGGGTCCATGTGCTTGTATTTGAATGATTCAGTGTGTTTTTTATTTTGATATTCTTTGCTTTGAGGTGCTTGTTACAGTTTTTGCCCATTTTACTACTTGCCCTGTCTTTTTTTTTTTACTCTATTATAGAAATTTCAAAATATATTTAAGAAACTATAGTCAGAAGTTATGCATGGGTTCTTAGGACACCAGTAATAAAAATGGAATTTAATACTGCATAAATGGCCTCATAGTGCTGACTGAGGGTGAACATAGATAGCTCGCCAGTGAGAGAAGTTGTATGATAAAGTGTGGTGATGATTTAATTAAACTGCTGGTGGTATTGTCCATCCTCCAGTTATCAAGTTGTCTGTACATTACATGTACAGACCATGTATTCAGCATGTCATCTAAGCCCTAACACTGTGCTTCATGTGGCAACATGTATAACACGTATGTTGTGGATTGAATTATGTCCCCTAAAAAGATATGTTCAAATCTTACCCATATACCGGTGAGTGTGAGCTTACTTGGAAACGGGGTCTTGGCGGGTGTAATAAAGATGTGAATTATGATGAGGTCATACTGTAGGAAGGTGGGCCCTTATTTCAATGTGGCTCTGTCCTTATAAGAAGAGGAGAAGAGGCATAGAGGGACACACAGAGGGAAGACAGCGTGAACACACGGGTGAACAGAGGCAGAGACTGGAGTGGTGTGCCCACAGGCAGTGTTTGACAGCGGTGCTGGAAGCTGAGAGAGAGGCATAAAGCAGATTCTCTTTTGGAGACTTTAGTGAGTGAACAATGCCTGGCTATCATGATATCAGAAATATGAAAGAATACATTTATTTTTCTTTAAGCCCTCTAGTTAGCGGCGATTTGTTATAACTGCCATACAAAATGAATGTGATAACAACAAATTGCGATATGTTAATTCAACTCAAATATCTTTTTATATACCCTAAAAACTCATCTGCTTAACCAATATTTCTATTTAAACCTCACATATTATTAATCACTTAATTTTTTGAACAGATAGTTGCCGAAAGCCTGATGAGATTTTGCCTGATAAGCAAATACACTTTTGGGGTAGTGACAATAAAAACAAGGTTGCTTTGTCCATAGAAGTTGTGGAAACAGCCTATTGGGACAAATACAGAGGAAGAATGACGAGATAATGTCAGAATGGGGGATGAAGAAAGCTCCTCTTTTGGTATGTCAAACCTATAGGACTTCCACGACTTTATAGACCTTGCACATTGTGTAGAGAGAAATTTTGCAGAATTAAAGGAAATAGAGAGCATAAGTCCCCAAGTTAGGGAACTCAGTGCCTTCTCTGTCCCAAACTTGCAGAAAAAATGTTCAAAAGTTTTTATGGCAAATACAGAAGCAAATATGTAGAAAAACATGTGACTTGCATTTTTCTCTTGTCTTAACCTCTATGATCTATTTCCCTGAATCAATCTGAATCTTATAGCAATACGCGCCTTGTTCTCTTAGTGTTGTAGACTCTCGTGAATGACCTCTGTTCTCCCCTTCTCAATAGAAGGCTAAACAGAGGGAACTGTTCCTTTCATTATTGCTATATTGTCAATCATCCCCAATTCAGTCGGGTTACTAATGGCTGTAACAAATCACAAAAACTTAGCATCCTAAAACAACGAGCTTACCTTTCTCAATATTTTGTGGGCCAGTCAGCGTTTTTATTTCTTATTGCTGTGCAATTTCCAGAGACTAAGGAACTTAAAACAATGCCATTCATTATCGCAAAGTCCTTATGGGTCAGGAGTCTTGGCTTAAAATAGCTGGGCTCTCGGTTCAGGGTCACTCAAGGCAGATTCCATCTTCCAAGCCAGCAGACAAACTCTCTCTCTCTGTTATTCTACCACAGAATCCTATAGAATGTAGCATAATCATAGGAGTGACTATCTTATTACCTTTGTCTTATAGAACATGACATAATCAAGGGAGTGAATATCCTATCATATTCACAACTGTTGCCCAGGCTCAAAGGATGAGAAATATACAGATGTGCATTCTAGCATGGATATACTTGGAGTCATCTTAGAATTCTTCCTGCAGGAGTCAGGATTTAGGGAAGAACTTGTCTGGGCAGTGCCCATTTGCCTGAGTCTCTCATGTGGTGCAGTCAGGTGTCAGCTGTCTGCAGTTATCTGCAGGTTAGGCTGGCCTGCCATCCCAGGATGAATGAGTTACATGGCAGCAGTGATGATGCTGGCTGTCATCTAGGAGATGTCATCAGAGAGGTTACACATGAGCTCTCAAGCACGGAGAGTCAGGTTTCTGACATGGCAATTGTCTTCTTCTGGATCATGTATCCAAGGAAACTAGGCTGAAATAGCAGTATCTTCTGTCCTGGCCTTAGAAATCTCAATGTGTTATTGTCCCTATACTCTACTGGTTATACAGGTTTCAAATGCATCAAGAATTTAAGGTAAGGGATTCTCGGTGACAGGAGTGTTAATTAATTTGCAGGCATGTTTTAAAACTATTATATGACCCTAGAATATAAGGACAGTCAGCCAAATTATCAATTTCTACAGGGCTCTGTATAAAAATGAGAGCGATACCTACTTAATAAAACTCTTACAATAAGAAAACATGGCACAATCATTTACAATAAGTAATAAGTTGGGTCTGTACCTGCACTATTTTGTTTTGTTCTGATTTCCCAACATTTGTACTTCCTAGTTTTCATACTTCACCTGTTAATTTGCTAAGGATCTTGTCCTGATTTTATATCAAAAGAGGGCATAACTGATTCTTTCTCAGAAATACAGTTTGTGTATATGATGGCAAGCGTTCATTGATTAAAAAGTCTGAGTTTTCAGATAATTCACATGCTTTTAGGTTCGCAGGCATTTTAACTTGGTAAATTCGATCAGTCTGCATGAAAAAAACATACATGAATCCTCCATAATCTTTACCGATAAATCTTCCCATTTTCCTCATTTTACCTAGAACTCAATCAGGAAGAGACTCCATCTTCATTATCTTCCTGCAAGTTTAAACATTTCTTTCGTTGTGACTTCAAATAAAACAATGATTCTAAACACTTCTTTAGTATTCATAATAAAGTCATTAAGTACGATGTCTTTCGATCGGTCTGTATTTGGTATAACTCACATATTTAATTGCATACACAAAGAAGTTTCAAATTTGAATCGTTATCTCTGGTTTTTTTTTTTGCCATTTTTTAACTTAAATGTGTACTTGCTAATGGTTCCTTTCCTATTTTTTATTCTAATGATTTAAACAATATTTACCTAATTAAAGTATCTTAAATGAATGACTATTAGCCAATTAATTAAATGACCCTTTAACTTCTTTGATTTGAAGTCATCTCTTCATTCTAACAAATGAGGAACTTCTTCAGTTAGTATCGTTGCTGGCACTTACACTCAGAGAAGTGCAGTAGCAAGTGAAGTTAATAATTAATGAATATATAACCAAAACGTTAATATGAAATAGTGTTAAAATTATAGTTCTGGACATTTAGAACTAAAGTACATGCATAAAATATTTCACATATATTTTAACATAAAGTTGAGATTTATTATCTATTGGTAGTCTGCGAGAGGTTGATATTTAACTATGAAATGTACATAAATTAGAAATCTTAACCTAGAAAAAAATTTGCCTTTTTTTTTCTTTTTGCTTGGCAAGTGAGCAAGCATACAAATTCAATACTTTTTACACATCATGACACAATTTTAAAAATGTATAATTTAACACTTCCTGCACGAGTGATTTTGATACTGTGAGTAGCTTGGACTTCATGTTGGGATTAAAAGTGCTCTTTTTCCTTAGTTCTTTACAGCTCCGTGGTTTCCCCTTGATGCCTTGCAGGTTTTATAAAGCCGTGACTGATATACTCCTGGGGTAGGTCACCAGAGGAGATTCATTTAACCTTCCCACAGTTCTTGGGATGTTTATTTTAAATGTTTTCCCCATAAGCACTTTATGTGTTAGAACAGATCCCAAGGCTCTAATAACTCAGAAAAGCTTACATTTGACTTTCAGCCAAACCCCTTTACAAGCATATGTTTTCCCAAAGTGACAACTTTAGAATTGTCACTACACAAATTCATTGTGAAACTTCAATTTATTATTCAGAATGGAAAATGAGAGTAGACCTATTAATCTATCAAAATGGCAAGGAAAGGTTTAGTTATAATGTTTTCCTGGTACAGGCCCAGCTTATTTCTTATTGTAAATCTCCCCCTATGCCCCAATATTATTTAAACTCTTTATTCTGAATACTAATAAGAAAAACAAAACAAAATGCATCACTTCCATTTATTGTCAGATAACTGCTGGGAAGATGAGAAACACTTAGAAATAGTATTCACAAGCAATTCAATGAAATGGCTTAAGGGAAACACGTCATAGCACATTGAATATATTAAGCTTTCGTATTTCTCACATATACCCACGCATATTTATCCTGACAGGCAAGAACCACATACAGGAAAGGACCTCTGACTTGCTTGATAAAGTCACTTAGAGCAACTTCACTCATTGCATGTTGGAAGTCAACACGATAAAGCTATTACTTCTTGGTCTAACTGTGCTAACCATTGATTGCAACACTGAGACAATGCAATTAATTTGCAGAAAAAGATACCATCGCAAAACCTTAAATAAACCCAAACCTTTATTATTACTAATTGCAGATAAAACTCCCAATTCATTCATGTTGCACCAGCTTTCTAATCCTGCACCATCTCTCTCCAAACTACATTACATAACTTGCTTTCGTGTCTCATTGAACACCTTATCTCATTATAAACAAACGTGCTAAAACCTCTTAAAATGTTTGTCCTTGCACATGGTTCCTAATTTGGACCTATGAATGGCATATACTAACTCAATTTACAAACAGCCAGATCACCGAGGAAATAATTTCTCTAGATCTATTTGCTCTACTTTCAATTTTTCTATCTTAATTTAAGTTGCTTTAGAATAGGGACTGGTCTCTTTTAAAATCAGCACTTTCTGGTCTTGGCAAGTAACAGGCTCGATAAAATTAGCTGGGTGTCTTCTCAACTGGATCATTAATGGCTCAAGTTTAGGGTCCACTGTTGGCTATGCGCTATAGATTACTGATGGACTAGCAAACATTCTGCCATATATGTGGTAGTTCTATACCTATGTAGTTCACAAATTTGAAATGAAAGATTAATTAAACATTACCATCTTCAATTTTGCAAAAACTCTGGAAGAACTGTGTTTTTCAGTTACTCTCCATGGATTTATTTAATGAGGGTTTCTTTCTTAGTTATTTCAAACTATGCTTGACCCTTGAACAACACAGAAGTTAGGGGCATAGACCACCACACTGTTGGAAGTCTCAGATAAGTTTAGACTCCCCCTAAATTTAACTACTAATGACTTACTGTTGACTGGAAGCCTTACCGATAACATAAATAGTTGATTAACACATATTCTGTATGTTATATGTATATTATACTGTATTCTCTTACAATAAAGTAAGCTAGAGAAATGAAACGTGTTATTAAGAAAATTATGAGGAAGAGAATACATTTATAGTATTGTACTGTATTTATCGATACCATAATTATACATTGTCTTTTTAGAAGATTATTTCTGTCAGTATCCACATCAGTCTTGTCTTATATGATACAAAACACTGTAGATGTTATATGTATTACTAACACTAGATATCACAAATAAAAAGAAAATGGGCAAAATAAATTCATATTTATTTACAGGTATAATCATTCGTACATTGATGACGAAGCAGCAGCAATAGGATTGCTTTATAGTGTAATAGATATGATTACTTCATGGTAGCCTAGCCTATACACTAATGAATGAATCGTTATAAAATGTTTATGGCAATACAGTATTATAGTCATATTCATAATACAGCATTGGAAATATTGTTACATTAAAAAAACACTTACCTGTGAAGGTAGGCTGATACACTATTTCTTCTCTGATTATGAGATAGAGAGGCTTACTGTGAAGTAATGTAAGTCTTTGGAAGCAAATTTATGAAAGAGTAAGAAAACTAACACATTATTAATTTTATATTAAATATAAAATTATGCCTGTGTAAGAATAGGCTATAGCCACTTCCACACAAGTCTTTCACACAATGCCCTACTTATGTGATGATGATGATGATGATGATGATGATGATGATGATGACACAAAAACATCTCATACAGTTTTTCCTGTACAGTTATTAGGTTATTACAGGAAGACTCACACACACTACAGATAAGTTTATTATCTGTACAACATGATAATTATTTGCTATTTATTAACCAGAAGTAAATCATCATAAAGTTCTTCATCCTCATTTTCATGTTGACTAGGCTGAGAAGGAGAAGGAAGGGGGAGGGGCCGATCTTGCAATCTCAGGGGGAACAGGGTTCAAAGAGGTGGAGTTGGTGGAAGGAGATGCAGGCACACTTGGTGTGACCTTAGAGATATACATTGTAATTTCTGTATGACATTTTTTTGCTGTTTCATTTCTCTAAAAATAGTTCTATATGGTATCAGTCTCCTTCTTCCACTGTCTGCTTTAGTTTCAATGTTCTTATCATAGAAATGTCCACGCCATAAAAGAAGTCAAAAGCAGACTTGAGTAATTGGAACCCTCCTGCCAGATTGCCTAATGTCAGCTTGTTTTCTGGCACTGTTTTTTTCCATGGCTTCTTCCTTATCATCTGACACTGATTCAGAAGCACTAATCTCTACCAAGTTGTCTTCTGTTGGTTCCTCTGCTGTGATGCCTATTAGCTCTACAGTTTCTCTAAGATCCATTCCTTGAGACCCTTCACTCCACTACCACCTTCTTTCTGCCATATCCTCAATTTTATGATTTCTACCACCGGCTTTGTCCTAAATCCTATGAAGCCATTTCCTCCAGCAGGAATTTATTGTTCCGGGCTTGAAGGCTTTCATCGCTTTTTCTATAACAATGGAGTCTTCCGTGGTGTAATCCTTCCCGACTTTCATGATGTTTTCTTTATCAGGGTTCTCCTCCATAGAGTTGACAGTCCTTTCCATAGAAGGATGTGCAACGAATCTTAAAGGTCCTTATGAACCCCGATCTATAGAGTGAGTTACAGACCTTATGTTTGGGGGCAAGTAGACCACTTCAGCGCCTTTTGTGTTGAACTCGTGGGGTTCTGGGTGACCAGGGCTGGTGTCCAACATCGACAGAACTTTTAAGAGTTAGTCCCTTGCTGAAAAGATACTTCTTGATTCCAGGAACAAAGCAGCATCGAAATCAACCCAGGAAAGTGTTCTCATTGCCCAGGTCTCTTTGTTGTGCAGCCAAAAGACTGTAGCTGGTGTCATCTTTCCCTTCAAGACTCGAGTGTTAGCAGCTCCATAGGTCAGGGCTGTCCTGAACATAAACCTAACTGCAAGTGAACGAAAGAGTAGAGTCAGCTAGTTTAAGAGTGGCACAACCCATATTTCATGTCGACCTTTTTGATATAAGCTTAATTGGAAGCATTTGTACTTTTTTAGGTAGTGATGTATTTTACATTATATAGTCATGTATAGTAAATGGAATAAAGAATTATAATTAACTTTTACTTAAATAATAATATACTATAAAAATAAACAGAATTAAAAGATGACAAAATGCAAACTTGTAATTGTTGGGCAACTGAACCTGCTGGTAAAGGGCTATTAAAAAGTAGGAAAAATATGCACATACTGTGAATGTGTAAAAGCTGAATTTTATTGTAAAAGTGATCCCAAGACCTGCGATAAGTCTGAAGTGAAAGTAGATCTTATAGAAGCAACATGAAATTTTTGTATAACATTCAAACAAAGCTTCTCTCTCATGAATTAATTGAATTTTCTTAAGACAAGGGTTAATTATATTTTCATTACAAGCATTCACTTTAGTAGCTAAAGGAGAGAAATAGAATAAAATTATGGAGTTATTCAAAATTGATCTCTTCTCTGTAGAAACTGAAAGAAGTCGCGGCTATCCTGAGGCTCATAAAATATGAAGAAAAGTTATGACAAATATTCTCAACAAAAACCAAAACCAAGTTTTTGGGAAAATTCTCTTGCCTAATGGCATGATTATTCTATGATATTGATGTCATACCATATGGCGGGAAAAATATCTTGTTTATCAAAAACATTGCTGTTTCCTTATATACGTCAGATTTTTTTAAATGATTAGATATTACTGTCATAATTAAAATTTCTTAAAGCACTTAGTTGAATATTAATAATTACTTTGTAGAATCAAATGCAATCAAATTATACATTAGAAATTCAATCCCCGATTCTCTGTGTTCTCCTAATTGAAAAAGTCTTTCAGATTTTGAAAGTTATTTTATTATCCCCAGAGCATCTAATGGTTCATTTTGAGTGGAATTTAGTACGAAAGATCTCTGTGGTATGGGGGTCCATTTTACATTTACCTTTTTACTCAACGCCTCTGTAATTTTTAGGCCACTATACCCATTTTTTATTGCTGAAATTTTCCTTGATAACTATACTATTTCGAAGCTTTGGCCTTCTTAACACCATTTTATTTTCATAAGAGCAATTCGTAACAAGGGGTTGAGAAAGGAAAAAGACATTTCAACATTGTAGAAGGTGGGGGTAATGAGTTGATTAGAAAATGTGAATCGAGACGACAGATCATTTACACTGGTTAGGTGAGGCACAGGGGACACATATTTCAGGAGTCGGGTTACTTCAGGCACTTCCTGTGTTTGTAGGGATGAGAAAAGGTCGCTGTCTAGAACAGTGGCTCTCCAAATGTAATCTACAGACTAGCGGCCTCAGTAGTACCTGGGGACTTTTAGAAAAACAAACTCTAAGGCACCTCGCTAGAACTGCTGAATCAGCTCTCTGGAGGGAAAGCCTATCAGAATAAATCAAATAATCCTGATGCATGCTGAAGAGTATCTGTATGAACTCACTTGTAAAAATAAGTGGATAATGTTGAGAGAATGGGACTTTGAAATCAAGATATTCGGAGGCAGTATATTAGGCCCGTAGAAGTGAATGTTTGATCTGGAATGATGGAAAAAAAAAAAAAAATACCAGTAAATGAGGTCAAGGAATAGAGAGCAGTTGTCAGACAGATTATATATGTGATACATCAATTCATCAAAAATTACTGTGAGAGAACTAATGGAGAAAAATAAGTGAGACAGTAGCAAATAGTTTTAATAAATCTGGAAAAGTTGGGACTAAAAGAATACTCCAAAGGAGTTATGTTCTTAAAAAATGGAGAAATACATTCTTAAGTAACAAAAATGAGCAATGGACGCACCGGGCACCATGATACATTGGATAGGACAAAACCTTAAATGAAAAACAAATAAACAATCAAAAATAGCCATGAATGGGCAGGTCAGCAGGAGATACGTGACTCAGCAATGTAGACATTCCATCTCTTCATGAAATATATAGATTTATTTTCCCCAATAGGAAAATTTTTATTTTAGAAAAGAAAATATATGACATCTTGAAGAAAGCATCAAATTATGCTGTGTCCAAGGAGGGGTCGAGATAGGAATTTGTCTTTTCATGATGGTGCTGTACGTAAAAAGAAAAAATCCAAAAGCACAAACTAAAATATTTACATATTTACACTTTGACATAGATCAGCCTATTACTTTTTAAAAGTCTTTACTCAATTTTCACATAATCGCAGATTCCTTTTAGGACTCATTACTCAAAAATAAAATCCTTCATCACTCTTAATCTCTTATTATTTTCTCAATCACTTATTTTCCAGACATTTTTTATTCATTCCACCTTGCAGTACCCTGCATTTCAATATGCTTTTAATTATTTATTGTATCACCTACTCCACTGTAGATGTTTTGTGAGGTTACAGGCTTCGCTTTGTCGCTCTCGCTATCAATTCTGAGAATAGTTTCTGATACATTGTCAACCCTCAGCTATTTTTGCTGGATAAATGAATAAGCACATTAGTAACCCTGGTTTTGCTACTATTCTCATATAATTCTTCCATTAGGTAGCATGGTATATTTATTTTTAAATCAGATATCATTGGTGCTGGCAATTATGACCAATTTCTGAGTAATACTTTTAAACAGTCTCTGAGGGAAAAGGTATGCCACTTTCATTAGACATCCGAAGAGATCTGTGAGGAAAAGACATAAGAACTATTGTTAGGGAAAATAAATTTAAACACAGGACAAAGCCCTTAAAATCATCTTTACATATAAAAAAATTATAAAAGTAAAAGACCAAATGATGATATCTCATTACCATCTTTAACAATATTCTGTGCATTTACATATATTATAACTAAATATGTATCCATTTTACATATTTTATTAAATTATTTGTTAACATGACTTGCATTTTTACTCAATGATACGATATGGACGTAAACTCCATGACAATAATATGGGCTAACTTTATTATATTCAACAGATATGTGACATTACAATGCACATTTCTATCATACAATTAATAAATATTAAGTGCTAGAACTTTGTTTCCAATACCATAGAATAAATAACGCAAAAATGTATGCGGTTTAATGATTTTCTCTTTATGATAAACTCTATCACAACCAAAAAAGCCTTCTAAATAATGTAGAAAATTCCATTTTCTCTGGTTTTTACTATTACATTTACATTACTATTTCTGACTTTATATTAGTAACTTTACTATGGGGAACATTTAAAGTTAAAACAGAGCTGAAATGATAGGATAGATATGTTCAAACTTGTTTGAGGTTTAATGGAAATTCAATAATAGCTACCAATTTGAAAACAACCTGGTATGTAAGACCCAAATAACAGAATCCACCATCGTCACCATTGTCTCTTTTGTCCTCTGTCACTGGCAGATGAGGGTAGATCATGGTCAGTCATTGAGATGAAAGCTATTTCTTACAATTAAGGTAAAAATGCAAATAAACTCTACATCTGAATTAATTTTACTGACTTGATAACTATCTTGAGAAAATTCATTTTTCTCATTGATAAAGCAGAGTTTTGATAACTCAGGTAAGTATCATTGCCAGGATAACAAGGACACTGCAAAGTAAAAATATTCAATGGATTTTCACTCCCTTTCCCACAGTACCTCTATTTTTCAAGTAAAAAGATATATAATCATTTTTAGGTAAAACATTCTGTTTTTCTAGTACAGAATAATTGGGACATAATGCAAGGATCTTTGTGTAAAGGCATTGGGAGTATGTTTATCAGTCTTGGCAGAATTAGACCTGAGTTAAGTCGGACACCTCCTGGATGAATGGTGGTTAAACTCACTTTGAGAATTAACTTTCAGAGTTTATCCATTGCTGATAGCTGCAGTGTGTCACAATTTACTCGGGATCTGTGACTAATTTTATTTATTCCTGCTGTTCTATATTGGAACGATTGGCCACATTGCCAAGTTCATTATAAGTAAATTCGCCTGGAGCTTATAGGATGACCACCACGGTAATCAAGGCGTATAATTTCTGCCATCCCATCTAGTGAAAAATAAATATCCGGCTTCTCAAATATCTTTCCTGAAAATAATAAAGACTTTTCCAAAAAATATCATGCAAACATTGTCTGTCTATGGCCGGATTTACAGTATATGCCCGTTCATGACCATATTTATGGCAGGGAAAATGGTTTTGTCACTAGAACAGTCATGACACTTTCTGGGCAATGAAGTTTTTCTCATTGTCCTTAACTCCTTAAAGCCCTCCAAGCACATATGAAAAATAGTTGGCTCATTGCTTTATTTCCATGAATTGTCAGAATTAACATCTGAGAAAGAAAATTTCAGATGCTATTTTTAAAATGTAGTTTCATCAAAGCAACACTCTGACTAAACCCAGAGTACAGAACTGGGAAAAAAAAAAAGAAGAAGAAAGAAAGAAAAACTGTCATTCTTGCATACATTTAAATGGCAGAGTCACAGGAAATGTGAATGATGGTTTTAATGTCTCCATTTGCCATTTAAATTTTTCCATAGCCAGGGAATATGCTCTTAGTAAACTCTTTTCTCTACGTCGCCTTAGGAAATTAAACTTCAAAATATATTAAATTATAAGGAAAAATCGAGCGAACACTGCAGTGCAAAAGAGTCTTCTGTTATTCTTACACAGATCCTGAAGAGCGTAGCAGAGCATAGTGGACTGGAAAAGCGAGGTGGCCACCGCTCACACCAGCCGTATTTTCTTTCAGTGACTTGACACTATGCCAGGGCATTTCAAGAGATAGTGTGCCGCCCCAACCCTCGTTTCCAGGATTGACTGCCGTAACCCCGCCAATGGACATCTTAGACACAGCAAGGCCGGTCATTCTGCTTTCTTGGAATTTCACAAAGATTACATGTTTCTAGATGCTATGCAGACTCGTTGGAAAAAATTACATGAAAGAATAAAGGCATTGTTTCAGTGAACTGTGAAATGCCCCCACAGTTTGCCAACCTCTCATCTGAGAGTGACACGTTTACAGAGAGTACAATTAATTACCTGCCAGAATGAAAACCAAGTATCAGTTGGAAATCCTCAAAATGTGATGTGTGGAGGCAGGGAAACATAGGATTCAACTACAGAAAAGAGTGTTATTCAGAAATGTGTAACCCAGCAGCAAAGAAATTATGTCTTAACGTTAGAAACTTTATAGCATAGTTCAAACGCTGCACATACAAAGAGAAACAGGGGACTCTTTAATGTCCATCCTGGCACACTTCCTTCATACGCTGTGGCCATTTTGTCACCCTCGCATAGAAAATCCTTGAAAATGTTTTCTGTACTTCTAATTCTATACAAACTAATTTGCACTAATTACTGCTTTTGTCTCCATTTTTTTTAGAATCACAAAAGCCTCCGAAACTTTTCTGACACTTGTAGGTATGTCTTTGTGGAATGCAGAAGAAAAAGAAGTGTGTGGCCAAAGCCACACCTTATATGTTAGGGTGGGTGGGGTGGCAGCGACTGTGCAAAAAATTCGTAAGTTAATAATTTCCGTGACAAATATATGAGTGAAATCTTACACATTTAAAGTGTTTTACACTAATACATAGTATAGATATTTGAATTTCAACATTGAGACATGATAGACTGACAATGGCCATCTTTCACACAAGCTAGAAAAATGAAATTTCTGTGAAGCATAGGAAGGAAAATATAGTTACGATAAAAAATAGATAAGAAAATCTCCCCTGGCATTCTGGATAAAAATGTCTGGATTGCACATTTATTAGATATCAGGGAAGGGACATTGCTAATTTTTATTTCTCAAGTTCAGTAAGGTTAATTAAAGTTCCTATGAATATACATAAAATATTCACATGAATAACATTGTCAGAAGTTCATTGTTCCACAGGAAAGCAGTTGATTATAGGCTTAAAATATAGTTTTATATGCCCAGCCAATGAACCAAATCGAAAGCTAATGAATTCAGTAATCTTAAGAGGGATTAATTAGGTTGGTAATTTTTCATTACGAATTAAGAAATTAAAAAGTGATAAATTATTTTGGTAGCAGATAATGGCAGTCGACAATTTGTTATAAAATTCTGATAGTATTTATCATAACAACATTAATTGTGCACAGCTGTCCTATTCTTAAGATAGTTACAAGAATAATTCTATAAAATTTTATTCAAAAGCAGTATCTTCTCTTTACAGGAGGGGAGCTGAGTGTGTATAGATACATTATATAATAAATGTAAGATTTGCTTTTCATGTGCTTATAAATTAGTTTTAAAAGAAGGTCACATCTTTCTACATGATGACTTAGATAAATCTTTGAAACATTACAAAACTAATTTGAGTAGAATAGAATGCAATTTACCACATTATTTAACAACACAGGGAAATTTTATTAATATAGATGATGTCATTGTAAACTGAGTTCAAATGCAGTTAAGAAAAAAAATAAAATTCACTCTAACAAAAATAATTACACAATTGCTTTGTAATTTTCATTATGTATTTGGATTGAGCAGTTGTTGTTGTTGTTGTTGTTGTCTGTTGTTTGTTTTTTCCTATTTAACATTCTTGCCTTACTTAGCACATAGGCGGCCACTTACTTACCAAATACTGAGTTATTGGAAGGAACACATTTATTTAGTCTTTTTCCCCCTTATGCTGTCTTTTTCTCTCCCTGAAATTATGCTCTTTAAATGTGGGGGTCGGAGTGAAATTTAGTAAGAATCTGATATACTTTGAGGAGATTTGCTTCTTCGCATGGGTTAATTTAATTTCCTTCAAGTTCAGGAAACGTGTTGCTCTTTTTATCAAACTTGCTGCCACAGAGATGATTAATTAAGAATGCATTTGTGATTGTTCTTAAAGTCAAAAAAGTGAAAATAAAAAAGAATGATAAGACCATCCTCTCCACTCTCTTATTCCTACTGGTACCCAAACTGAGGTTAAGTGCCAGGGTCTGTGCTGTAAAAAGAGGTTGTGAAGTCCTTACACCTTCCTTTTCCTTCCTCTCATTAACTCAACCCCAAGTTCAAGGTCCTACGCTTCTCTTAACACTTCTGGTTTCCTCCTATTAAACTTGAAGGACTGGGTCACCTTTTCTGTTCAGTTATTGTCAACAAAATGGGGGCTATAGAATTTATGTCTTTATGGCCTCAGCTTCAACTACATTATTTACCAAATTTTAATACTAAGCTACCATTATAAAATTAATTGGGGAGATTCCTAACCTTGGATATTATCTGGAGAATTTACTTTGGTATTATTACTTGCTTCTTAAAAGTCAGGTAAAACTTATTTGTAAAATTCTCTGGTTCAGGTGCATTTATGATATAGTCCAGAGGATTCACTGGAGATAATTTATATTTTGCAAAGAATATTCATATTATCTTCAAGTTTCCAGAATGTTGCCATGGGTTTGGATAATAATAATTAGTAGTAGTACTCATGCATTTGTGACATATCTCCTTTAACATGCCAAATTTTGCATATTTTTGCTTTTCTCTCTCACATCAGTCTAATGAGTGGTTTCTCTAATAAATAATTTGTATTTTTGAAGTAACAAGTTATTGAATTTATTTATCCGTTCGACTGTTTTTCGTATAGTTCATTAATGTCACTATTTATATTTATTAGCTCCCTCATTTTAGTTTCATTTGGTTTACATAGTTGTTTTTCTAATTTCCTAATGTAAGGACTTCTTTTAGTTCTCATAATTAGCCAGTTCTTATATAGTAAGATAAGACTGACATATTTGAATTATTAAGTTTATTTTTTCCGTAAGTTTCTGTTAATTGGTTAAATAAACTAGGTGGCTCTTTTAAAAATAAATAAATAAAGACAGTGGAAAACATCCAACAGAGGACAGAATTCAGTGGAGAGTTTGCTTTCACAAAAATGCAATGCTGGAGGGGGTAGAATTAGGATTTTGAGGCTTTCCGGCAAGAGAGCCATCACCAAACTTTTCTAAGGATGCAGAAAATAGCGGATACCACAGACTTAGCTGCTCAAGGTGCCTGAAATGGGGGTTTACAGTTGAGGATTTAAAGAGGAAAATTGTGGTAGCAAGGATATCATAGAACACCACAAAATCTGAGCATACACTCTTCACAGATCTCTGGCTATTATATAAATTATGAATCTGTTAGTGAGTTGCCAGGGCCGGACAGAATCAGTAGGCAGAGAGAGTTTGAAAGACAGAGCTGCATGGCATGAGATGTGTGAGATTTTTGTTTTTATAACTGAGTGCATTCCTAAAACTCTGAAGCTCAGGAAGCAAAAAGCTGAAGCCCTCTGGTTTTAAAATGTCAGCTGACTATGTGAGGCTGGTAGAGAGCTGTAATTTACACAGGAATCAGAGAGACGCCCCAAAGGATTGAGATAACAGCAATGGTGGGAGACTATAGAAGAGCATAGATATCAGTTTCTGTGAAATGCAGGGTAGAAAAATTTTACTGTTTGAGTTCAGGAAAATTATCTGCCATCTAGAACTGCAGTTATTATGGTGTGTTTTCAACAATGTCCAATTTTCAACTCAAAATTATTAGACATGGAAAGACATAGGAAAATGAGATATATATTAAAGAAAAGAGGCAGTCAATGGAAAGAGATTCGAGCAGCTCCAGGGACTGGTTTAGCAGATAAAGACCAAAACAGCTATCACATATATTTAAAGAAATAAAGAAAAGTGTTTTAAAATAAAGGAAAATATAGATTTAAATAAGGGATATCAAGAGAAATTTAAGTGCATTTTTAAAAATAAAATTTTCAAAGTTAAAATAATTTATTTTTTAAAATACTATTTAGGCTCATAGCAAATTAGAGGAAAAAAATAACATGTGACCTTAAAAATACATCAAAAGGAACTATACCCTCTCTGGAAAACAAAAAGATTGAAGAAATATGAACGGACTTTCATTTCCGTCAATGACGTCATAGGTGAAACTAGATTTACCCCTCTTTTTTAAACAACTAAAAAACCAAATAAAATATATGAAACAATTGACTTCAGACACTGCACAATCAAAAAGGCGACAATGACTGCTGAGAGGACTATCCTAGTTTACTACCTGCAAAGAGTTACCGGACCTGGCATAGAAAGCATAAACCAAAAGAACCTTGAGGTCTTGCTGAGTCAAGTTCATAAGTCAAATTGGCTTAATTTTCAGCCCAGAGTAGAGGATCAAGCCACAGAGGGGAAAAAGAAATCAGGGTTCTCTGCAGGGGTTCCCTAGACTCTTTGGCTGAAAACTATCTGCACATTATGGGAGGAAATTATCAGAGCCGAGGAAACGTTCATCACAAATTCTCCCGCAGGTTTTGTTTCCCTGATAATGTCTTCCTTTTGTTTTCATTTTGAAAGAATAAATTAAGAACATTTGCTTGGTACCCAATCATTTATTTAGTGGCCTTCATTGCATTGCAGGATTTTTGAAGAGACTGTCACACGGTTTTTAACTTCCATTGTTTATATCCACAATTCCATCGTCGGACTGTAGATTAATTGGTTTTCTGTGAAGAATCTTGCAAGTTTTGATTGCGCATAGGTGTTCCGCAGTGTACTGTAATATCCTGGGTTATGTTTTCTTTTTGTGTATCCTGCTTGGCATCTGTATTTTTCATAAACTGGTTATCTTCCAACATATTTGGAAAATCTTTGGCATTTTTTTAGTTGCTGATTCTGTCCTATTTTCTCCCTTCTACTTCTTGAAAAATAAAATAAGAACAATGGCAAAAACAATGTTAGTGGGCATTTCGCAGTATAGCTGCTCCTTGACTTACAACGGAGTTATAGCCCAATAAATCCATTGTAAGTTGAAAAAAATCACAAGTCAAAAATGCATTTAGTACATCTAACCTATCAAACATCATAGCTTAGCCTCGCCTACCTTAAACGTGCCCGGAACACAATATCCAAAAAAACCCCGCTAGCAACACGGTTGTTTACCCTCATGGTTGTGTGACTGACTGGAGCCACATATTGCTAGCCCAGGAAAAGAGCACAATTCAAAATTCGAAGTACAGTTTCTACTGAATACATATGACTTTCACACCATCGTAAGGTCAAGAAAATCATAAGTCGAATTATCATAAGATGGGGACTGTCTGTATTATATTTCTAAATTAAATTATATGAACTAGATTTTTTTCATTTCCTGATTTTAATTAGATGCATTACATTTTGACACTGTTATTGACATGTAATTCTATATATACCCATTTAATGTGTAAAATTCAATATTTTGAAGTATATTCAGAGTTTTGCAACCATCTCCCTACTCTAATTTTAGAAAACGTTCATCAAGCCCAAAAGGAAGCCCCATACCAACTAGCACTCAATATCCATTCCTCTCTAACCAGCACAGACCTAAGCAACCACTAATCTACTTTTTAAAAAGCTATAATTATTTTAACAGTTTTAGATTTGCAACTAAATTGAATGGAAGGTATAGAGATATCTCATATACCCCATTTCTTCACACATGTACAGCCTCCCCCATTTTATCTCTTCTAGAGTGGTATATTTGTTACAGTCGATGAACCTGTATTGATATATTATGATCATCCAGAGTTGATAGTTTACATTAGGCTTCTCTTTTAGTGTTGTATGTTCTAAGGGTTTAGAAAAATGTATAAAGACGTGTATCAACCATTATGGTACCATACATGAGAAGCGTCCTGCCCCAAAAATCTGTGTTCACCCCTCTCTCTTGCAACCACTGGCACCCTCCAATACTTTTACTATCTCCATAGTTTTGCTTTTTTCAGAGTGTCATACAGTTGGAATTCTACAGTATGTATTCTTGTCAGATTGGCTTATTTCACTTAGTATAAGCACTTAAGGTTATTCTCTGTCTTTTCGTGGCTTGACTGCTTTTTTTTTTTTCAGCTTTGAATAATAGTTCATTGTCTGGATGGACCACAGTTTATTTATCCATTCACCTACTGAAGGACATCTTGATTGCGTCCAAATTTTTGTAACTGTGAATAGAGCCACTATAAACGTTCACATGCAAGTTTTCAGCTCCTTTGGGTAAATACCAAGGAGTGTGATTGATGGATCACATGAGAACAGTATGTTTAGTTTGCTAAGAAACTGCCAAACTGTCCTTCAAAGTGGCTGTACTGTACTGCCTTCCCACCAGCAAAGAATGAGAGTTCCTGTTGCTCCATATCCTTGCCAACCACTTGGTGTTGTCACTGCTCTGGATTTTGCCCTTTCTACTGGGCGCTTTGTGGTATTCCATTGTTGTTTATTTTGTATTTTCTTGATGGTATATGATACAGAACACCTTTTTTATTTGCCATCAGTATATCTTTTATTGATAAGATGTTTGTTAAGGTCTTCGAATTATTTTTTAATCAGGTTGTTTTCTTATTGATTAGTTTTCAGATTTCTTTTGATGCTTAAGATAATGGTCCTTTATTACATGTGTCTTTTGCAAATATTTTCTCCTACTCTGTGGCTTATTTAATTCCCTTGACATTGTTTTATTGCACAGTAGAAGTATTTAGTTTTAATGAAGTACAGCTTATCAATTATTTCTTTCATGGTCATGCCTTTGATGTTGTATCTAAAAAGTCATCACCATATCCAAGGTTATAAGTTTTTCTGCTGTTAACTTTTAGGATCTGTATAGTTTTCTCTTTTACATTTAGGTTTGTGATCTATTTTGGATTAATTTTTTGAAAGATGTAAAGTCTGTGTCTAGAATTCTTTTTTGGCACGTAGATATCCAGTTGTTGAAGCACCATCATTTGTTGAAAAACTTTGCTCCATTATTACCTTTGTTCCTTGTCAAAAATCAATTGACTGTATGTATGTGTGTCTATTTCTTGGCTGTCTATTCTGTTCTGTTGATCTGTTTGTCTATTTTTTCACCAATACCATGCTATCTTGATTATTGTAGCTTTATAATAAGTCATATAAAGTGTTAGTCTTCCAACTTTGTTCTTCTCCTTTAATATTGTGGTAGCTATTCTGGGTCTTTTGCCTTCCCATATAAACTTTAGCATCAGTTTGTTAATTTCCACAAAATAACTTATCAGGATTTTTATTGGGATTGCGCTGAATCTATAGATCAAGTTGGAAAGAACATAACAACTCTTCCTATCCATTAGCATGAAATATGTCTCTATTTATTTAGTTCTTTGATTTCATTTCTTAGAGTTTTGTTGTTTTGCTCTTATTGATCTTGTACATATTGTTAGATTTATACCTAAGTATTTCATTTTGGGGGGTGCTAATATAAATAATATTTTTTAATTCAAATTCTACTAGTCATTTCTGGTATGGGAAGTAATCAACTTTTATATATTAACCTCGTATCCTGCAACCTTGCTATAATAGCTTATTCATTCCAGGGGTTTTTTTGTCGATTCTTTCAGATTTTCTACATAGTTGATCACGTCATCTCTGAACAAAAACAGTTTTATGTCTTCATTTCCCATCTCTACATCTATCCTTTTCCTTTCATGTCATATTACATTAGCCAGGACTTCCAGTACAATGCTATAAAGGAGTGCTAAGAGGGGGCATCCTTGCCTTGAACATGACCCTCGTGGGAAAGCTTTGAGTTTTTCATTAAGTATGTTGCTAGCTGTAGGTATTTTGTAGATATTATTTATCAGGCTGAAGAAGTTCCCCTCTGTTCTTAGTTTACTGCAAGTTTTCTTTTTATCATAAATGGGTGCTGATTTTGTCAGTTTTTCTCCATTTGTTGATACATGATTTATTACACAAATTGATATGTGATTTGTACATTCAAAATTGTGAGGTAAATCTCACAATATTTTGGGGTCTCTCTTATGCCTGGGTCCCCCTGCTGTTTTTAACTCTCAGACTTCTTGACATCGAGCTTCCAGCAATTTGTCAATCACAGTTCAGTTTTTCCTACCCCAGCGTGGGGTCCCGTGGTAGACATGGTTTTGAGTTTTTGCTCCTGTAAGCTGAAATTCTCTCTGTTCACTTGTTTTTCCAGACTTGAGAACCATGAATTTTCCTGTGTCCTCTCCAAGAAGAGCTGTCAATTTTTCAGTCTGTTGAGCTTTTCGCTCTTTGGTAGAACAGAGTAGTGATCCCCCAAGTTCCTTCCATGTGGAACCCCAAACCACATGAATCTACTCTTGTTCATATAAATCTGCCTATTACGAATACTTCATATGAATAGAATGACATACTTGTGGTCTTTTGGGACATTTCTCTGAGGCTCTGTTCGTTTTTTTTCATTCTTTTTCTCTCCTTTTACAGATTGTGCGACCTTCACGACTGCTTTACCTTCAAGTTTGCTGATTCTTTCTTCTGCCGACTGAAATCTATTATTGAGCTTACTCTATTGAAATTTTCATTTTAGTTATTGTACTTTTCTATGTAAAATTTCCATTTATTTTTTAAAATAATTTATCTTTATTCATATTTTCTAATATGGTGAGTCATTGTCATTCTATCTTCCTATAATTCTCTAAGCATGATTTCTTTTAGATCTTTGAACATATTTACAATAGATGCTAAGAAACCTTTGTTAATTCTACCAATTGCCCACCTCGATGATACTTCTTATTGTCTGCTCTTTTTTTCTATGTATGGTTCAAATTTTCCTTTTTCTTTGCATGTCTCATGTTTTTATAAAATTGGAGAATTTAAATAATATATTTTAGCAACTCTAGATAATGACCACTCCCTAGGTGTCGATATTCTTTTCTTTGTTTAGTTCTTCATTCGTTTGTTTAGTAACAAGATTGAGCTGATTCCACGAAGTCTGTTTTCCCACATTGTACAGCCTCTGACGTTCCTGCTCGGATTTTTTCCCTTTGTTCCTTTTGGCCTGTCTAAGGGTGACTCCTGGATCAACATATGCCAATTGTTTTTTCAAATGTGCTGTAAGCCCTCTTGTTTGGTTAGATCTCTCCTTTATCATGGCATGTGTGGATGCCTGGGAGGCTGCTATCAAAGTCCAAACTGTTTACAGATTTTTATACTTTAGTGTTGGTTTCTTAGGAATGCTGTAACAAAGTACACAGGCAAGATGTCTTGAACAACAGAAAGTTGTTATCTTACAGTTCTGGAAGCCAGAAGCCCAAACTCAAGTATTGGCAGGCTTAGTTTCTTCTTAGAACTATAAGAGAAGGTTCTTTCACAGTTCTTTCTTCTTAGAGATGGCTGTCTTTTCCTTATGTTTCTTCACATCATCTTCCATTTATACATATCTATGTTTAAATTGCCCTTTCTTAATAAGGACACAGGTCATACTGGATTAAGAACAACCCTACTAACTTAACCTCACTTTAAATTGATTACCTCTGGAAAGACCCTATCACCAAATTTAGTCACATTCTAAGGTACTGGGGGTTAGGACGTTGTATCTCTAATTGGTCCTGAAAAGGTGTAAGCTTGACCTGGCACAGTTTTTCAGACTGCCACGAGTGAGTTGTGATTTTAAGCTTGCCTTGCTAGGAATTGACCCTAGGTCGGTGTAGCTTCTTTTTCATGTTTGTTCAGAGGTTTTCTCTCACTCTTTGTGTTTCATGTTTTTCTCTGCTCTGGATGAATGCAGGCTAGCATGGGCTCCCTGATCCGCAGATTTGAGATCCTAGGAGGGCTCCAAGATTCCTCTTTCCAGGTTCTCTCTATCAAACATCTAGCTGCTCTGCTATTTCATTCGTTTCTGTGTACATAATATGCACCTAAGATGTTTCAAATGTGTTTCAACCCAAGGCCATTGCACAGAGGTCGATTATAACAGGTAAACAAGTGTCTAAAGCTTTCAGGACAGTCCTGCAGAGATAGAGCACATCGGTTTCAATGCCCCTCTTCCACAGACCCCTCAAAGCATTTTTAAAGTACACCTACTCAGAGAGAGCAGTAGTAGAATAGCAAAGGCCATGTCTTTCAGTGAAGGACTTCCCTTGATTTCACGAAGCTTAAGCCTTGGCTTCTTTTATGTCATATCTCAGCATTCGCTACTAGTTTTCTACATGAAGTTTGCATCTTTATGATTTCTGTTATTGACCTACATCATTGAATACCATACATTGCACTTCAGCTTTTTAGAGAACTGAAAAATCCGCTATTTGAGAATTTATGACTTTTAGAGCATTTGATTTCTTATTCTAGCAATAGAACTGTATGGGTCACAGCCATAATTCGGGTCTCCAGAAGAATGCAAGGCAAGACGTCTCACAGAGGCATTTCTGTGAAGGACCGTTGTTTGGTGATTATAATTTATGGCTACAAAGATGAATGGAACTGTCCTTATTCCATGCTTATAAATTTTAACGTTATCTCTGGTCATGGAACAATGAATTTACCAGTGACAGAGGCTTCTCATCACTGACCCGTTAGTGCCCTCAACTCTGATTACAGAATATAAAACTTTCCGAAAGTATATTAGAGCTATGACTTTCTATTAGGCGAATTTGGTGCTTAGACAGGCTTGCCAAATTACTTGTAGACATTAATGTAAAATTATTGCTGATTTTAAGTGAGAGGGTCACCCAATGATTTCATGTTCTCACTCGTTGGACTTAAAGTCAACTCAATTTAATGCAATCCTTATGCGGAAGTCAAATTATGTTAAATAATGCAATATCATTTCCCTTTTCTTATTAGATAGTGTGATCAATAATTGTGGAGAGCTCTTTTTATCTTATTTTACATTCATAGACCAAATAAGTATCCTGAACATGTAATTAATTTTTATAGCAACTAGCCGTACTTGTTTTTGGCCAGCTTAATTCTTCTAATCAAATTCATATTTATTTACCATTAAAATAAGAAAAAAAACTTTTAGAATTTTTTAATGTATTTGTACATGGGCCTTACATGAATCTTAATAATGAGAAAATGGGGACATTACATGTTTTCATTATTTTGATTGCCAAATGCAAAATTGGCAACCATTTACTATTTAAAAAATTGATACGTGTGAATTTTAGCTCTACGAATGCCATTTTTTCATGAGGAATACCACATACTAATTAAAAGTTAGTATTGCAATACATATTCTTCTAGGTACTGCTTCATGGTTTTCTGTAGTCTAGCAATGACCAGCAGAGGGAAGTCTAATAAGCTGACTCACTGATGAGATGATGTTTACTGGTCCCGGTGACTGCATTGTTCGTTGTTTTGTTTTGTTTAAGGTTAGATATGGGTTGCAGAGAAAGGGAGAACCAGGCCTCAAAATCCCTTCTTATCATTTATGCTTTGGTCAGTGTAGGCATTTCATTCATTTGGTGTTCCATACTTGACTACAGGAAAAGTACCTAATGGGGTGATGCTATTGCTACTTTGACTGGCATCATAAACTGATGATGCCATGGAAACTAGTGAATTGAGATTCTTGAGAGCAGCGGGGTGGACTATTAATTCAGTGGTCCTTCATAAACCATGACACTGAAATTCAAAGCCTTGAACTGCTGCCTCCCTCATGGACTCTGATTTTGGTCTGGATATATGCAAATGTGATATGACTAGAAGCATTTTGGCACTCATATATTGAAGCTTGCTTTTCTTTGGAATACTCTTGGGATCTGTTTTGAAAAGAAGCCCAAGATACCACAGGGAGAAACAGAGAGAGAGAGAGAGAGATCCTACATTTACAGCTGCTCCTGCTAACTACAGATTCTTGAGAGAGGCCATTTTGCATGTTTCAGCATAAACCACTATCTGACTGCAGCTGCCTAAAAGACACCAAAGAGACCAATCAACTCAATAACATAATCTATCTTATCTTAAGCCATTAAACTTTAGAATGGTTTGTTACATAATAATAGGCAACTAAAATGAGTGGGGCTTTTGAAACTTTCATGTGCATTTGAGTCACTTGGTATCTTGATAAATTTCAGATTATGATTCTTTGGCCTGGGGTCAGGGCTGGAGATCATACATTTTCTACAAGCTCCCAATTGATGCTAGTGATGCTGCTCTGCAGACCACACTTTAAGTAATAAAATGGTAAAGAACCAGTCATTCGTTGCTTTTAATCTTTTCTAAGACCATTTTTGGGCATCTCTGTGTACCAAAAAGTCAGATAAATCCTTTTTTGTAAAGTTGTTTTTACTAGTGAGCCTGGTGGATGTGCCATTCTAGTAACATATATGGACAAATATGCCATTGTGTATGTGTGCACTTATAACCCACGTATTTAGTGCCCGGAGAAAACTGCTTTGGGGACATCATTCCCTTTGATCTACAGATATAATATTTCAGTCTCCAATAATTAATTATCCAGGGGCATCCTCAGAAGGGTTATACCCTTTTATTATAATGATATATTCTTATGCCTTCGAATTCTGGTACATGATTGGCCTCATTGAATTTGGAATTTTTTTATGCCATTGCAATAAATGAAAGGAAGGCTTTAAGAAGTTACTATAGGAACGCAGAATTATTCACATTAGTATATTGCCTAATAGTAATGCTTCTACTCCTTTTTTTTTACACATGTATTTTATGAACATACTTCTTATTTATGCAATGAACTCTTACCGAAGTTTTGAAGTAACAGAATGCAGAGTACATCACAACACAGTCAGCAACTAAAACTGACTGTCAAACATTTTACTCACAGAGTTGGTTGTTTTCGGTTCGTTTTTGCTGGCCCTTGTCTCTATTAAGCCCTCAATTAATGTT
The DNA here is from genome assembly GCF_902729225.1 of Pteropus medius. Taxonomy (NCBI): domain Eukaryota; kingdom Metazoa; phylum Chordata; class Mammalia; order Chiroptera; family Pteropodidae; genus Pteropus; species Pteropus medius. The sequence continues at coordinate 18,906,601 of NW_024351073.1, read as the reverse complement.
GTCTTCTCTAGTCATTTCTCCTGCATTATGCATTCATCAGCCTTAACCCCTAATGCGGCTCTTACTTTTTTTTTTTTAGCAGATTAATTTTGCTTTCCATCATTTATCCAAATTAGGCTCTTGATGTAAATGTGTTGATCATAAACTTATTAAAGGGCTCTGCTGAATTTGCAGGGGTCCAGCATTTGAAAGATTCCTGTCTATGATAGTAAAGTTATGCCAGTAGATTGCTCATTGAATAAGTTCACTGTTATTAAAACAACTGACAATGGATATTTTAGAAAAATGTGATGGGGTAATTGAATGGTTAGAGTTGGACAATAATCAAAGAAAAAAAAAAATACCTGCATCTAAATTTCCTCTACTCTTTTGGTCCTAGAATCTGAATATGGTCCGAATCTGTGATGTCTTCCCATATTCAGAATTCCTGCCTCTCTTACAATAACTGCTCACCTAATCACTTTTTAAACATTCATTTCTGCTCCATTCTTTCAAATCATTATTCTGCAATAATATAAACACTCAGAATCATTATAATTAATATTCATGATAGCCACATCCAAATTTTAAACCAGTGTTGATGACAGATTTTGTTGCCTGTAACTGAGTAGTCGCCGATACCTTGAAGGACTTTTTGACAGTTCTCTTCCCAGGTTAAAGCTTGAAAAGTCTCCCTTACTGACATAGTTGATATCATGATAACTGTTATCAATCAGCCTCACCTCTGTGCTTTTAGTATGCTTGTCAGAACTACAAAGCCAAGTTCTAGTGTAGATACAAGTATAAAAACATTGAAAACCCATAGATCTTGTTCTTATTCACTGTGTCAGTTTATCTACAAGCTTGGCTAAAAGGTACATTGATAGAATATATAAACAAAAAATAGTTAAAAAGTTAGGTGTATTTATAATTTAAATTCTGTCCACAATCAAAATGATTGATGGAATCACAACCCTACACAGAAACATATAATAATCATATACAATCATAAGAGGGCTCATGAAATGGTAAAGAGTATAACCAGAAATTGTGAAAGGCTGTTCACTTGTTTCAAATAAAACTTTCATGAAATGTCTGTAAGTATAAAATTGGCATTCTTAGGCCTTACATGAAGTATTTTCCCACCAAAATGTCAGAGTTTAGAATACTTATTCTGCTGTCGAAGCCCAGGCACAGAAACAAATGGAACTTACCATAAGGGACAGAATTTCTTATAGTAGAAATAAGTAGAGTTCATACATCAACAATGCTACTTTAAAAAAAAAAAAAATTAGGGTTTTGAAGTTGGATTAGACATGGACCTTTGGCTTTGCCTCTGGCTAGCAACATGATCTTCAGCAAATTTTGTGTCTTGCTTAAGCCTCAGCACTTAGCACTGCTAACTGGTACATAGTAACCATTTAATAAATTTCAGCTGACTTTTTATGTGGTTTTCAAAGTGTCTAATACAAAACCAGTAAATAATTTATCTATTCAAAGGCTGATTTAATGGTATAAAAACACACTATAATTTCAAATTTTATTTAATAGACCTTTATTTCATCTTACTTTTTTCATAAATAAAGTTTTGTAATTAAAGTTTTTTAATTAAAATTATTGGGGCAAAACCACAATGAGATACCACCTCGCACCTGCTAGAATGGCTATTATCAACAAGACAAGTACTAACAAGTGTTGGAGAGTTTGTGGGGAAAAAGAAACCCTCATACGCTGCTGGTGGGAATATAAATTGGTATAGCCACTATGTCAAACAGTATGGAGGTTCCTCAAAAAACTAAAAATAGAATAGCCATATGACTCAACAATCCGTCTTCTGGGTATTTACCCAAAAAACCTTAAAAACGTTTATCTACAAAGATAAATGCACCTCAATGATCATGGAAGCATTATTCACAGTGGCCAAGACATGGAAACAACCAAAGGGCCCTTCGATGGATGATTGGATCAAGAAGATGTGGTACCTGTTACTTAACAATAGACTTTTTTAGATGTTTCATTGAGAACCACATATATTGTCTTATAGGAAACATTCACCCATGGGAAATGGTGTGGAAAAATAAGCTCTACTGATTAGGGAAACAGAGCAGAAAGAAAAAAGGTGCATGACAAAGAATGAAAAGGTGAAAATAAAACATTAAAAGGAAACTGTGAAGCCTTCAGAAAACAAACAAACATGATATTAATTCTACAACTGGACTCCACACATTGATCCTATCGAAGAGCGCTCTGTTAATTACGGTCTTATCTAATCACACATGAACTTTGACACCATTATTGCATCCTTATTTTTTGTCATTTCTCTGTTGTCATCTATCTGTTCACAAATAGGTGCTTAAGACCCTGATTGTCAAAATTCAACTCAAGATATATACATAAAGCAAATTTCAGTTCTTGCATTTCAAAGCAAAACTTTAAAGTAATCAGAGGCTTGGACGTTTTCTTATCTCTATAAAAGCAACTCTTTTATAGATATACATGCATTTTCTTTAAATTCAGCTAAAATTTATATGGAAGTATTTATCTTATTTTAATTTATTATGTTCTGATAAAATTCATTTGTATATTGAATCCAAAGATTGAGATTAAAAAGGAAATTATAACTGAGTTTACATTTTTTTATGAAATGATATCTTTAATAATTTACTTTAAAGTATCTGCAAGTTCTAAAAATATAAAGGTGTATGCTGAAAAATTTTTATTTCAAAATTTTGAATGTAATTAAATGAATGAAACAATCAGGAAAAAAGCAAATAGAAGTGTACACCCGACTTCACTGCATACTAATTTACAAAATGTGACGTGTCATAATTCCAGTCATCGGAGACCAGCTATATAACTTAAAATAGATATATAAATCAAACATTATAACTTCTGCTTTTTATCAAAAAACAAATTAAACTTATTTGTTTTAGAATTTACTTAGATTTTTTGAGATCAAATTGAATAAGGGGAAGCATTTTAATAATGCATTCTATAACTTTCATTAGTCACCGAATGTACTTCATTTCCTTCATCAGTTAGAAAAAAACAGATAATAGCAGATAATTAAAGAGAGATGTTTTAGCACTTTTATTCGAAAACTACTTCAGTAATCTATTATCTGCAAGGCTATGTTTGGTCATAGTTTTTACCTGATTGCCTTTTGTGGTAGAGAAAATATAAACACTGATACGGACTAATAGATATATAGACAATAAAATAATGTAATTTTACTGGCTTATCCAACCAATGTGAATCAGCTTAAGCAATTTAAGCTTAAAATAGAAAACAGTAACAAATTAGTAATTTTTTTAATAAAATAAGTCTTTTTTAGTGAAATATAGCATTCATGCAGGAAACTACACATTAAATCATAAATATAAAGCTCAATAGATTTCCTCAAAATAAACTCATCTGGATAACAGATCAAGATATAGACATCTTTAGCATCTGAAGAAGCCCCAGTGACTAACTTCAACCTACCCCAAAGAAAACCACTGTCCTGCCTTATAGTGGCATCATTTTATTTTATTTAATTTTTATTTTAGAATACTCTCTTGCTTTTTACTCTCGGCATTATGTTTGAAAAACCTACACAGTTGTTTTGCATAGTAATAGTTGTTCATTTTAATTCTTGTGTAGTACTTCATTGTAGCGGTTTGCCTTAAATTATTTACCCATCATAATGATTATTTCCAGGAAAAGATTATAATTTACGATATGATGGTATAAACTTGTCTTTTGTACAAACGTGTACTCATTTCTTTTGCATGTAGGCCAAGGATTAAAATTTCTGGAGATACAGTAAATATATTTAACTTCAGTGCAAATGCCAAACCATTTTCTAATATATCTGTACCAGTTCATACTCCCAACAACATGTATGAGATGTCCAGTTGCTCCAAATCCTTGTCAACACTTGATTTTGTCAGAGTTTCTCTAAATCAACTCATTGAGGTATGATTTACTTAGAATAAAATGTATACATTTTAAGGGTACGATTCAGAAATTTTTTGACACATACACTCAAGTAATTATCATCCTATTCAATATGTACAAAATTTCTGTCACTCATTAAGTTCTCTCATGAGCTTTTCAATCAATTATTCTAACCCCAATCCCAAGTAACCAATAATTTGATTTTTGTAATCTTTATTTTTGTTTTTTACCAAACTTTGTATAAATGGAATTATACTGCGTGTACTCTTGTGACTGCCTTCTTTTCCTCAGCAAAGTGTTTTTAAAATTAATCTATGCAGTTATGTGTACATAATTAATTCTTATTAACCCCTGAGTAAAATCTCATTGTATGGTTATACCACAATTTACTTTATCCATTAATGCATAAATATAAATTTTAGCTGTTTTGAGTTCTGGGCTATTATGTAAAAAAAGAGCTTCTATAAACAATTTTATATATATATATATATATATATATATATATACACACACATATATACATACATGTATAAAAATATATTTTAAATGTTACTTATAGTGATGTAATGCATACTTACTGAAAGAATGATGGATCTATGAATATTATGTGATTCTTATAAGAATATTTGGAAATAATAATATTTCCCCTTTTTCCTAAAGAAGCACAAAGAGATTTTGTAATTTGCCTATAATTAGACACATGGTAATGGTGAAACTAATCCAAGTTTTAGATATTCTGATGGTTAATATGGCATCAACTCATATAAACAATGCTGCGCTTTACTTTTCCTAGTTATTTTTATGGTTCCATTAATAATGTTTCTGCAAATCATAATAGAGATAGTCTGATAATTAGTAATTGGAAATCCTCTCAAAATGCTTTTGATATATTGTAAAGTGCTCAATTTTAATCATGTGTTTTTTCTTGCGACAATATTAGTACAAACTTAAACTACAATTAACCAGAAGGTAATGTGATTTAAAGTACAAGTCAAAGAATCACTCACTCTTCCTGGTTATCTCTAGAGGTTTCCACATAAGTAAAGTCAGCATTATTTTTAATTTCAATTTTACTTTCTATAATGAATAATATTGTTTGACAATATAGTCTTAATTAGATTCACGCATTTCTGATTGGACCAGTTTCAGTGTCAGGTCTAAGAAGAATATGAAACTGACATCACTTAAAATAATTGTTGGACTAATACTCTCTTAGAGATTTAATAGTAATGACTATTGCCTAGATATGATTTATCAGAAGGTAGAAAGCTGGATTAATCAATTTCATTTTGATGAAAACATTCTGGTTATAAGCAGAGTCTCCATTTTTCATTAATTTGATATTACCTCTGAGAATTCCCCACCCTTATACGTATTTGGACTGGGAGGGCTGCCGCAGCATTTTCTGAGGCCGAAGTGGTCACCGTTCCAGCAGCCAGGTCCAGTGTCCACTTCTGCCTGCTGCATGGGGTCGGCTGGATCACCTCCTTTCTGACTGGTCCCTGTGGTGTGATTAAGTCTGTGGACCTGGCTTCTGGCCTCTCTTGATAAATGCTTCTTTTCCAACCTAATTCTCCAATTATTCAGTGAACTGCCTTGTATATTTTTCGTTATTATTATTATTTTTTTTCCTATTTAATCCAAGCAGAATTGGGTTTGATTTCCTATGGCTGCCACAACAAATGGCACACACTGGGTAGCTTAAAACTCGAGAAGTTTATTTTCTCACCGTTCTGGAGGCAAAAAGTTCACAGTCAAGGTGTCAGCGGGGTCCTGCTCCCGCTGAAGGCCTTAATGAAGTGAGGATGCTCGTGGCCTCTTCCAGCTCCCGGTAACTCCAGGTGTTCCTTGGCTTCCCCTGGCTGCGTGCCTGTAAATCCCACCAGCTCTGTGGTCGCATTGCCGCCTCCTCTTCATGTGTCTGGTCCCCTCCTTGCTCTCCATCTCTCTGTGTCTCTGTGTCTCTCTTTTTCTTCCTTAAAAAGCAAACAAAAATGTTTTCAACTGTGGTGCAAACACGTACTGTAAAATTGACCTCCTTAACCGTTTTCGAGTGTGCAGTCCTGTCAAGTATAGTCACACTGTTATACACCCAATCTCATCTGCCTTCTGTTAATACAGCCCCAAGCTGGTCTTTTACATACGTGTTATTTTAACAATGTTTTTGAAAAATAATCCAAATTGTATCATATACTTACATAGCACTTAATATGAAATCACAAATAAATTATGTTTTGGGAAATTTATCTTGAAATATTTGCAAAATTCAGAAACCATTGTTCGTGGACAGCGTTTATTAACATTGTTTTGGCCTGTGGAAAGAGATTTGTTTTATGTACAAATTTTATATACAAATCTGGATATCGTACTTTGTTAATAGCACTTTTATCTGAGATTTTGCAATGCTCCAAAATGCACAAGTAAAATTTACATAATGTGAATTGTGGTCTTTATAGTGAGTTATTACATTAGTAATAACTGAATCTTAATACATCCCCTTTATTTATATACATATACACATGCCCGTATGTATAGCAAACACCCATGTTCAGAACAGCTGCCTTCCTCTGCCATCATCCATCGGTCTACTTCAGCGTCACCTTGTAGACACGAGTGGGTTCATGTCAAGTTGTGACCTTACAAACACATTAACCATCTTGCACTAGAAATGGGTTCATCCCTGTCACCTGCATGACAGGTGAGACAGGTGCAAGTATTTCCTTTGAATTATGATCTTATAAAAATGAAACTTGATAATTGAAAAGCTGGCCACTGTGACATGCAATTCTAGAAGACTGTTTAACATTTTTCAAGACAGCATAATTTGTAAATAAGGGATTTATTATAGCAGACAGCCTCGGGATACACATTCATTTTCCCCTGACAAGTATTACACAGGTGCAAAGGCTTAATTCATTGACATTGTTCACAAAATGTTGTTATGTTTAAAAGTAGGATACATGTAAACAGATCATACAGATAGTATTTAGTTACTTCAATTATTTCCTAATTTAGAAAGTGATTTTTAGACAGGAAAAGTCTGCCGATTTGTAATTTGCTTTCTATAACCAAAGAATTCGAATAGTTTAGATGAATTTAAGAGGAAGTATGTTCATCTATATTTATTTGGATTAAGGTGTATGTACACATTTATAGTTTAATAATAAATATTCAGACTTTGTTGAGGTGAATCACTATTCTAACATAAAAACTAATCTGAATTTTGTAGTAAGTCCAGATATTTCTAGAGCATTAGTGCTATTTCCTTCAGCTCATTTCATATCACATTGCTTAATATTACACAAACTCCTGAATGAATTGTGTGGTTTAAAAACTCATTAGCATATTTAATTTTCAATTTCACCTTAAATATTCAATATTGATTTTCTAACTGATTTAGAAAACCAGAATTTGAGAAAAAACTTTAAACTATGCATAGATAAAGAAATATGGGATATAGTTATAATTATAGCTTTCCGTGTGCATTTATTTGATCAACAAATCAATCAAGAATTTTTTTTTTATAACTACACTAGGGACGGTCCATTCTTCAAAGTGCTATAGCAACTGCATTGAATTAATACGACATTCACTGACCTCTTTAAGAGAGGCGAGACAGGTGAGAAACTCAAAATTATAAAACATACTATGTTAGATGGCGGTCAATGCTATTGTAAAACGGAAATGGGCAATACGTGGGGAATGTGATATCGAATTTAAATATTCTCATCTGCATTGGTCTAATTGAGAAGGTGCATTTGGCAAAGATTTGAAAAGGTAAAGATAGTCGTTTTATGTGGACATCTGGGCAGGGGTCCTCCAGGCAAGGGGACCTGCAGGTGTAGAAGACCTGAAGGAAAACACCATTTAGCACATCAGGGGAAAGAAATGGGAAAGACTGTGGTGTTAGAACTTGATGAGGGAGTCAGAAAAGAAAGAGTAAAATGAAGAAGGGCAAGGATTATTGTGAGGATAAAGATTTTTACTCAGTAAATCAAAAAAACACAGTAGCATTTTCAACTGACAGACCCGAAATGTCTTCTCTTTAATAGGATTATTCTGGCAGCTGTGTAAGCAGAGGACCAGTATAGGGGTGCAAGAGTCGAACAAGGAAGACTCAGTGACAAGGTTATTTCAGCTTGCCAAGTGAGGAGTGATGGGAACATCGACTTGAGCAATAATGGTTGAATGGTTAGAAGGGACTGAATTCTGAATATATTTTGAAAGTATTTTATTGCCAAGAAGTTTTGCTTACAGATGACTAATGCGTTGTAAGGGACAAAAATGAATCAAAAATGACTAATATGTCTGGTCGACGCAACTGAAATGCTATTACAATTTATCAATAATAGAAAACCTATAGGATAAAAATAGGAGTCCTCTGAATAAAAAGGAATTTATCTCACCTTTGAGTGGGACATTGGTTCTTCCCGCCGTTGGACTAGAACTTTGGTTCTTCCTGAGTCTTGAGCCTGGAGGCCCTAGGACTGGAGCTACACCATCAGCTCTCCGGGGTCTCTAGCTAGCTGAGGGCAGATCCTGAGACTTTTCCATATAACAGATCTCTCTATTGTAAGAGTTACTGGTTCTGTCTATCGGGAGAACCTTGGCTAATACAGAGATATGCATAAATAACCTTTGCTGATATAGCATTTAATATATAATAGTCTCTAACTAGTGTCATATTTTTGTTAAAGCTCAAACTATATTTTTAATTTTAACTCACATTCTCTCAAACCAGTATATCATATGTGAATTTTAAAATTCATTTAGTAATACCTGTGGTGTTTCCTATAAACTTATTTTTAATATACTTATTAAAGAATTATTCTACAAGTATTGATATATTTTAAAACCAGTAACTTATATAAAGCCTTCATTCCTGAGTAATGAGTTATTTATTGATTGTTTATATTGAATATCTGCTATATTTAATTTGTAATAGTCAACTGTTAACAAACTGTATTTTTCTCTTTTAATGGTTATACTATGGATTATAGAAAGAAAAGATTTTAATGACTCAGACATTTTAATTCAACCGTTTCTTATTTTGGAAACATTTGAATATTTCGAGTTTATTATCCACAATCAACTAAAGTCAAGCTTGTATTTGATTAATATTCTTTCCTAAAGGAAATATTTCTCGTTATTTATCATCTTCTGATTTTTGATAATTCCTCAATAGTAGCAAAGCAACATCACTACCGTTAACAAAACCAACACCAATGATGAGACATTTATGTATATGTATGTGCATGATGTGTCTACATATGAACATACACACATTTATAAGAATTGTGTGTATACGTATTTATATACATGTACGCATGTGTGCATGTATATATTGAGATATATAATATATGGATACATCCACATGTTTTATATTTGTAAATATATCATTAATTTATATTGGATCACCTTGTTACCCTGTAGGAAGCAGTCAACCGTATCTGGAGATATTTTTTATTGACAAGAATGAGAAGGTACATCTAGCATTTTGTGAGTAGAGTCCAGGAATGTTGCTAAACATCCCATAATGCATAGGCAGTCCTCCCACCACAAGGAACCATGAGGTCCAAAATGTCAATAGTGCCAAGGCTGAAAACCTCTGTTCCAGGATGAACTTCAGTGGGTTGAAATCCTGGGGAAGCAATGTTGTAAACTGATTCCCATATACATAAAAATGGTAACAAAAGGCAGAAGATGGACAAAATCCACTGTTCATATTTTTACTTGAAATCACTAGTTTCCTCAATTTAAACACAGTTTCTGGAATCTATTTTCTTTTTCCCTATATATATATATATATATTTTATGAGACTGTCAACCTTTGTTCTTCTTACCATCCTTTTTAGGACTAAAATCCCATTCCCTCCATGCCCTCAGGCTCACACATATTACCCTGTGTTGGCAGTAACCCAGTTCTCCTGTAAAACTTCAGAAATTTCAGATTAATGCTAAGAATCACAGTGGTCTATTGAATCACTTGTTGTCATTCTCTGTGCCTTCTCTGCATGGGAATTAAAGATGCTCAACCTTTCCATGTGACTGTTCAGCTCTTCCCACTACAGATGGGGTGTGTAGTTCTGTTCCGTTACTAAAGACGTTGTCACCAAAACCTCTTTGGTCAATATACTATGGGAAGAAGTGACACGGTGATAGTTCCCAGCTGAGCCTCCAAGAAGTATAGTGGGTTTTCACTTACCTGGTTGTCTTCATGCTATTCTGTGCTGGAAGAACATGTTTCTATAATTAACATGCCGATGAGGATGAAGGATATGAGGGGCAGACCTGAACTCAGAGCCCAGAGCCAGGATCCCAGAGCCTGAAATCTAGCCAAGCCAAGGCCTCACAGCCCATGACTGAAGATTAAACACGTGTGTTTAGATGACAAGCATTGAAATGGTTTGTTTCACAGTAGGCATGGTTGAATAATAAAAAGTTAGTAAAAGTGGAGAATTTTTTTATAAAAACTTAAAATATGCAGTATTAGCTTTGAAAGCAGGTGGCAAGTATCTATGTAAACTCAAATAGAAGGGTGTAAAATGGTAGTTTATATCAATTAACAGCAAACCAGTTAGGAAAATGTCACTTTAGGCAATTTGGAAGACCAAAATAAAGTCCCTAAAACTTAATATTCTTTCCTAAAGGATAGAGCCAGCCACATCCTTTTGTCAGAACCAGGAGTACCTCATCCTTTTGTTACTACAAAGCTGCCTCCCACAAACCTTTCTTGTCTGTTATGTCCTGAGTGTAGCACCGTGGCGACCCACATGGCAGCAGTGTCCCATCCTCCTGCCCTGGTCTGTGAATATATGTGAGTAATCGACTGCTGCCATTTTCATTTGTCCAGTGTATACTGTCACGTGTTAGGACATCTTGTACTGCTGAGGGTGATGAATCGCTCCCTCACTGATGGGATGAATAGGAGGCAGTCAGAACAGTGACATACATGGCAGAAACTATGAAAGATGACAGAGTAGAGATTTGTGCCAATCATTTGCAACTCCCCACTCGTCCTGGAATCATGCTCTCCGTGAGTCAGAGCTGAGGGTTTCCTTCCTCACACGCTTTGTTCTCAGTCCTACACTAGCTACGTTAACTACTATCCCTTTCCTCTCACTGTCAAGAAGGGAAACATGCTGAGCGTTGTCTGCTAGAATTCAGTAGGCATTGCTGTCTCTCCAGTCTTACTCCTCCTATTCTCCCAAGTTCTTGGCCAAATCCTGCAGGGTAATTATGTAATCCCAATATTACAAGCTGGGAATCTTTTTTTTCCCCTCCTGGCAAGTCTCCTGCACTACCCTTAGGGACTTTTACTCCCACATTTCCTTAGGTGCTAGGAACTGAACTTCAATTCCTGAAGTTAGCCATAAATCAAGCATGTACTAACCTAATAGAATAAATCAAGCATATGTAGAACTTCCAACCAGGACCCTTCATTTTAAATGCACGTTCCATTCTGATGGTACCTCTCATTGAGTACTTCTTTTGACCTACTTCCTCTTTAACTGAGCGTTTGTTGAACAATGTCTCTATTGTATCTGCAGAAACCAGCTCAAACACTGTGCATTTACTGACTCCTGTAATTCCTCTTTTCAGTGGGTCTCAATTTCCAGGTTATCACAAGGAAGCTGAGAGTCCATTGAGCCACAATCCAATCCTAGATTGATAAATTCCATGGACATTTCAAACAGGACATGGGGATTAGAGCCAGTGCCTTGTCTCAGTACCCACTTCCTCCATGTAGCATCGCTGACCAGTTAGTAGAATATGTATTTACAAGTGCATATTTTATTAAATACGTTAACCTAGGTCAGCTAGAGAAACAACAGATTCACCTTCCCCAAAAGTTCTCAAACTTGCATGACTTGGATAAACAGATGTACACAAATTCAAGAATTTCTCTTTTATTATTGGCATATTGGACTGAATTCAGTTTCACCTAGGTATTATTTGTGATTATTCTTCTACTTTCACCATTTCTGTGTTATATAAAGCTAGTTGTGCACTGATATTCATTCTCTCCTTATTCTATTGTAAAGGAATCCTTAATTTTTAAGTCAACATGTGGCCAGTTGGAATAATACAAACCTAAGTCCCTCATATGCTTATTCTTCCATGATTAAGTTATTTGATTGACTTGGCGGTTGGATGTGTCTTGCAACAGAAGAACAAAAAGTGTTACGTGTCTCTTCCCAAATTGCAAGTTAAATGATCATGAGAACATATGGACATCCATGTCAATTGGGTTAATGTCACTGTGGCTTAGGTTATTTAATTAGAAAATAGTAACAGAACGGTTTTAATATACAGATTTATATAATAATATACAGTGACTATTAAATATTAAATTCTTAGCGTTAATCGTGGTACATAGTGTACACTCAGTAATATCTACTTTGTTTTCCATTTTAAGCAAATGACTTGCATATTCTGAATATAGGATTATACCACTGGTGAGACCTTGGAACTTCAAGGTACACAGCTGTGTCCACCTTGAATTATGAGTATGAATAGTGTGTAGAGGTATTCAGAATTCAGATAAATTTGTCATTAGAGTAGAGAATAGTGGAATATTTGGTCTGGACCCACATATTAAACAAATGTCATACTTAAATTTTGGAAATGGATATGCTATCATATTAGCATTCAGGATTGAATTGTAATTAGAGAAATTAGAAATGCAAAGCACATGATTACAGGTAAGAAAAATAAAGCAAAGAACACATATCTTCTTGTTGACATATTACACACACACACTATTTGGAAGCTTGTTTTTAGGTTCCAGCATGGAGAAGAGCATCATGGATATCTCTGACAATATCCCTATCTATTCTAAAGGTATGTCACCCACTTTGACAGATGCTAAATGCTAGAAGGCTATTCATGGAGCATAAGGGAAGAAAGAAACATATGGGTTGCCAAGCAGACGAACTAAATTAACTGTCATGAGTGTTATTGTAAGAGAGTTAACAGCCAAAATAAATTCACGTGAAAATCAAGGAAATTAGGGCTAAATTGTCTAGCACTCAAAAATTTAAATGCAAAACTTCAAGTTAACTACTTTTGAAAAAGCAGGTACTAGAAAGTTGACTTAATTTCGCCACAGTAGTCAAGTCAAGAAAGTTAAGAAAGATGTATGTGGTGGTCAAAAATGGCCAGAATCTTTGACATAATCCCCCATTGAGAAGTTAGTCTACTCCCTCTGTCTTTGACCCTGTGACTGCTTTGACAAACAGGATAAACAGTCAGCAGCTCTGCCTTGGGATCTGGCAGCTGAGCCCTTATTTATGTAATGCAACTGTTCCACTGCAGGAAATATGTAGAAAAAAGTTGAGTTCATGGACAGCAAGAGTGATCTAGGGCACCCAAATTTCGAGATATCCACACCAAGATGCCAGGCATATTAGTATAATTGTCTCTGACTTCCCAGCACAGTTCAGCTGCCAGATAAATACTGTTGGGTGACCCTATCAACACCATAAAGAGCTGAGGAATCATCAGCGAAGCCCTAATGGAACCATGAGTTATATTAAATGGATTAAGCCAGTAAGTTTTAAGATAGTTTGATTCAAAGCTTCTTACAACAAATAGACAAAACGGCATGAAGAAGCCAGAATTAAATGGAATTTAGGACTCAAAATGCTACAATGAATGATGAGTTTATACATTTTTTAAAAATAACAGCATACTTATGGAATTTTTAAGAAAACAGATCCATAATTTAAATATTTTCTACTTGAGATACCCCTGCTATGGTAAAATACATCATCTGATGTTCCAGGATATATTAATGGTTTTACAGTTATGTAATCATCGTATAGTAGAAATAAGAATGGCTCATTCAATTCAACAGTTAATCATGTGCCTGCTCTGATCCAGAAAGGAATAAAAAAGGAATAAGGTGTGGACCCTATAAAAAAAATCTTACAATTTCATTTTTCTATTTTAGTGTTTTGTGTGTTGGGGTGATTTAAATGTATCTAAGGTGAGTTAGGTGTCTGTCCTCAGGTCACACAGTAACAAATGGCACTAAATCCATCTCACAGCTTCTGACTCAGAGGCGTGGATAATCTTGTTGCCTCAGTGAGAATTGCCTCAGGAACTGGTGCATTCCTGAGCGCAAAATTGCTTGTGTAAATGACAGAGGCCTTTGTAAGGTGAGAGGAAAAAACCGGAAACATTGCAGAAGAGATGCTTCTAGTATGCGTGAGAATGAAACGCCTTGTCAGTTCCCAGAATTACTAGCAATGGCGAATGGTTGAGGAGAGTCTGAATTAAACCATCAGATCATGAGACAGAGGACTTGACATGGTGATTGATAGTCAAAAGTAAGGCAAATGTTTGTCCCTGACATCTCTCCTGGAGGCAGTGGAAATTTCTGTCTTGAGATACACTATGAAAACCCAAATTATTCCAAAAGCATAAATTTTTACAGTTCCTTACATTCGTTTCACCACATAATTGGTTTGTTTCCGGTGATATCCACAGTGAAAGAATGATTTTCGGTAGTGAATATAATAGAGATATTGTTCTACAATTTCATACTCATATATAATCAGATTGGTCACAAGAGAATATACAGTAATGTTCGTGTTGATATCTGCTATTTTAAACATTTTAAAGCTAATATTGCTTTTTCTCCCTTCAGAAGATTACATCGAGTAAAGAAAATATACTTCCTCAGGAGCTTGATATGTATATGGTCTAGAGTATGGAAATAATTGACCCGCCATGTTTTCTCTTCTTTGCTTACATACGTAACATATAATCAACTAGTTTTTGTTTATTTGTTTTGGTCTTTCTCAATAAATAAATAAATAAATAAATAAATAAATAAATAAATAAATAAATAAATAGATAGATAGATAAATAAATAAATGGTAGTTAATATGTTAATTCACTGAGCATGCAATTTAATGGAATTTAAAAATCTATTTCAGGAGTCGGGAAGACTATATTAATACTACTTCTTGGGCTATTTACACCCAAGACATGAGAGAAAAGTCTCGTTAACTCAGAATGTGCCACATATTTTTGGCGTGATTTTGTGTGTCTCGGGTTTTGACGTCTTAATCCCCTCAATGACAACGCAGATTACTTAATTATTGTTGGTGGCAGTTCTCTCTCAACGATGTCAGTTCATCAAATAACACTCTTGTAGGAACAGGTTTCTTTATTTTATGTTATCTTTTAGGTTGTTTGCTATTCATCAAGCATTTATTTTATACCTCTTCTCTGCAGGTACGAGGGATGCAAAAATGAATCATGTAGAGTCTGCATCCTGCTGAGCTTGTAGTGGGAGAGGTTGGATTCTACCTAATGCAATGCAATATATTCTGCAGGTTCAGGGTACTGAAGCTTGGGGTGCATGGTTCTGGCAGCTGGAAGAATGTGCGAGGAGCCGTGGGCAGATGCGACATAGCTTTATTCAAGCATAGCAGGACACAGCAAGGCACAGGCATAGCTCCAGCTTCCCCCAGCCTGCACAGGGGGTGGGGGGTGGGTGGGTGGAGTGTGATTCTTATAACAAGGTGCACAAGAGTGGCTCAAGGCCAGGTACTATAATCAATCACAATCTACAGGTTATATAGAATTCTGTATCTAAGGTCACCTGGGACGCTGTAGCTAAGGCTGCTTGAGAACCACACGTCTTGCTGAGAGAGAGCCTGACTGCATCCATTTTGTTTGTCGGTCCCCTCACTCAACAAATATTATAGTTGATATAAATATCCGAAAAGGTAAAAGAGAAGCTCAAGAGAGGGAGGGGTCAATTGTGCCCAGAGTTAGAGGAAATAGCAAGAGTCAGAGAAATGATGGTCTAAGAAATGAGTTTAAATAATGAGGCATGTAGAGCTCTTTAAAGGGGATGGAGCGGTAATAAAATGCCCTTTCACACACAGGCCATGGTGTAAACTGAGATATAAAGTTGAGGAAGATCTGATCAATCGGGGCTGTCACACAGTTTTTCACTACAGTAGAGACGAAAAATTTAAATGTTCAAAGTTGTTAGGTGGTGGAAAACCCACTGTGGCACTCAACGCATTTGGACTTTTGAGTGGAAATAATGAGGCCTTATTAAAGGGTTTTAAGGAGAGAAAATACTTGAGAATATGTATATCTTTTATGAAGATTGAAGGGGCATGAGAATGAAAGCATTAGGGTCAGTTATAGTATTATATGTTAGAGAAGAGAGATTTGCCTTCTGTGATCTAAGATATTACTTTTTAGTGCCACCTTCTAATTGGTAATTAGAACATAATTATTAAAAAAATTTTTCAGAGAATTTCTAAGTGAATTAAAGATATTAAAAATAATGCAATTTTGAAAAGCTTTCCCATCAGAATCTCTTTCCCACCACACATACTAGATTAAAATCTCTTAGTTAATTCATTCTTTTCTCCATATGTAGCATTCAACATAATTTGTGCAATTAATTCAATTAAATTTAATATTATTGGATAAGCAGCCTAGCTCTCCCGTTGCTCATGGGAAGTCGTAGCTACCACCGAGGAATCTGAATTATGGCAGTTTTATTATGATAACTATAATCCTTCAGAAAGATGCACACCACATAAAATTTGCTCTTATACTTTTTTAAAATATAAGATTTATTATATCAACACTAATGTCTATTAATTCTCACCTTGGCAAGTGATAACATACAAACTTCACTGTATTATTTAATACAATTTGTATTATATTATTGTATTATTTAATACAATGCATACTTCTGGGTTATGAGACATTGTTTGAATTGTTATTATGTAATGCGATCTTTTAAAATTGTGTTTATTTTGAAGAAGTTTTTGCTTACCCCTGAGAGCTGTACATATCATAAAGGAAATTTAAAGCTTCAAAGAGAAGACTAGGGTACAGATTTGAATTGGAATCTCCCTGACATTTATATGTGGAAAAATAATATCATCTCTGACATTAATTATCATTAAAGTAATCTAAGATTAAATAGTTATAACATGAACTATCAAATATTATACGTATTAATACTATATTTCTATGTTTATTTAATTTATTTATAACTGACATTTTAAAACATTTCTAATTAAAACGATGATCATATTCTTATTTAAAAACGCTAAAAGCTGCCTCTGTTGAGAATACATTTTCTTTTTATTCACAATTTAAAAAAATTGGCAGCAGTATTTATACACGTGTTAAAGAATTAAGTAGTTTTAGAAATGTTGGTTCAAAGACTATCAATCTTCTGCCCTCCTCTTCTCTGCTCCTCATTTCTCCCCAAAGGAAATTAACTTTACCTCTTTTAGCTATATTAGACTATATTAGTATTTTCTTCCACTCTTGTATTGGTACTTTTTTTTGTAATGTTAGGTATATTAACTTCAGACCAGGCAGATGTCAACTCAGTGTCATTTTCTCCTCGAGTCCCAACTAAAGTAGGCACACTTCCCATCCCACCACTCATCACATGTATTTGTTATCATACATTTAGTTAAAAAAAAATGTTAAAGGTACCAGTAAACTTATTATAACTCTAATATTTCCATTCATAATTTTACAAATGTTGTTACTTTCCAATTTAAAGTAGTAAAACTCCAAATCACATATAATTAAAATTGTCACTGTGTTATATTAAAAAAAAATTTTTAAATGGTGAATGAAATGTGAAGTCGTTGGATAGTTTTCTTTAAATTTTGTGGTTGTTTTTGTTGTTGTTTAATAATACACCTATAATATATCTATCTATAAATAAGTTTGTGTTTTATTGCTTGGTTTAAAATGTATGTAACAGGCACTGTTTTTTTTAATCAACATAAATTTTTATGAACTTTCTTTCTGTAATTAATAGCACATTATATTTTCACAACCATTCATACTTTTGTGTCCTTTGATGCACAAAAGTTAATTTTGATGAAGCTCAATTTATCTATTCATTCTTTAGTTACTTGTGCCTTTGACATACAGCTATGAAACTGCTGCTAATTCCAAAGTCTACATAATTGACCCCTATGTTTTCTTCCGTTACATAGTTCTAATTTTTATTATTCAGGTCTTTGATCTTGATTGAGTTTATCGTTGTATTTGGCAAAATATTGGTTTAACTTCATTCTTTTGTTTGTGGATGTCCAGTTGTCCCAGCACTATTTACTGACAGAACTATTATTTCCAATTAAATGGTCTCGGTACCCTGGGAAAAAAAACAATCGACACTCAAGTAAGGTTGTTTTCCTGATTCTCGGTTCTCTTCCATTGGTTAACATCTCTGTCCCATTAACAGGGCCACTGTTTGGAATCCTGTACATTTGCAGTTAAATTTGGAAACTGGAACATATCAGTCTTCCAATTTTGATTTTTTTTTTTAATAATTGTGTTTTCTGAGGGTATCTTGTGATTTCACCTGTCATTGTTGTTTTAGGTATTGCTGTTTTTAATGCAATGGACTGTAATTTTCTCCATTTAGGATTTGATATTTCAGTTGCTGAATTAGTGAAAGGGAATTTCCAGGAAACCCATATGGGCTAATTTATGAGTACATGAAAGTACTCTGTAAAATACAACCTTACTTCAAAATCATCCCAAATGAGCAGTACAGCTGGTATCAGGGCTTCTTCACGGGGCAGTTTGGAAGTAGAGGTCTCCACATAGTGGGCCACAGAGTGTTGCAAGGATGACACATAGAAATATTTGAATTCTTGTTGAATATACAGAGTATTTTTCTCTGCTCAAAGTGTCTGCATCAAATTTTGGGAGTGTTCATAATATGTTCATTTGGGGAGCATATCTCTAATTAGACATTCTGCCAACATAGAAGAGGCATCCTAGAAAATATGTATTGCAGGATTCAAGTATAGCTGTTTCTTAAATACCTATGATTTATGGTATATTAAGTCTTGGCCATCATGTATCTAAATTTTTAAAAAGTAGATGAAGAAAATATATGTAGTACGCTGTCTGCAGTGCACTCTCTCTCTCTGTCACAAACATATACACACACACAAAACATACACACACATGCATTTTTAATGAAGTAATTCTTAGATTTTTGTAGTTGCTTTAATAATCCAACTTCTTATTTGGCACTTATTTCTGGATATCACTAGTTATAATTTAAATCAGAAAGTATATAATAATAATTTACTCAAATTATCAATAGATAATTCTCTGAGGAAAAATTAAAAACTGGATATTTATTTGAAACAATTTAGTACAGTAGACATTTTAAAGATTTTTAATGTTTCTGATTGAGATTATAGGGATTATTATAAATTTAGTATTAATGTTAACATGTGGGTTGGCAATAGCAATTAACCAGTGTTTCCTTTTGATACTTTATTTCGGAATGTATTTTTTTTTTATTTACACTGCATAATGCCTAATGTTATTTTGGAAGGCAAATATAGAGATTCAAAGCCCTTCTGAGCACCATCGCAGTAGTAACATTCTTCAGCATCTTTCAGATTTGTCATATCATAATTTGAAAAGATTATCAGACAGTCACAGTGGGCCCAGAGACAAGCAACCCTGAATAGTCTGACTCACTATAACTTCTGATATAAAAATACCACACTCATATGTCACTATTTGTATAGTAAACAAGAAGTAATCGTGAAAATTTGAAGAGAAAAACAAATAGCTCTTTTAGGTGAAGTAATCGACAATAAGGATAGTTCATCCAAGTGGGATAGTTCATCCAAGGGGCAACTCAGGCAAAAGCCAAAATGCAATTACGTTCATGAAGCAGAAGCCGAACGTTTACACTGATAAGAAGTCAATATTGTCTGCAGATCATATTGGTAAAAAATAAAATCTCTGACTTGTATTTGATATAATTGTGATGGATGGTTGTAACAGACACTGAGGACATTGGGAGATCAGGTAAAACTAGTTCCATTGGAACGTAGCCCTTCATAACATTCAAAGAATCACTGTCTCTAACTTATTGTCTTTAAGTTACCTAACTTCCATGAGTGTATTTTAGTAACTATGAGAAAAATGACTAGGTAAAATCAATAGATTAGGAAATCGATAGAGCCAAATGTTAAATCTAGCTTCATCTTCTAAATTGCAGAGAAGTCGATTGAAGAATTTTTGCTAGTTATCTTTGACAAAAAGCTATGCCTGCTTTGAATTATTATATCATACCCTTAACATATTTTTGTGAGTTGACACGTGGTGCTTAATCCCAATTATTTCTACTTATTGAAGGGTTGTTTTAACTTAATCAGCCTCTTCACTATCATTGAGAATCTTGTATATGCCGCTAGATTGAGCCCCAAGCCAGTATATTCAAGGCTAATTCTAACTGATCATCTTCCTCCGACAATGTTAACCAACAAACAGTCCCTTGAATACACAAACAAACATGGCATTAAGGAATTTTGTGTTGTCTACTAGTCCTCTGCACATCTTTTTCATCTTCTGATTTCCTGCATTTCTTTTATTTCCTCAAATAATACAGGTGGGGTTTTTTTGTTTGTTTGTTTGTTTGTTTTTAGTGTACTAGACACTATTACAGATTGACAGGTTGAGTTGTCTAAAACATCGTGATCATCTTTTATAGTCTTTTTCACGACAGGGCATACTAATTTAATTCAACATTAACTAATATTACAAGGGACTCCAGAGCCAAACAATTTCATACCCTTAGAATATAGTGATGAAAATAAAGTATTTACCTCTCACAAACTATTAAAGAGTTAGAAGATTCCAAAATTAAAATACAGTACAGAAAGTGCTAGGATATAGGAGTGCAAACATACAGACACCCGATCCTCCCTTCAAAGTACTATAAGTAATCATTTGCCAATTATTTTGAATTTGCTATGGAAACTAAAGAAATTTCATGTCCCCATTTTTTTTTATAGACAAAATAACATCTGCACCCTTAATCTACTATTTCAGAACTTCTCCTCTAAAATCAGCTTTCCAATTCGATTTCTGTGTATTTCCCTGCATATACTTGTTGTATATTCAACCCTGGACCACTGTTCTTTACATCCCTTCAATGGAACACCCACCCCTTGTGTTAACCTATTTCAAAATGAAGTTCATTGCTTTGGCTCTGGTGCAAATGGTAACATTTTCTGGAATCTTTTCTTAATACAACCAATTGCTGCCAAAATTCTTCTGCTAAATTTAGCTATGCTTCCCTCTTGATTCTTATCATATGTCTGTTTAATTATAGTTTTCTGTCTGCATTTTTATTCTGTCTAAAATGTCATAAATTACTTAAACATAACAATAACAATAATAGCGCTAATCTTAAAAGAATACCAACTAATCTTTTCTTTAATAGAAATATATTGACATATAATAATGTGTAAATTTAAGGTATGCAATGTGTTAATTTATACCTTTATGTATTGTAACATGATTGACATTTTAACAGTAATTAGCTTCTCTATCACATTATATAATTATCCTTTGTTTTAATTAGTAAGAGTCATTAAGTTCCAGTCTCTTAGCAAGTTTGATGATTATAATACAGTATTGTCTATATTCAATATATTGCGCATTAGATCTCCAGGCTTTGCTGGAAATGCAAACTGGTTCAACCACTATGGAAAATAATATAGGTATTCCTCAAAAAATTAAAAATAAACATACTATATGATCAGCATTTCCACTTTTGGGTATATAACCAAAGGAAATGGAAACATGCCATCAAAGAAATATTGGCAATCCCACGTTTACTGCAGCATTAATTGCAATAGCCAGGACATGGAGACAGCCTAAGTCTCCAGCAAGAGATGAGTGGGTAAGAAAGATGTGATGTATACACACATACAAGCACACACACACACACACACACACACACATACACCCCCGCACACAATGGAAAATTATTCAGCCCTGAGAAATAAGAACATCCTACAATTTGTGACAACATGGGATAAGTCAGGAAGAGAAAGATAAGCACTGTATGATGTTACTTATGTGGAATTTTAAAAAGTCAAACTTATAAAACAAATTAAAATGGTTGTTACCACTGGATGGAGGATGGGAGGATAGGACAGATGTTGCATAAGGGTCTAAACCAGCTAATCCTTATTGAGTGCTTATCGTGGATGTGAGTATATTGTCTTTGGAAAGCCCAGAAACAGTCCTTATAAAGTTCCTATTAGATTTAATTTAATCATCCCAATAACCATTCACAATCAGCAGATGAAGAAACGGAGGTATGGACAGGTTAAATAGCTTATGGAAGTGACATCTCATTTTGCCATTTTCAACTGAACACAGTTCACAGGTCCTGTACCCACCTAAAGGAAGAAGATTACACAGGAGTGCAGATACAAGAGGTAGGGACAATTTGGGCCATGGTCAAGTCCCTCTGTCACAGTCCATCTTCTGGCTCCCAGTGATTCATGTCCCTCCCGTGGTCCTCAAGTGTCCTATCCCATTAAACTATCCATTCCAAGTTCAGGTGCTCATCACCTAAATCAAATCCAGGTGAGGATGAGGCTCCCAGGTGAAATTCTTCTCACCCTGTGAATTTGCAAAATGAAAGAGACAAGTTGTCTGTTCCACCCGCATCCACATACTGGGGTGGACCGGTCAGGATAACAGGCATTACCCTTCCTGTTCAAAAGGGTAACAATAAAGGTACGAAGAATTCACTTGTCTGTAGTGATTTTCAAATGGAGCCAAGGAAATGTCGGATGTCTTCTTGATTCAGTTTCTGAGCCTGAGAATCATTCTCCGTAGTCCTCCCTCCTACCACTGCGTTCTCACTCCCGCCTCTCAGTCACCCCTCCTCTGCCGTGTATTGGTGCCTAAGTAGTTTTATCAGCCGGCTTCCTGCCTGTAGAAATTCCGAAGTCTGAGAGTCTCTTTTCATTTTTTACTCTATTTTTTTTTTTTCCCAGTCTTAGCTGGCAGTGTTTTTGCTAAAAAAATTGTCTCAAAAGCTGTGTGGAACTTTTGTCGATTTCAGAGGAGTTTACTTATTAGACAAGAGCTATACTCACAAATCACTTCTACAGTCCTCCATCTGGGACTAGATGCTGGGAGGAATAGAGGCAAAGTGATTAAGCTTCCTAGAGTCCCGACTGTTAGATTGAAATGTTCTGTGACAAAACCTCAATCTCTTTAAAGGACCAGTTTTGTGACTAAATTCTCAATTGATCTTTTGAGGTTTTAGGAAAAGGTTGTGCAGGCATATCCTCAGTTTTTTTTTTTCTTTACCAAGTTTTACTTAATGATTATGTATTCTTTACAGTTTTTAGAAACAATTTTTTTAACGTTAGCACTTTTTTTAAATCTGGAAAAGCTCAGAATTTTAAAAATTATCAAATTCTTTTAAACACTCCTTTCCTCAAATTTTCTTCTCCTCTAACATTATACTATAAACAGAAAGAACAAATCAGGTGACATCTACAGCACTTTGTTCCAGGATTTCCCTAGGTAAATAACCAGGTTCATACTTATATGTCCTAATTTCCACATAACTGCGGAAGAGAATTTCTCTAAGCTCTCCGCTGGTACACGGCAAGAATCTCCTTTACTCTCCTTTGATATAAAATGTTCCTCACTTTTTGAGCCATCACTGTCAGTGCCCTCGAAGTCCTGATTTATAATTGTTCAAAAAAATGTAGACTTTATCATGCTTTTCAATAATTTCCCAACCTCTGTCCACTCACTGCCCTGTTCCAAAGCCACCCCAATGCTTTTAAGTATTCGTTGGAGTAGCACCTTACTTCCAGGTAACAAAAT
This sequence comes from Pteropus medius, assembly GCF_902729225.1. Classification (NCBI taxonomy): domain Eukaryota; kingdom Metazoa; phylum Chordata; class Mammalia; order Chiroptera; family Pteropodidae; genus Pteropus; species Pteropus medius. Next base: position 18,882,985 of record NW_024351073.1, on the reverse strand, counting down.
CTGTATCGTTTGCTGCATAATGCATTGCCACAAGCTTAGCTGCATCAAATAACATCCATTTATTATGTCAGAGTGTGTGCATGTCAGAAACCTGAGGATATCTTAGCTAGATTATTTGCTTCGGGATCTCTCACAAGAATCCAGACCAGAGGTGGTCCAGGGCTGGGAACTCAACTCGTTTGAGGCTTAACTAGGGGAAAAATCTTCCATCGAACTCAGGCAGTTGTAGCATGCAGAATAATTAAATGACACTCCTATCTTACACTGCTCACATAAATGAATGCAAAATGGATTAAATATTTCAACATAAGGCTGAAACTATAAAACTCCTAGAGTAAAAAAAAGGAAGAAGCTTTTTGACATTGGTCTGGCAGCAATTTCCTGGGTATGACACCAAAAGCATAAACAACGAAAACAGAAATAAATAAGTGAGACTATATCAAACTAACAAGCTTATGTACAGAAAAATAAATAATTGACAAAATAAGGCAACCTAAAGAATGAGAGAATATATTTACAAAAACTCCATATTTATTAAAAAAAAAAACTCTTATGACTCAATAGCAGAAAAACAAACAACCTGATTAAAAAATGGGCAGAGGAACTGAATTTTTCTAAAGAAGACATACAAATGGTCAACAAGTGCATAAAAAAGTACTTGATATCACTAATTATTAGGAAAATGCCAATCAAAACCACGAGATATCACCTCACACCTGTTAGAATGGCTATCATCAGAAAGACAAGAGACAACAAATACTAGCAAAGATGTGGAGAAAAGGGAACCTGTGTGCACTGTTGATGAGAATATAAATTGTTCTAGCCACTTTGAAAATATTATGACACTTCATTAAAAAATTAAAAATTGAACTGTCTTTCCCTTCTCTAAAAGCAGGAAATGAACTAAAATCTCAAACCTATTCACTCTTGGTGTTTTGAGCATGGGTCTTAATTGGTAACATTCTGGATTATCTGAATTACCTAATAGTATCATGTATAGCTTTAAAAAATAAACTAATTAATTAAAAAGAAGGTAGAGTGATAAAGAATATAAAGTGATGCCCTTCCAGTGATTCACTGATCTTAAAGCAAAAGGAGAGAGGAGGAAAGGGAAAGGAGGGTGAAGGAAGGAAAAGAAGGAAGGAGAAGAGGGAAGGGAAGGAAAAGGAAGGAAGGAAAAGGAAGGAAGGAAGAAAAGGAAGGAAGGAAGGAAGGAAGGAAGGAAGGAAGGAAGGAAGGAAGGAAGGAAGGAAGGAAGGAAGGAAGGAAAGCGAGAAAGAGAGAAGCAAACAGAAATATTCAAATCCAATACTTCATCATGAAGCTCACGAGAACTTAGAAGTAAAACTGAATTGCTTCTAATGATGAAATAAAGTGCAATTATCTTTAAAATTAAACAACTCCTGGGCCAACATAAATTTTAGTGTTTTAAATAGGCAACTAAAACTGTGACTCAATGAATCAGCCATTACTCCCCAGCTTCCTGCACATTTTTATCTTTCATACGTTCATAATTTTTGTCACTCTACCTGATTTTTTTTTTCCTTTTTATTTCTGGGCCAGCTTCACAGCTCATTGGCTTTCAATACAGCATAATTGGTTTTCTCCTTGACATGTTCTGAATACATGGTTTTTATGTTAAGAAAATTGAACAATGCGCCACATATCTCCTTCTGTCTAATAAACCAAATGTATGGCAGGAAAGCTTGATTTTTAAGCTCTCATGGGCAAGGAGGCCAATTTATCTTCTGCTTCCATTGAAATCTGTTTTGGGTGAAATGAAACCTTTCCCACCCACTTCCTCTGGGCCTTCCTTCATCAATTAGCCTTGGTTTTTCCTTTGGAAGTCCAGAGACTCCCCTCTGAGTTTTGGCCCCTCTGAGTCAATACACAAGACTAAAAAGTGTTATCATCAACAATTGTGCTTCATTTTACTTCTCTTTTATTGCCAATTATCTGTTTAAATAGACAACAAACACCTCTACTTCTTTGTGCCTATTCAGTAAACTCTTATGATGAAGGAAGATAATGAGTTAATATCATCCGCTTCTGCTTATCCTTCACTCCTTGTAACATTTGATATTCATGAACACAGCCTCTGACTTGAAATATCCTCTAAGATCTGATCTTTTCTCTAGACTCTGTAGCATGGCTTATTCTTGTCAAATCGAATTTAAATTTTAAATCTATCTCGTGTCCATATCGCCTATATATTGATCTATCTCCACTTTCTCTATACATTTACCTCTGTCACCTCTTTCTTGTTCATTGAGTATATGGGTAACTCCCAAATCTGTGGTATCCACTTATAAGCTTTAGTCCAGAATTTGCATCTACCCACTGGAAATTTCACATACGGTTCCATTATCTCTAAATCATTGTTAGAAAAAAAGGACATGTTCTCAACTTCATCCTCTCGAGTTTCCCACCATGGTAAATAACACTAGGGTTATCCCTCTTTTTCTGATAGCCACATGTATCAGATACAAGTATTACTTACATAGTATCTCCCATATCTACATCCTATCAACATCCTTCCAACGCTTATCTTTGGTCATTGTGCTAGCACTTATTAGTTTATTCTTGAAGGTACTTATTAAGTATTCACCATGAGCTGGCATTGCCTAAGGTTCTGGGACATAAAGATATATAATAGTGATAAAATATGGTTTACATTTTTAACAAGCTCACCTGTCTGGTATTCAGAATACATTATTACATATAATATTTAATGAACATTTTCTTACTATTTAAAGTAAAAATGACATGATAATGAAAATAACAATATAAAATATATTTTCTCATTGTTTTTAATTAAATTTATTGGGGTGACATTAGTTAATAAAATTATAGAGGTTTCAAGTATACGATTCAATAATACATTGTATGTATATTGCATTGTGTGTTCACCACCCCAAGTCAAGTCTCCTTTCATCTCCTCATCATTTTTAGTAGTTCTGATCATTGAGTACATTCTTTTTTTTGTAATATTTTAACCAACTTATTTTTTTTCCAATATATATAACCGTAACCAGCATATATGTTTTTCTCAAATCTGCATGGCTGCAGTGAAATATTAGTTTATAGTGTATTATTTTAAGCAATAATAAATGCTAAAATATTAATCAGTTATAAATGACTTCGTGTTTTCATAAATTATGTAGCAATAGATGAATTTACATATTGTATAATGTGATATATTCATATACGATATATAACAACATGTTATGTTACATCTCTATATATGTGTGTGTATACATATACATATAACCTATACATACATACACACATTTAGCCTTATGCATAGGGATATGTGTATGAATCTATATATAAAATACAAAGATATTACCCAAAGTGGAGTAGTAGGACAAAATAAATTATTGAGTTTATGACTATTTTTATGAGGTTTTTCTAGATCATATTGATTTACAGGATCACTAGAAACATATGAGTTCACCGTTTTCTTCTATTACTAGTTTTGAATTTTTATGTCTTTTAAATACATTTTGTTAAATAACTAATTGCTTTCTGACTTCATGGTTTTGTTATTTTTTAACGCATATGCCTTTAAATAGTCTTTAATTTTGCGCTGGTTCCATCACCCAACCTAAATATCATGGCTAGACTTAAACAGTAATAATTTCATTTCCTGAAAAAATTTCTACCTTAAAAAAAAAAATGCCAAAAGAACATGGTTAAAAGAGTCCTTTAAGGCTCTTCATTATCTACTTCAGATCTACTCATTTAATTTCATATTTTACTGCTGACCTACAGAAGACAAAGCAAGCACTACCTTTTCTTCTAGTAGAATAAGCATTGATTAAACCCTATGCTTTTGATTTCAGTCTTGTTCTACCGCTCTGCCATTCATTCCTCTCCGCAGATTGTAAATACATTTGTCTTTCCTGATTCACGTTGTCAAGAAAGAACTGTAATTTATAAAATACTTTATTCTCTCTTAATTAGGTTATACTGTCCTTGTTGTCAGTTATTAGACTTCGCTCATTTTTTAGAAGTGCAACATAATGACTAATGACTAACACCTGACCCAAGAAAGACGATTACTAAAAGTTGGTTTCTTCTGCCATTTTAGTTACTAAAATCGTTCGTCTTATTTTGTTTTCTTTTCTTACATACTGTAACTTTAATTTGACAAATAAACTTTAAACTAATAAAAGAAGGACAAATTATGATGGTCCACTACTGTAGGTATTAAATATATATTTAATTACTGAATTCATGGGAAATTTTTTAAAATCTTGTGAAACTCTATTATGGTCCATATTCTATTAAATTATCTACTCTAACTCATTTAACCTTCAAAATAATAGCATCTAGTTGTATTAACTCCATTGTCATGGAGAAGACACTGGCCAGAGAGATTAAGTAACTTGCTCCAGGTCACCCAGCTGGTAAGAGGAGAAGCAAGTTTCAAATGCTAGCAGTCTAACTCCAAAGCCCATGTCTTAATCACTGTCCAAGTTGCCTGATCAGTCTCAATCTTTTTCATTACTTACTTTTAAGTTATTAGGTAAAATTCAATTCCAGTAAACTTTATTCATATTTAAAACACATTTACAAAGAGTAACCAAAATAGCTACATCATCAATGGCATGAAAAGCCTAATATAGAAAGAAACAGGATGGAAGTGTGAGATGATAATTTTATAAACAGAGTATCCATCAATGCAATAAGTATAAGAATCTATACATTATCCATTACTTTAAGAATTGGGATAAAGATACCTTGGAAAAAATAAAATAACATGAAATAACACATTCTCGTTTTAATGATTGTTCAGTTTTGTAGAACATTATCGACACACAGAATAGTTCACTGATTAAATGTTCATATCAACATAGCCCATCAAAAAAAATAACAGGCCATTTATTTTCAAATTACACATACAATATTTGAAGCTACTTTATTCTCTGTAAGTATTAAAATGACTATGGCTAGAAGAAATTTAGCCATAGTAGACAACTCATAGTGACTGAAATATACACATAGACAATTTGTAGATTGATATTCAGAAAAAGGATCTTATTTTAATCAAAGAAATAAGAATATGAAATCATCATCCCATTTAATGGTGATATCACAAAAATATAAAGGATATAGAGATTTCTACCCATTGATCTTTCTGTCTTTCTGTATATCCATCAGACCATGCTAAATCTACAAATTATTTCAGGCTACAAACCTCAGAAGCAAACACATATATGAATAAAGAATATAAAAGGGAAAAACCACAATTGATTTGAACCTATAATTATATTTGAAGGTTATTTGTGTTCAAACTGGAATTGCCTCATTTTATTTTTCAATAGGTAATTCTGGACACAAAAAATATACATACAAAATTTTTTAAGAGAGTTATGTTAAACTTGTTTTGAAGATTCCTATTTAAATTTAAACTTAATAAATCATATAGTTTCTATAAGTAATGCATATATACATTAGAACTATAAAAAGCCACAAAATCAAATATATTGTTCTCTTCATTTGGTCATAGTATGGTTGAGAAAGGCTACCAACACAAAATGTTTAGGACAAAATTATGATGAACTCTCCATATACTTTCAAAGAGTGTTTTAACAACCTCACCCTCTAGGTTTCAAATAATTTTTAGAATAAAGGACAGCAGTCCATTGGTCATGTATTCTTTTATTCATTAAGGAACTCCTTCTTTAGAACTATGCATGTATGAAGCACCTGTTAGCACAATACGAAACGCTTCCAAATGGGTATATGCATTAATAAAGTTCCATTCTCAAAGATGTGCTATCTACCTAATTTGTATATTCTAAACATCAGTAATTTTCTCAGAGTTAAAAGCATTATATGTGGAACGTGTGACTGTGCATGTGTGTCTGTATTTATGTGTGCATGTCTAACTGACACGTCCTCGATGTCAAAAAAATCAAGGCAATGCAAAGGGCACCATGTTGGTTATCATGGAATTTTTTCCCAGCTATATATAAATCGAAATGGATATAAAATATTATTCATTTTTTAAGTGACCGTTTGTATGAATTTGATTATATTAATAAGTGAAAAATCGTATTGCCCAGTTTCTATGGGGAATTTCTGGAGTTCTTAGCAGCAGGAAAAAAATGTATTGTGGTGAATGATTACATAACAATAAGAATAGAAAACCAATATTAAGATGATAGAACCAGAGGATTTACCAGCTAACTAGCTTGAGACCATTCTCTAACCTTACTCAACTTAAGTGAGAGTTGGTAGACTGCAAAGAGTTTCCATATTTTATGCCGAGAATTTGATCTGGAGCGAGACTCCTTTGGCTAATATCAGTTGGTGGCATGATTACTTTGTGGACTTCAGATCATCCCAGAGATGCTTGAAAAAACATAACTCCTCTCTCTGCTCCCTTCTCCACACAAAAAGCTATCAGAGTCCAAGAACTGAATACATATCACTGATTTAAGAAAAGTTTAATTCATAATTGCATGAGTCAACATTAGCAAAAACAATCTTGAAGAGAATGTAGGTTTATGCTGTTTTACTATAAATGGGCTATCTAACCTAAGAGTCTGGTTAGGTTAAGGAAGAGATTCAAAATCCACATACGAGCACTATATTTCCATTGTCCTCCATCATACTTGGGTTCAGTACTTAGAACTACATACACCTAAATATAATTAATGGCAACTGTGAGGTAATGAAGTCACCAATATGAAAAATACTATCATTTACATATTTATATATTTGATTAAATTGTGGGATGAATAAACCTATAGCTCATTTTGTAATATAAAGTACTTTGAACCATATCGAGTGATATCCATTTCGACAAAAGAAAAAGAAAACAATAGTATAAGTGGCTATGGGAGAAGAGGAGAGTGTAATAAACTGTCATGATTCATCCACCCCTTCACATATCCAGATGGGAGGAGACATCTAATTCGTATCCCTCCATCTTGATTGGAGGTGGAAGTCCTCAAATCCAATCATTACTAAATGACTTAAATATTTATAAAGCAACAACTATCAAGGCATGATGCAGAATTTTGGAGGTGATATCCATGAGGGGAAAAAAAAAAAGAGAAATACAAATAAACTGTACCAAAAAACTTAAAAAAAAAAAATATATATATATATATATATATGGAGCACCTGCTATGTAGAAAAATCTCGTGAATTTTGTGAATACGTAAGTGAATAACACTGGCCCTGTCACTCAAGAAATCCTATAGATGCCTGCAATCATTCATAACATGAGCACAAGAGTCTACAAGCTACTCACAAAGAGAATGAATATGAAAAGCAGAACTTCAATTTGCCAAAAAAATACTAAGTTTTAGTTTGAAAATAAGCATGTCTCTCTTTGCTAAAATGACTTTCCTGGAGACTTTATAGAGACTTCGTCTATTAATTAAGAAATTCTGCAAAAATCAATCTTATTAACAGATGTAAGCTGATTGAAGAACATCAGCCATTGGGCATTTGTCCAAACTTGCTCCCTCTGGGAAGAGAAGAGCTGTCTCAGTGCCCATGTCCTTGATCCTTCTTAATTGGAGACCATGAAAGAGTGCCAGAGAAGTTTTACAGTGGGGTTCTCCCTCTTATCAAAAACATGCATCCCAAGTAAAGTTATAAATATACTTTTTTAATGTCTTAATCTCCTTATTTTATACATAGCAGGTATACTAGGTAGAATAAAGTCCCCCTCCAAACAAATTCAAGTCCACCCAGAACCTCAGAATGTGACCTCAATTGGAATAAAAAGGTCCTACAGATGTAATTAGTTAAGATGAGGTCATCATACTGGATTAAGGTGGGTCCAATACCCAATGACTGGCACCCTTATAAGGAGAGGAAAAGATACAGAGTCACGGAGACAAGGCAGAAGGCTACGGTGACAATGAAGGCAGAGACGGCAGTGATGCAGCTTCAAGTCAAGCAAGGTCAAGGATTGCCAGATATCATCCATAGAGTGGGGGAGGATGGTCATGCCGACACCTTGATTTTGAACTTCTAGCCTCTAGAATTATGAAAGAATAAATGCCTGTTGTTTTAGGCAACCCAGAGTGTGCTACTTTATGGCAGCTCTGGGAAACTAATTCCATAGATTAGTAACTTTGGTTAAAACCGAAATGAAAAGCTTTGAATATTTTAACTAATAATCTAAATGGAAATCTTTCATCACATATGCACACACACAAAAATAATAAAATGGAATCCAGAAAATAGCTTTTAATATCTTGCTGCTTGATACAGAAACTTAAGGACCGAAGGTATGCATCGTAAATATCTTTCAAACATTCCTGACAGAATCTTCCATTCTTTCATCTATTTCCTTGAGGGTTAAAAGGCTTAGCTACAGCTCGAAGTACTTCATAAAGATAAGCTTATGGACTCAGCATTTAATGAGACTATTTCAGAAAGCAATATGTAATTAAAAGTATGAATCAAGACTTAAACCCAGCTAAAAGGATTTCTACTACAATCACAATCAATTTATGCAATATTCACTAGAGTTTAACGCATTGGAAGTAAAAAAAAAAAAAGGAAAGAAAAAAGAAAACTTACAGAAAGTGTTTCTGTTCAAATGGAAATAAACAGGAAACAAGGGATAAACTTTTCATTCCACGAGAAAGGGATTTTTTGTTTATTTCCTTTGTTACTGTTTAACATATCAAGATTAGGGACTTTCAATCCTTTAAGGCAATAAAAGATTCTTGAATTAAGTTTCTAAAATGGAAATCTCTCTTTCTGACAAGAGTGTGGTCCTCTGTGCTAGAAATACAGAGTGGGCTCCATTTCAGGTAAATCATCTGCCACACCTAAAGGGCAAATGAGAAGGACATAGACCATTCACTTTCTCTGCCATGAAGATACTGGCTGTGAGGTGCATTTCAGTCTTGTCTGGAAAACTGGTTAAGATTTTAACATTTGCCTGCCTTCTGTGAGTCCTTTTCTTTCTCTTCCTTCCTTCCTTCCTTCCTTCCTTCCTTCCTTCCTTCCTTCCTTCCTTCCTTCCCTTTATTCTTAAAATATTTTTTCTCATAACACTGCTTCAGTTTTTTCCCATTATGAAGCTATCGTACTTTATAATTCAGCATTTTTTTCCATTGTGTTCTCCAATGTGTTTTTCTTTGATTTTCTTTTCTACTTTTAAGTGCGTATACTCTGTTTTGACACCGGTAGCTTTAATATTTAAGATTTTGTTTAACATTTTAAATGTTTTACAGTTTAGGTGGGATGATAGGGGAATAAGAGGTAAAACTTCTAGTTATAAAATAAATGTCATAGAGATATACTCTATAGCATAGGGAATAAAGTCAATAATATCATAATAACTTTGAGTGGTGATAGGTGGTTAGTAAACTTGTCATGGTGATCACATCATACAGTATATAAATGTCAAATCACTATGTTGTACACCTGTCACTAATAATTATCTTGTATGCCAACTATACTTTAATAAAAATATTTAAGTTTTATAATTCACTATTTTAAACTATTAAGCTTTCTATATTTGTACTCCTTTAATAATTAGTTTTAAAATATTTAATACGATCATGTATTTATGTGATTCGTTAATCATGAAATTATACTCAGGGAAGACTCAGTGCCTTTTCTGTGCCTTTCCTCCAATTTTATCCTTATTTTCTACTTTTTTCCCTCTGTATGGGGGAAATACACACACACCTACACACACTCTTTTGACAGAAACAAATATGCCATTTTCTAGACCATTTCAATAACTTATTTGAGCAGTCTTTGTTCTATTGCAATTTTTGTATTGTCTCCTTTTCTACAACTCGAGCTTAGCCACGCCCTATCCTGCCACGACAGTTCGGATGCTAAACCTGTAAATTTAAAAATGTGAGTTCTCACTAAGAATAAATTAGTATTAAGTGGTATAGTGATTATGTGAATCTTTAAGACTACCAGTTGCTTATTTAAGGGTAGGAATGCTGTTTTTATTAGAAAATAGATGAGAGTCTTTGATACGTTGATTAAATTTTGGTGAACATTATATTTCAATTTAATGGTGGAAAAGTTATCCGAAAGGGAAAATAAAAAAGCAACAATCCATGACTCGTAAATTAGTAAGGAGTTTTTGCCACCGTCAACGGTAATATACAACCATCGAAAATGAGTATTTCACAGATGATATGATAATTGTGAATCCTTGTTTTTAATGTCTAGCTAGTCTTATATTACTCCAATAAAACAATAAACGAAGTCACTTTAGGCCATTTTGCTAATGCTACATGACATCCGTGTCAGAAGGAAAATCGTTCATCACGCTACCTCAAGGCAGATCCACAGGACTGATATTTTACTTCGTCTGGTAATTTTATGGTTTTTTTCCTCAGCTTGTAATTGCATAAAATACCACGAAAGAAAATGCCTCTAAGTAAAATACAATACTTATCAAGTCAAAGAATTACATCAAAAATGCTAACTTGCTGTTTTCCCAACAGGGATAATAGTTTTGCTTAAGGGTACTGAAAGCAGAAAAGACATTATGTTGAGAGGGCAGAGATTTTGGAAACATGCTGTCTCATAAAAGAGAAACAGAAATGTTTTACATATAAAAACAGCTGTATAAAAAGAGGAAATAGAAATCTTTAATCTAAAACATCACAATATCTTTTTACCTTTGCAATTATATTTTCAGATCCCCTAAGAAAATCATGATTATAGACCCAGACCATATAGGTAATAATTTAATTTTACACTTAGATTAGAATAGTTTTACTTTTTTTTTTTATTGCCTTAAACAATAGTAATTAACCAATATTGTACATTTTGGGCCAAGGAAGAAAATAGAAATCCTCTATACTGTGCACCTGAAGGTATTGAGAGAGAGAGAGAGAGAGAGAGAGAGAGAGAGAGATGGACAAAGACTAATTTAAAGATCTAGTTTAAAAATTCGATATTTTGTCATGAGAGGAGAGTTGAGATCTATGGTTAATCACATGCGTCCAGTCTGGGGGATTCAGTAAGTGATTATGTCATTCTCTGAGATAAGCAAAAATGATAAGATACATGAACAAAAATGGGTTAAGATGTGTATAGAGCCAGCAGAAATGGATGACCATAGGACACCTAATGGACAGATGTGGAGCCACTGAGGAAGACGTGGGAAAGAAATTATCTCAGCTACTAACTGGAGAGAGAGGGGAGAGGGGAGAAATAGAAGAGAGAATTGGGTCGAAGAAAGAAACTTTTCAAAGCTGTACTGATACTTCAGTATCAGCTGAAGTCATGGATTTCACATAAATTAGTTTTTCGCAATACAGGTGAAAAACCTGAGGAAATTGCTATTTGACAGAACACCAGAGTGGATACACAAGAAAGAGAAGGAAAGAAGGATGCTGGTGGCACTGGAAAAAAGCCAATGGGCATAAAATATAAAGGTCCTTGGTCTGTAAAGGAAATAAGTAATTTTACGATCAGCAGACTTAGAAAAGTAGAAGGATAAGAGGGTAATAACACTGCAGAGTTTGAAGAAACTTTTAAGGGACCTAAGGAAATAGCAGGCACGAAAAAGATGGGAGATCTTGTCAGATAATGTCCTGTTTATTATTACACGTGGTTTTAAAGGAGGACCAGTTCGGTCTCAATCCTAAGAAATATGAGAAGGTCCATTGTATCAGAATCTATTGACTGAAGTGCCCATACACCTGGGACTGCCTTTGATTGGGTTTTGTATGTCCAGCTATCCTAAGGCAAAAAAAATATCATCAACTATGTTTAACTCTTCTTCTAGCCTTGGCATTTATTTAAATGCACCCATATATGATACTGGAAAGTTTCGAAAAAGTGAGAGCTTCTTCCTCCAATTGAACAGAGAAAACAGGCAACTTTGAGGTTCACTTTCACTTCTCAGAGTATAGACAGAAAAGTGATTTTGTGTGTGTGTGTGTGTGTGTGTGTGTGTGTGTGTGTTTCTAGAAGAGTCTAAGGTCAAGTCCTGTGGGGTTGTATAGTTGTATGTGCCAAGGGTGTCAGTATCATCTAGAGGAACAGTGACAGCCAAGGAGCAAACTCTTCAGCCAGTGATCCAGAGGATTAGCTCAGTCTCCTTTCACCCAGCTGGAGAATTCTAGCAGAAGTGGGATGTTTTCCCAGCCTCTGCTTGCATCATGTTTGCTTCTGCCCCTTTGGCTAGTGTGAAGGGCAAAACCCAGAGTGTGCATATTTTAAACAGCATCAAATAATGTGTTACATATTTACATATGAATAAACTAAAAAAATGGGTAAGAGATCTACAATGGAAACTACAAAACATTGCTTAGGGATATTTAAGAAGACCTAAATGAAAGTGGATATGTGCTGCGTTCACTGTTTCAATGCTGTCAAATGCAATTTCTCTCCAAAATAATCTGCAGAATGATCATAATCCCAATCATATACTCAACAGATTTTTTTTTTTTTTTTTTTTTGCAGAACTTGGCAAATTGTTCCTAAAACGTGTATGGAAATCCAGAAAACCAAAAATTTCCAAAGCAATCATGAACAAAAAGAATTTGACACAGATGGTCAATTTATATTGTCTGACTTCAGGAATTACAATAAATCTGTACTAATCAAGATAGTACAAGATTGACACAAGGATTGAAAAACAGATCAAAAGAATCAAATAGATAAAACAGAAATAGAGCTATATTTACATGACCACTTGATACTTGAAACAGAATCCAAAGCAACCTAAAAAGAAAAGTCTTTTCAATAAATATTTCGTAGAAACAAGGCATCTGTATGGAATAAAGTTAACATCAAACTCTACTTGATAGCATACAGAAAAAATAGATCATAACCTAAATTTAAAATCTGAGCGATAATATGTTTAGAAAAAAAATAACAGGCATAATTGGGTGTGAGCAGTTTTCTTAGTACACAGAATATAATAAAGAAACTTAAAGAAAACCTAAAGAAAAAATGATAACAGACTTCATCAAGACCAAACAATTTTGCTCATCAAAAGTCACTCTTAACAAAATGAGTCAGTAAGAAAGCCACATTCTGGGAGAAAACATATGCACAACATGTGTCTAAAAAAGGGCTGCCATTTAAGATATACAAATAAACTAATGATAAAAAAACAAAACTCCTCAAATGAGCAAACACTTCATTAAAATATGCAAATGACTAATAAGCACATGAAAAGATGCTCATCACCATTGGTCATCAAAGAAATGCAATTTAGAATCACAGTAGCCTTCATATTCATCAGAAAACTTAAAATTAAAAATATTAAAAGTAGTGGATGTTGAAAAGTGTGTAACAAGCAGAACTCTCATCTGTCTGTGGGTGTTCACTAGGGAGTATGGAAGTTAGTTATTATATGCACATAGAAACTCTTATAACATACATAATTGGTTTAAGACTAAGAATCCTCTAACTTTATTTACAATTAGCATGAAGTTTTTCTTTTCCTTTCATATCTTAACTTTTCATCTCTGATTTACTGTAGGAAGCGTCAGTGTCAACACCATTGGCTGCCTTGACGTGTATGCACACATAAGAGAGATCCCCATTAACTTATGAAAAACTTTCAATGATGCTGAAAACAGAATTTTTAATTTTCTTCTTTGCTCTTCTGTAGATTTCCTGTTTATTAAATTTGCTATTGGGGGAAAAAATGTGATTTTATGTCACCAAATCACGGTCATCGAGGCAAATTAGCTGTAAGCTCTTTCTTTATCCTAATGGCATCTCAGCACTTTATCTGTATTTTCATGGTATTTTATATTTCAATTTTGTTATTCAAGAACTTATCAAACTTCCCCATTACACTAAAAGTTTATTAAGTGTAGCATTCATATTTTCTTTGTATTTACAGTGATCTACCCCATAATGATTTCATTTACAAAAGAGCAAGCTTCTCAAAGGCGTAGAAAAAATCTTATATGTATACCCTTAATGACTTCAAATGGTAAGCACACATATATCTATACATAGATGGATGGTAAAAGTTCAGCAAACATTGATTGAATGGATAATTTGATGAAAAAGTCCCTAACTATGTAACTGGACTACTTTTTTCTTTTCTTTTCTTTTTAATATATCATTCTATAGTTCCATTGCATATAAGATTAGCCAGTTCTATGATATTTGAGACTATTAAAAAATAAAGGTAAAAAATGAGACAAAACTGCACTACATTCATAACTAAGCCAAGTTCAACAAAATAATTACAACAAAATGATTTATTTCTTTTTAAATATTTGAATAAGTTATGTAGATTGAAAGTAGTAGTTGTGATAAAATAGCTTATGAGAAATTCCTTCCAAACAGTCTATCAGATTGATTGTTCTTCTGAGATGGTAGTCTGTGTTTATTTTTTGATATTATGAGAGAGTAATTTCATAATCTTTTATTTGCCATCAATTAATATTATTTCTTTTTTAAAAAACTGGGAAGCAATTTAAAGATTTAATTATTCTAATCTCTTGAGAAGTACCAAAAAGGAATTAAACTTCTCTCTTGCCTATATTTTGTGATATAGATTTTCTCTCCCCCTCCTTTCTCTTCTCTCCTATGAATTCTCAAATTGAGAGAGAGAGAGAGAGAGAGAGAGAGAGAGAGAGAGAGAGAGAGAGAAAGAGAAAGGAGAGAAGAGGGAGGAGAGGGAAAGGAAGGGAAGGGAAGGGAAGAGAAAAGAAGAGGAACAAAAAGAAAATATAAGGAAAGAGAAGAGCGAGCTTAGCCCACAATGGCCTTTCTCTTTTCTCTCATCTGCTACCATTTCAATATCTACCTTTTTTCTCTTGCGCACAGATCTCTGCTCTTTATCTTAAAGATAAGTAGTATTTCTTTACTTAGAGAAGTCTTATCAGTAAGACTTGTAGCGTGGCTAGAGCCATAAAGAAAAGTGAGTATGATGCATTCAGTAGTCACGCACTTATGGATTGTGGCGAAGATGCCTAAGCTTAATGGCAGGTGAGTCCTCTAACGTTTGTTCAGAATACTTTGTAAAGAATCTCAAGCAGTATGCTAATAAACTTTGATATTTCAGCAATAAAGTCATAGAAGGCTTTATTTCATTACTTATTTTTAAGAGGAGTGGCATATTTCTATTTGAGAAAATTACCACTAGCAAAAAGCAAAGATTGAAAAAAATGAATGCTGCCATTTTAAACCAGTTAATATGCTTTAGAGATTATCAACTATAGGCAGAGTTATACAGACTTTATAAATGTTTGGAGTTTTTTTAGAACTGTATAGCTATTTGATTTAGTTCTTTCTTTTTTTCTGGGCTCTGATGTCTTTGTATACAATTAGCATGTGGCCTTAAGAAAATTAAAATTAAAGTATGTTTAAATATAAATTATCTTTGTTTTTATTATTGTTACCAGATTATTGATACAGCAGAATTCAACCATAAACAAGAATTATGTATTAATGCTCATTAGTCTATGAGTTAGCTGGAGAAATTTTCAGTCTCAACTAGGTTTATTCATGCGTCTGCCCACAGCTGTGGATGAGCATCTAAGCTGACAATGGTCGAGCTGTCACATATTTGGCTTCAGGCTATTGAACAGTTTCAGCTAGGAAAATGAACTCTGCTTCAAGCTGTCTCTTATTCTCCTACAATCTCTGCCTGCCTCATTATGAAGGCTAGCCTCATAAATAACAGATCGCTACTGCCATGTTCTATTGGAAGAAATAAGTCACAAGTTTAGCCCATGTTAAATCCCTTGAGAAATAGATTTGACTACTTGATGATACGTGAGCAAAGTCATATTGCAAAAATTGTAGATTCAGGAAGGTACGAGGGTCACAATCAATCTGTTATAGTATATTTTCACTTTTTCAAGTAAATCCTTACCTGGTTGGCATAAAGTCATAAAACAAAATGCTTTCAGGAACAAGCAGATAATATAAAGTATAAAAAGAAATGAATAATAGGGGTATGTGGTATCTGTGGCAAACTGGCAAGTGGACAGTGCATGCAAAGGTATTTTCAAATACAATTTTAAAAACAATGTTTTAGCCAAATAAAGATGTTTGAAGGAAAAATTCAGCCTTTATTTATAATATCCTTATTAAAGAAAGGCTAATTTTATTATAGAATGTTAATATGAACCATACAAGTTTCTTATTATTATGTAATATTTCACTGCATAATACAATAAATTATTCAGTATGATAATTAATTTTATTTTTCTGCCAGTGCAAGTCCTATTCCTTACCCCAATCTGCTCACCAGATTCGCATTGCAGTGTGAAACAAATTCTTCAAGTACAGAAATTTTAGTTCGTATCTTTCAAGAAATCATTTTAACCAGAGACATAAATATCCATCTATTTCAAGATGTATATCCATCATTCTCTTTTTCAATGTTATCTTTCAGTTTTTTCATATAATCTTTTCGCTCTTCTGCTGCTGACCAGATCTAATCAGAATTGCAAAACAGGATACTTACCAGTAATATTAATGTTGAGCATATTGTATCTGAAAGCAGCCCCATAATAGTTAATTCCACAAACCTAATAAAGTGTTTTGTTGTCAATAGTGACCTTTTGGAAAATTCTCCTTTAATATGTACCTGGGTGAATTTGACGTACTCCCACTTGATTTTTTTCTGTCATTTGTATTTTTAGTGTCACATCCAAAAAATCATAAATCATTGCAACATGTGTCAAGGAGCTTTTTCCTTGTTCCCCGCCCCCCCCAGGAGTTTTATGGCATCAGGTCTTATGTTCAGTCTTTTCTTTGATCCATTTCGAGTTAATTTTTGTGAGTGGTATAAATTAGTAGGTCTAATTTTATTTTTCTGCATGTTTATTCAGTTTTTCCAACACCGTTTGTTGAAGAGGCTACCCTTTCCCCATTGCATGTTCATGACTCCCTTGTCGAATATTAGTTAACCGTATACATGGGGATTTAATAATCAACTCTCTATTCTGTTCCATTGGTCCAGGTGTCTATTTGTATGCTAGTACCATACTGTTTTAATTACTATAGCTTTGTGATATAGCTTGACATCTGAAAGTGTGATGCCTCCAACTTTGTTCTTTCTCAGGATGGTTTTGGTTATTTGGGATCTTTTGTGGTTCCATGCAAATTTGGGGAATATAAATAACAATACCGTATTGTAATCACCAGACTTGCTAAGAAACTAGATCTTAATTATCCCTACAACGAAAAAGAAATGATAATAATGGGATATTATACAGGTGCTATCACTATAAACTATAATGGCAGTCATATTGCAATATGTAAATGCATCAAATCAAGATATGGTACATATTAACTTTATATAATGTTATATGTAAAATATATTTCAGTAAAAAATAAAAATAATATGTACCTAGGTGAAACAAACATTAGCATGTCTTTTTACTATATCGAAAGTTGTATAATCTAACATTAACAGATGGTCCATCAAAGGTGATAGCCAACAACCTATGTAGCAACTTCACATAAGTCTATATAGACCATATAACACATGCAGTAATATGAGCCTAAACTATTTACGTACATGTCCTAAACTATTTGATTTAATCTTTAAATATCTAAGAGATCTATGTCTTTGAGGCCTTCTTTGAAATGAAAACTGAATATTGCCATAATAGTTAGAAAATTATCTGGAGTAAAGAATTTCCCTCATTAGAAAATTGTATATCTCTAATTAATCAATTCTTCCTCCTCAGTGTGTATAACACTCTATTTATTAATGTAAAAAGTAATATCTGTTTAATTAAGAATTTCTTTATTGCAAGCCTGAGCCTCAACTATTGCACAGCTACAGAGATGACTCTTGTCCAGAGGGAAGACTTTTTCGAATGCCCATGTATTTGAATCTGAAGGTTCTTGACTTTCAGGATCATTATTCTAAATATTGCTATGACGACTTTAAACTAACTTTCTGTTATTATTCATGATATCACTTTGACCCACGAGTATATGGAATATAGTTACCCAAACCCCTTAAAAGGATAAAGATTTACCATTTAGTTTCATGTTTCCAGGGGCTTGGTTTATTTTGAGGGGAGAGAGCAAAAATCCAATTTTCTAAGATTTCACCTAGAGTTTTTCTGATGCTTTAGAGAAACTACGTTGGTATATTGGGGGATAAAAAAGACATTTTTCTTAATTTTCTCTTCTAAATTAGGCTGAGGATTACTTTCCACTTGTATTATTCAAAATGATTTAGGATGAAAAGTAAATGTTCTATCGTGATAAACTTAGTTTTTATCACTAAACAAATTATGTAATATACTTCTTAAATTTATCTTCTCCAAAGAATATGCTTTGATTTATCTGGACCTGTGCCACATTGCTAGATTTTGTCACCATATCTGTTGTTTTATCATTTGTTCTCCCATTTGCAAACATCAAGATCTTATTTAATGATTAATACACTAAAAACATAATGCTCTGCTTTGACTAAATGGGGCCATGTTAAGTGTCTCTCCCAGTCATCTGAACGTAGCACCTTCTGTTGGGCGTACATATTTCAATAATGTGCAAACACTAAGAGCTATAATTTTAACTTTAGGAAAGTTCTTGTTAGGATGCGATAATGTAAGATAAACATCACATCCCTTAGCTTACTATCACATATTATTGTGACATTAATTATGTATAACATTGCTATAGAATCAGAAAATCCTATTAGAGAGATATCTGTGAGATCATCTCTGCCAATCAGTAATGTTGTAGAAATTGAGGACCAGAGATGAGAAGGAACTAGTCAAAAGAGAAAAAAAATTAGAACATGAATATTATTTAAATCTAAGCCTCTATTCTTTTACAAAATTGTTTCGGAGTCTAATGATTCTGAGCATTTATTCCTTACTTTTCTTCTGTTAACCTAGGGACAAAAATCATGTCACAACAAAACCTTTAGAAATTTCAGCAGTAACTGTATAATGCTCTATGTGAAATATGAGCTCAGTGATATTGCTGATAGGATGTAGTAATATAAACAAGTTGGTTTTTTAGATTTATTTTTATATTTATTAAAATTTAATTGATGCTTGTTCTGAGATACACAGATCTAAACACTTCGTTGTCTCTTAGGATATTCAAACAGTTACTGACACATGAATTCTGTCCTAAGCAAAGACATAATTAACTAATCCTCATTGTCAATTGTTTGAGAGTTGCATAGTAGGACCCATAAATATTACTTACATTTATATGTAAAAAATGATAGAATTTGAACTTTTTTAAAGCTTTATTGCATGCCATATGAAAATGGTTTGATTTACTATTTGGCACAAAGCAAAATTGACTGTTTTTATTTTTCAGAATTATATTATCCCCTTTGGTGTCCATTTTATAGAATTTTATCTTTAATATATTGATCCAGTGGAGATTTTTTGCAAATGCATAATCTGTGATAAATAATGTCTTGTATTCATGCCAACAAGCAAATATTTTTTTAATTTTTTATCATATGCAATCCCAAAATTTTAATATGTTTTGTTTTTTCAAATGTCTTTCTGGTAAGCAAAGTCAAGTCCACAATAACTATTTGACTTCTATTGAGAATGCTGTCAAGTAAAAATATTTAAGTAATTCATAGAGTAGTTTCTGTTTGATTTTAGTTTCTACTGTTTTTTTCTTGCACCTTGCTACCTACAGAAAGCAAATATTTCACCAGTGTTACATAATACAAACCCAAGACACAGAAATAACACTACCTATAGAACACATAGAGCAAAGAGATACTTGATATGCAATTCCTATTTTCAAGACTGTAGTACATACAATTCACTTGTTGGAGTAACTGCATCACCAGTTTTGTACATAGTCATGAATGCTTATGAAGAGAAGTCCTAATATTTCCAGACAGACATTAATCAGTCACATATCTATTTAGTCTATTTTCATTAATCGTCATAACTTCTTTCTCTACATTCCACCCAGGAGTTTAAGAGCTTTTTACTAAAGTATAGGGACCTGGAAGACAATCATAACAGAAATATGAGAAAAATCTAGAACCTCTCATATGACCAGATGGAAAAGAAAATAAAGGAAAGGCCTTTCTATCTAGGGAGGTATTACAGAAGGGTCTTCCAAAGACAAGGGAAAATCTTGCTGTGTCCACAGCACCAGAAACGCCCAGTTCTGTCACCTGCTCTAGGACCCCACACCCTAGGAAGAACCTAGCCATGGAATTCACTTCACTCTTTGAAATAAAATTCCGTTCGTTACTTTGATTTATTAAAAAACCTCTTTGGGAAGAAGATTAAGCAAACTTGGATGAGCTTTGGATGAAATCCATAACAGCTATTTATAACATTCAACAGAGCCTTGCATCCAAAAATATTAACTCTCAACAGCTGCTGTTATCAGGCCACACACACACACACACACACACCAGTATAACCAGTATTACCAGATCTAAGAAAAATGTACCCTTTAAAAAGCAGAATAGAATCTTGTATAAAAATTAAGAAAAGAGATTATAAAATGAAAAAATATATATATTTTACTATATTTGTATTGCAATAGGAAATTTTAATTTAGAGAGCGACATAAATGGAAAAGAAGAATTCCATTTAAAAATGAAATAAAAAATTTTTCTTAATCTAAGTAAAGGAAAAAGTCTTCATATTCTAAGGATCTGGCATTTTCTAAGCAGTAAAAATACATTTAAAAAAAGACTCATACGAAGGTACATTTTTTTAATTAATTAATTTATTTTTTATGGTGACATTAGTTAACGAAATCCAGTAAGTTTCAGCTGTACACTTTAACAATAAGGCATATATATATATATATATTTACACTGTGTGTTCACCTCCCATAGTTAGATTTGACCCCCTTTACCCCATCTGTCTCCCTTTTCCCCCACCTCCTACCCTCTGGTAACCACTAGTCTATAGTCCATGTCCATGAGTCTCTGTTTGCTTGTCCTGTTCATTTGTTGCTTTGAGGTTTATATCCCACATATAAGTGATATCGTGATTTTCCACTTTTTCTGTCTGATACAGTTTGATGAAATTTTGAACAGTAATCCTAAAGAGGAAATTCTAAAAGCTTCCAGGGTAAAGGCTTCAACTATGAGATATGAATTTCAAAACAACTTACTTTTAGATAACATTTAAAGGCATAAGACTGGATCGAATCATCTAGAGATATTATAGAGAAAGAGGAACAGAGTCTACATTTGAACTCTAGGGAACTCAAAAATTCAGAAGTTGAAAATATAAAATATAAAAAACAAACTACATAAAACAAACCATCCAAGAAAACTGATAGATAATGTAGAAAGTAAAACCAAGATTACATATTCACTGTGTGTATGCAATTGTAGTGAATATGTGATTAAAGAATAATATATTCATATAAAAATATAAAGGAATATATGTATACATATGTATGTTACTACTGAGAAATCAATATATATTGAAACAGAATAGACAACTGAACAAACTAGTTAGATGAGATTAATGGGGATTACATCTTGATTGGACTGGAGTAAAAAAAAGGAAGAGCAAATAATCTCTGTGAAGTGATTGATTTTTCATCTGTTTTCCTCTTATATGAACCTCTCATTTTCAAATAGTTTAAGGGTTATGTTATTCTTTTATTTGCAATAATTATTTATTTTGTTCTTCATTGCTTAATTATATCCACTAGGACATCCAGAAAAACACAATAAAATTTGTGAAATTAGTAATTCTAAAATTATTTCCAGTGGTTTCCTATTAAGCATCTTGGTGTAGAGATGGCTTTATATATGTCCTCTTTGTTCCCCTGCAATCCCCAGTCTCATGTGACTATTTCTGGCTAAAGCACTGTATGGAGTTGAAATGTCACTTTTAAGCAAAAGCAGTTAAAAGCTCATTTCTCTTCCTTCCCTCCGACTGCCACTGAAACCTTAGAACTCATGTTTCAAAATGGCTGCACCACAACTGAGAAGAAACACAGACATGAGTCACCATTTAAGAAGCTTCACAATAAATAACAGAACAAGCTCCAGCTCTTTGCTGCAGAGAGACACCAAAGATATAAAGACACAAACAGGTCGAGCATAAATGATGTAAGAGTGCATTCATTTTCTATGGCTGTGTCACAGATTTCCACAAAGGTAGCATTGTATAGCAACACATCTATTATCTCACAATTGTTGTGAGCCGGAAGTTTAGACACAGCCTAGCTGGATGTCTTGCTTGGTGTCTCACAAAGCTGTGCTCACCGCACCACACACAGAAATGGGATCCCATGTGGAAGCTCATCTAGGGAAGGATCTGCTTTCTTAATAGCATGGCTGTTGGAACAATTCTTTTCTTGTAGTTGTAGAATTCAGGCCAGTTTGCTTCTTCACAGCTAGGAAGTGGGGTGAGAGAGACTCCAGCAAGATGGGTGCCACGCATATAAATCATGTGCATTCAATCATATACACCTTATTACCTTTGCTGCATTCTATTGCTAAAAAGCAATGGAAAGGTTCAAACTCCAATAGCTAAGGGATGGGACTTCCACAAAGGCAGAGATACTTAAAGTCTAATTGCCACAAAAATATAAAATCTGTAAGCATAAGAGAGCTAGAGTTGTCATGCTGATATCAGACAAAATATACTTCCAGACAATAGGTATTACAAGAGATAAAAATGGATACGTCATAATGATATTGGGATGAATCGCTCAGGATGACACAAAAACCATATGTGTATGCACTCAATAATGACTTCTAAAGACTTGAAATAATACTTAACAAAATTAAAATGAGATATCAAAAAATTCCACCAATCCAGTGAAAGATTTTAACATCCTTTTAAGCAATTACTAGAACCAATAGTCAAAAAAACTAGTGAAATTATAGAAGTCATGAATAACATTATCAACCACCTTTACCTTACTGGTTGGTATTTATAGAACCAGAAGTAACCCCATACCTATTTAAAAAATTGAACTAATTATCGACAAACTTCCTTTAAGAAACACCAAGCTCAGGTTTCAGTGCTGAATTTTATCAAACATCAAAGGAAGAAATGGCACAAAGTCTCCACAAAGACTTGGCAAACAGAAAAGAAATAAACATTTCTTAACTCATTTTACAAGGCCAACATAACCATAAAAAACGAAACCTGTCAAAGATACAGAATGCAAGCAAGCAAACAAACAAAACCCATGGCCAATATCACTCATGAGAGTAGAGATGCAAAAGTCCTTAACAAAATATTAGCAAATTGAATTAAGCAATATAGAAATAGAATACCATACAATGACAAGAAGAGGTTTTTATCCTGATAAAGCAAAGTTAGTTTACATTTGAAAAATCAAACAATGCAGTTCAACATAATAGTAAAGGAGAAAAATTGTGTGATTATTTCAAAAATAATAATATTTTAAAAAATGAACATGAAACTAGAAACATAAGGGAAATTCTTCAACCTGATAGCATCCATGAAAAAAAATAACAGCAACTAACATTATACTTAAAGGTGAAAATTAAATGCTTTCCCATAAAATAGAGAAAAGATTTCTCAAGTCTGTATATTTGAAAGGACTCAGAACAGCATATTCACATAAGACTTTCATTTACAGGCAAAATATATAGTGCAGAAAGAAGATGAGAGTGCAGGCAGCATAGAGTCTGAGAGATATTCAAGTGCAAGTTCTTCAAGGTCCTTCTATATGACATAGACACGGAACACTCCGCCTCTGGGTTGAATACCAGGATATGCGAGGGGTGATAATCTTGGATTATGCCTCTCTGGTTATGCAGCTAAACTGAACTGTCTAACCAATTATGTTAAGTGAAAACCATCAAAAATAAAGTTGGCCCTGGTACTACAAGGAGAATTTTGAAATTTAACTACATATCATAAATCCCATAGCCTTCAAGTTCTTCAACAGTTAAAAGGAGACATATAGGCATTTCTGAATGTAAGTTAATAGCCCCCATCCCAGTCTAACTATAAAATAATTACACTCTCCATAATTAGAAAGTAAGGCAAAGATAGTCATTCTCACCACCTCTGTTCCGCGTTATACTTCTGAGCTTAGCCATTTTAATGAGAAAAGGGAAAATAAATTAAAAGTCATGAAATTTGACAAGAAAGAATTGTCTCTTCTTACAGACAACAATACTGTATACAAAGGATAGTAAGGAATGTACCATAAAACCAGTAGAAGTTACAAGCGTATGAAGCAAAGTCAACAGATACAGGCTAACACACACAAAAAATCAATTGTGTTTGTATACACTAGGAGCGGAGAATTAGAAAGTATATTAAAATGAAAAAAATAGGTCCACATCAATAATATCAAAGGAAACTCAGTGGGAGGAGAAAGAAAATTGATAGCTAACCGTAGACAAGATCAAAGATGGGTGTCCTCTGTGGGAGAGAATCGAGAATTTAGATGATGGTAGGAACATGTCAGTAGAAAGAAAGGGTTTAAGAGCACTGGGTAGGTTGATAAATAATGTTATGAGATATCGGGGGTGGGGAGAACAGATTCAGAGTAGAGGATAAATACTGACTTACATAGTAGAAGGGGCAACTTTTTAACCGGAACTCAACAGGTTGGTGAAAGGGGACACACACGCTGTGTGGCGGTTAGGTTAATGATAGAAAAAAATTTAACTCTTCTGATTTTTATATTTGCTGGAATAGGAAATAGAAAGCTTATTGCTGAGAAAACAGAAGAGATAGGAAAGGCAAATATCGAAATATATGTTTTTGAAAATGGGAATGAGCACAGAGCAGGAAAACTGATTAAGATCAATGGGTGGTTTTGGAGGCTTTGTTTGTGTTACACGACAAAGTTTCGCTAATCTGTTATAGCTTTTCTCTAAAACTGGTCAGTAATTCAGCTGCCAGTTTTGCTAAGCTGAAAGATACTAGAAAATTATAATGAGAATATTGTTTAAAGAATGCTTCCATATTAGATGATGTAATCTAAGCATATTAGCAAGGAGGAAATCATATGAGACTATAGCATATGAGTAATAAGGAAAAAGGTAAATGAAGAGATCATCCTGATTTATCCCATTACTGGTATACTGGTAGCATTAAATTAAAAGGGAAAATTTGCCAATACTTCTTCGTTCTTGTTCTACAAGGAAGTAATTCATTTGTATCATCTGAATTTATTTCAGAGTAATTAAAGTCCAAGAACAAAGCCCTGGGCTCTAATGACTGAAAAAAAAAAAAATGTAGAACGTAATTGTTAAAAGGATAGAGAACATGGGGTGGAATGTGTCATAGGGATGTGTAAATCACTCATAAAGTATGTACAATTAGAGGCTAGAAGTGAAAACAGTAATCTGTGGTTTTCACAGTGAGAAATGTCACAATTTGAGGTTGAAATAATACAAAGAGATGAAGCTGAAGGGTCTGATTTAGCAAAGGTTTGGTCAAACAGAAGAGAGAATACTTGATATCTGCAATAAGTTTGGTGTGATATATTAAAAAGAAAAACCACAGGCCCAAAATTTTGTCACTTGTGCTAAAGCACATGATACCAAACTGTAAATTTTAACACCTGACCTAATTGCTGTTTCAACTCCTCCCAGAAATATACTCTTAATCAACCAGTCTGGAATTTACTGGTCAATACCAGTGAGGCAAGTTATCACATAGGCCTTCTCCATGCCCCATAGAAAGAAGAGTCCACCTGCACGATAGAAAAACAAGGGATGCCATTTGGAGCCTGTGGTTTTCCCTTCAACAGTAGTCTAGATATGTTATTAGAATAATCTTGAATTCTGAACAAAATACATCAATATTTATATTTTGCTCAAACGATACAATGGGATTATGAATAAAACAAATATATTAATTCAGTCTTTGGATATTATCTTTCTAATTAAATTGGTTAATATGAGACCATTTTAGTGAGGAGAAAAAGCCAAGAACATATTTATAAATCAGGTAGTTTTATGAGCATAGTGAAAACAAGAACCAAAGTTTAATTAAGGACCTTACTACCGCAAAAACACTGCTATACTGGTTTGATATTTTTTAAACCCTGTGATAACAAGTGGTATTCCAAATCTTTTGTTAATTTAGCAACCACAGAATCCTCAGTTCGCCGTGAAAGGGAGCAGAATTTGCCACCCCAAATATGTCTCTTTGGCATAGAATTATTTTAGGCTGATTATTTTTAAGACATAGGAAAAGCTCTGAAAACCAGGCAGAAGTTACCCTTTTATAAGAAACGTTTATATTTATCAGCGAAATCTCCATTTGTAAGGATGCCTCCTTCTCTGTCCTAGGAAGACAAGGATGACTAAATTTAGAAGCTTTTACCGAAGGGGAAGTCAGCCATATAAACCTGCATAATAGCTTTACCCTTGTTTATTGTGCTCTTCCTGGTCACTTCCCATACCTGGATTCCCTCTCCCACTCCCCCACCAACATCTCCTTTTGTCTTTAGCTGGAGATGGTGTTTAAAGTGGTGGCTTTGGCCATTTTGGGAGTGACCTAGTTTCCCTAGGTATCTTGGTATCTCCCATGTGTTAATTGGACTCTGTTTTTCTCCTGTTAGTCAATTACAAAGGGTGGGGGTCACAGTCAAGAACTTAGTAGGGTAGAGGGAAAATAATATTTTTCCTCCCCTAAAACCACATTAAAATTTTTATAGTTACTAGTAAGCTTACAAATTAAAACATTGGATGAGAAAGATGTCGTATTTGAGAACTGTCTTTCTAAAATAGACAAAAAGGAAATTATGAGACTTTGACAAACTTACAATTCTTTATGCGAGAGACTCAGGAGAGTTTTTTTTTTTGGATGTGGCAGGGGCAGGTGGAGACAAGAAATTAAGCAACGAGCAAATTTTGGTTAGATTGGCACCTTCCGAGATAAACATATTGCCTCGAAAATATTTAAATTCATCTGTCACTGGGTATCAAAGGGGAAAGTAATTAAAAATCACTCAACCAACTGAGAATATCTTAGAGGTAAAATTTGACTTTTATCAAATTACCAAAGAAAATAAATGTTTATGGTAGACAAGTATAACTTGCCTTGATGAATCTTTTAAAAACTAAGTGATGAATCACTTCCAAAAGTGAGTGATACTGGACATGGTCCCTGGGACCTAGGATTATGGATTACAAATAAATTTCTTTAATTATTGAATTGTGAGGTTTTCAAATTTTTAAATCCCTAAACATGTGGGACTTATTGAAGTGTATTTGGAGTAAAATCAAGTGTAGAACTTAACGGAAACTTTTCTGAGCAAGGAATAAAAGTCTTGATTCTTTCATTTACAAACTCAGTGATGGCTTCTCTGAAAAATGAGCATATTACCAGAGTTGATGGAATTTCTATAAAGATTAAGTGAAGAAATCAGTATAAAACATATAAGAATGTGTGTGGCAAATAAACAATTAACTGTTGTTGACTTACTTTAGTATTATCATTATAATTAACCCCATGAGAACTCTGATTCTGCAGGAATTAACTCTCCCAGGTGAAAGGTACCCTCCCTGTACCTAGAGGGCGGAAGCCATACTTATGACCAAAAACAAGGAATTTAGGGCCAAGAAAACTATATAAACAACCTTGTGACCTTCACAGTAATTTACAATTTCCAGCCCAAAACCCTTTGTCCTATCAATTCTGCACAAATTAATTGTTTCTTTGTCTAAAAGGTATATAAAAACTGCCTCTTTGGGTCACTTCTTAGAGTCATATTTTTATGGGGTTCCCATATGTACAAAATTAAACTTGTTTTTCTCTCATTAATCTGTTTTAGGTCCATTTAATTATCAGGACAGCCAAAGAACCTAGAATGGAAGAGGGAAAATTTTTCTTTCCCTATAATGCTTTTGGGTCTATAACTGATCTGGTGCTGTCATGATCCTCCATGTGCTAGTTAATAGTGGGAAAAAAAAAACCATTAACTTTTGTATAACATTTAGTTTAAGCTGATTTTAATCTCAGCCAGATCCAAAATCCAATGTTTTTTATTTCTTCTTACAAACGAAAGAAAAGCCTTTAGCCTTAGATGTTTCTGTCTTCCATTCCTTCCCCTGCCCTCTCTATAGCTATGTCTGGGTGTACATGTGGATTCCTTGGAAGATTTGGGACTTATTGAAGTGTGTTTATAACTCTCTGGTTTCCAAGGCAATGTCCCATTTCTTCTTGGCCAGAGCAGCATTTGTAGCTAGTATGTATAATCTGGATTTTAAACAAAGTTAAAGTTCAGGTCATACCTGTTTCCTTCTCTTCTGGTACATCCTCTACTTAGGAGCAAATCTTCAGGCTCTGATGACAAGGACAGAAGGAAATCTTCGCTATAGCAGATGTAAACTCTATGACCTGGACTCTCTAGCTCAGGCCTCTGATGTATTAAATGGAGCAAATAACTCTAGAAAGTCTTTTTCTCAAAACAAAAGGATGGCTTTGGCATTATCTTATTTTTAATCTCAAAATTCTATACACTATTTCGGTAATATTTCTAACTTCCAATCTTATATAATCTTTATGCTCCTCTTTCTCTTTATATGAATTTAGTAATGACCTAACTTTTAACCTCTTCCCATCTGCTTAGTACAAGAGAGACAAAACACAAAAACAAAAACAGTCATCTAGGGCCCACCAGAATGAAAGTTTTGTTTTTGGAAAGTCAAACAAGGAAAGCATCTTAACATTTTTTAAAATGCCTGCTCTCACAGAGAATTTACCACTTCATGATTATGCACACTATTGACTAAATATGGCTTTTGGAGAAAAGGGCTGATATAATGTGGAATTTGATGGAAATTTAAGAAAATTAAATCCCATATTTGTACACGTGGCAGTTTTTGCAAAATCATTTAGAAGAATAAATATTGAGAAAATAAAACCTCAATAACAAGATTAAGTAGTGCTGCTTCCAACAGGCAATCTAATTTCTCAAAAATAACACTGGAAATACAACAATGACTTCAGGGGAAAAATACGCAATCAATTCAACAGGGAAATCGATTCCTGAGAACCTGCTACTGGGATAGATGTTTGAACCTGAATCTTAAGTTAAAAGTGGTAAGAGATAAGAAACCTATTGTCATTACGGTGGCCTTGATTCTCCACACCATTGTGTGCTGATTAGTCACTGGGTTGCTTACTGTCATGCAAATAATTAGTGATGAAAAGGTTTCTTCCATTAGCATAAAGGCAAGATAAATGTAATTAAGCTCCATGAGGACTGAGACTTTTTCCTGTTCACCATTGTATTTTTAGCCCATAGAAGAGAACCCAGCTTAATGAGTCTTAACTGGAACATTGAATGAACAATATTCCGTTTTGTTTTGCTTTGTTTCCTGGAGAAAGAATACAAGTCATTATTTCTATATTAGTTCTCTATTATTGCTCTATGTTACCACAATTGTATTACCT
The DNA here is from genome assembly GCF_902729225.1 of Pteropus medius. NCBI lineage: Eukaryota > Metazoa > Chordata > Mammalia > Chiroptera > Pteropodidae > Pteropus > Pteropus medius. Next base: position 18,853,697 of record NW_024351073.1, on the reverse strand, counting down.
ATTTATATTTATGTCGGAATTCCGACAACATTTTCATAAAGCTGAAATCTAGGAGGCAGCAAGGCTGTGTTCTTTTCTGATGTTCTGGAAACATCTGGAGTCTTCTAGGCTTATTCGAGTTGTTGGCAGAACTCAGTTCTATCTGGTTAGAACACTCAGGTTTCCATTTCCTTGCTGCTCAGAAGCCAAGGTCATTTTCAACTGGGAGAGGCCACCCATAAAACTTGCCTCATAGCTCTCATCTTCAGTCATTCAGTGCCATCATAGTATGTCCTTTCATGCTTTGAACCTTCTGATCTTTCCTGCTGCCTCCTTTCCTGTCATCTCCATCTTCTACAGGGTTAGTTCCCTGTTTTAGAATCAACTGAGCAGTAACCTTAAGTTCATCTGCAAAGTCCCTTCTCAGCGGTACCTAGATTTGTGCTTAATTGAATAACCAGGGTATAGGAATCTTGGAAAATGGGCATCTTTTGAATTCTGCTTACCACAACTTGCTTACTCATTTTTCATTCCATCATCAACAATAAACTGGTAAATACACAAGGTGCCTGGCAAAAGCAAAAATGTCATGTGAAAGGATGAATAACTCATGACTCTCAGTTTCAAATATAAACAGTCCAGAGGCTGAGAGACATACATAAACAATCTTTAAAACAAAAAGCATAAAAACACTTGTGTACGAGTGTCAGTGATAGAGGTATAGACAAAGTTCCATGGAACTAGCAATCTGGTGGCTTGATTCCTGGGAGGGAGTCAAGATTTCCAGGGGAAATCTGATCTAGTTTTCCTAAAGGATGTATCGTTTGAAGGGTGGAGAAGAACTAAGATTCCAGGAAGGAGTCGCAGACCTGTGAGTTGTGAAAGAGCATACGATGTTTGCAAAATGGTGAGAGCCAGTAGGTTAACCGTGTGGCTGAAAGAAAGAGTGGAAAAATTGAGAGAGGAAAGAAATAAGATTGTAAAAATAGATTGAAACAAATTCATAAATGCCTTCCTTGGACCGTTGCTAAGAGATTATGAGAAAACAATGGGGATCAAAATCTATAAAACCAGGTTGTGTATGTGTGAGTGTGTGTGTGCATGTGTGTTAACGATAGCTGTGGCAGTTTTGCACAGTACAGACTAGATAAATAAAGGCCTAAAGCTAAAAGATTGAAGATAAAATATTTTTTAAATTAACATTTTTTAATAGAACACTTCCAGTTAAAGTTCACACAATAAGGTAGTTAAATTCATTTTTACTTGTGAATGACATAAAGTATAGATTAAAATGGAATCCAGTTGACTCTCTGGAGAGAGAGATTAAAATGAAATCAGGTCGGCTTCTTTTTCTCAATACTTTTGTTTTCCTTTACTGCTTTCATATTATAGTCCTTGTTCTATTTATTTATCTATGTTAACAGCACCAAATTTTGGAAGATAAACCAGTTAGGTCCAGACTTTTCTCCTCTTACACTGTAGTATCAAAAATTTTTTCAAATACTGAATGGCACTGATTCGATTCATTATTACTGAAGAAAGCAGAAGACTGCTATCAAGTAAATCTTGGTTTATAATTCATGGTCATGGGAGGAGAAAATGTAATATAGTTCAAGAAAATGGATGCAAGTAAGGAAGCACATTTTAAATATATGTTGTGTTTCACAATTGATACAGTTCTCCAAGGAAATTATTGTATATGGATTCATGACAATAACCACCTGCTCTAAATTTATGTGCTAAGGACTTGCATGATGTTACTGCAAACCGATCACTGCTAATGTCAGATACTTTTCTCGAAGAAGTATACCAATGAACACACAGTCACAGCTCACCGGCCCTGTTCAACCTGCTCTTGATAAAACTGCATATATCCTCACTAATGAGCAGTGAGAGGATAATAGTATATATTTTATAAAATATTAAATAAAATTTTCTACATTTATCTGACTTAAATGAATTTATGTTGAGTTATCATATCATAATTAAATGAATGATTACAACCTTTGGCCAATTCTAATTTCTTACATGATATACAAACTATCTTACTAATTTTAAAATCTTTCTGATTTTATCGCAAAATGATAACAACAAAAAATAGTAGAGAAAAAATACAATATATAGTATTTTAAATAAACATTAACCAACGAAAACAACAACAACAAAAGATCAGAAAGCTTGTTAAATATATTTAAATGCATCAATAGTACTGTTCCACTATTCAACAAACAATTATTGAGTGGTACTCTCCTGGGAACTGTGCATTCAGCATGGTTCAAAACAGTATAAATACATATTAGGTGGATCAGAGCATGCAATAAATAAAATCAAGAAATCACTGAATGTTTTAAAATCTGCTTAATTCACAAAGAATATAATTTAAAAATGAAGGAATCATAAATGCCCCCATTAAAACTTATGAACTATCCTTTCCTGATTATGTATCAAAGTAGTTGTGAAAATTAAACAAAGTTCAAATTTTAACAATCACATGGCGAGTCACTCAGGGGACAATTTATAGGCGACATCTAAGGTGCCAGTTAACTTGGTTTTTAATTGATTAAATCTAAAAGAACGGCTTATTTTCATTTCCCTTGTCACCACTAAATGTATGTTTAAATGGTATGTTAGGAAAACAAGCCAGCTTCCTATCTTACTTGCCTTGATCAGGAAATATGTTGTGCTGAAAATCTTATACATATTACTTTTCTCTCTCTTTTCATTTCCAAAAGAGAAAATCTGGCATCCCTTCAAACCTACTTTTACACTCCAGATATTCCTCATTATTTGGCAGTGGTACTAATGACAATTATTCAAGATGCATAATTTTATCTTTCTTATCTTCTCAAATAAAAAAAGGCACTCATGTTGGTTAATCAGTCTCACTTGAACCTTTATGATCTCAAGGGAAGATGGCCACTTTTTTCCAAGGCCAAGCCCTGTCCTCGTGTCTTATAATTTTTCCCTTACTGTTTGTCTGGGGACCTGCTTCCATCACCTAGCTTAATGCTCCATCCTTCAACATAGTCAGATATAAACACGATCACATCACTGCAATATTCATAAAGATTTTTTCTCCATGTTTTATAGAGCTAAAACTATTTTTTCTTCGTGACAAAGCATTTAAATCTAAAATAGAGGTTTCGATCTTACTTGTTAATTACCCATCACTCACATGTCCATAGATACTTGTCTTCCAGTCCACTGTCTCACTGGATTCTCTTGACTAAGTCAACCAAGCTGTATTTCATCACCTTAACTGCCTCATATCTTCCTATTTCTTCTCTGATAATCACTGGCACCTATTTGTCTTCTTCTTTTATGATGATTTTTTTTTCCTGATTATTTTTTCAATCTCTTCTCCCTTCCTCATCCCTAAAACAATGTTCCTCAGAGTTGCTTTCTCTGTTCTACTTTTTTCCCATTTCGTAGGCACTCCCTTGATATATTCGGAATTTACTTATCCTTAAGCTTATCTAAATATCTAAGTGAGACGCTTTTCCCCGATGTCTTCTATAAGTTCTAGAACCTTATTTCTAACAGAGTAAGATATATGCCTATTTAAAATGGCCAACAAGTACATGAAAAAGCGCTCAGCATCTCTGATCATCGTGGAAATGAAAATCGAAACCACAACATCACACCTGTTAGCATGGCTAGTATCAAAAAGATGAGAGATAACAAGTGTTGGCAAGGATTTGGAGAAAAGAAAACTCGTGTATACTACTGATGGGAATGTAAATTGGTGTGGCCATTATGGGAAACAGTATGAAAGTGCCTCAAAAAATTAAAAATAGAACTACCATATGATTTTTCAATCCCTCTTTTGAGTATATATTATTCACAATAGCCAAGATATGGTAACAGTTTGACGTTTATAGACAAATGGATGAAGAAATCATGTTATGTACAGAAATTAAATGTACTGCAGAGTGAACACAGACATTATCATATTATAATCATCACACTTGCTAAGAGACTAGACCTTAATTATGCCAATCGCTAAAAAGAAATGATAATTATGTCAAGTGATAATTATATAAAGAGATATAGTGATAAAGTGATTATCGCTATAATGGCAATCATAGTACACTATATAAATTTATCAAGTTAACATGTACACCTTCAATTTACACAAGGTCTTATGTCAAATGTATTTCAATAAAATAAATGCAATGATGTAAAATAAATATAATATATTGATTAGTATACACCATCCTTTGTGATATGGTCCAATCTCTTTCATCTCAGCTATTGTTCTTCTACTCACCTTCATTCTTAAGAAATGAAACTACCTATATTTCTGAAAGGCACCTTTTTTTCCTGCTATTTCTTTTGCTATTCTCTTTGTCTAGAAAATACATTCTTCCCTTACCTACATGTCTAATGATTATTTACCTGTGAAAACAAAAGCCTTCTTTCAAGAAAAAATACAGATAGTTGAGTATCTACTTACATAATACAAATAAAGATAACTATTAAACTAAGGGAAACACAGAGTAAATCCTTCATATAAGGAAAATGCTGGAAACTGTGTCTCTATTTCAAAAGGCATACTAAGAGCTGAGTACTACTAAGTGACTAATTTTTATAAATACTGTGATGAAAATATTGAACTTTAAAAACATAAAAATTATGAACATCCAGACAAGATAAAAAATGAATTTATCCATACATAAAAAATAAAAATAGGCTGGCTTAAGATTTGTTTTCAGTACATTAAGAAAAAAATGTATATATGCATCCTTAAATATACACTCGAGTTTAATATGGTACTAGAAAAATATGTTATTCATTAAATTATGATGAGATAATTATTTAAATGTGTGGAAACTATGAACTACATTTTTTACTTGTACCAAACACCAAAAAAACCTGCACTTGATTTTAAATTTTTAAAAGATTTATATAAGACAGTCTTACGTAAAGGAAAAACACGAGTGAATGTCAACATACATTTAATGAAAAGAATTCTTTCAATATTCACATGCAAAATGCAAAAGGGAAAAAGTTGGTGTGATTGACCAAGTAAAAATTAATGATATTTACATCATAAAAATAAACAAAAGATGAGGCAGAAGACAGATTAAAGAAAAAATACAACATGTGAAGCAACATGTTGATATACTTAATATATAAAGAAGCATTTACAAATAATTAAAAGAATAATATCTTCCAATATAAAACTGGGCACAGTTTTCATAAAAATATATTCCACAGAGAAATAAAAGATCTGATTTCAGCAAGAATAAAAAAAATTATATCAGGTTTCATCCCCCACAGCACTCGCTATAGCATTATAACTGGGGTAGCAGGCTCGCAGCAACGAGGCTAGTGTCCACAAAGAATTTCTAGTAGCTCCCTGTGCCAGTGGTTTTGATGTTACTGTTTATTGATTTAATATTCATTCATGTGAAATAAGTCAGAGAAAGACAAATACTGTGTGATTTCACTTATTAGTGGAATCTAGAAAAACAAACCAAACAAAACAGAAACAGACTTATAGATACAGAGAACAAACATAGTTGCCAGAAGGGAGGTGAGTGGGGAGGTGGGTGAAAAGGTGATGAGGAATGAATACAGGTTCAAACTCTTCATTATGAAATAAATAAGGGAAGGGAATATAGTGAACAGCACAGGGAATATAGTCAATAGTATCCTAACTTTGCACAGTGACAGATGGTTACTAGGCTTATCATGGTGATCACATCTTAAGATATATAAATGCACACCTGAAACTAACATAATATGATATGACAACTATACTTTAATTAAAAAAAAAACAATATTCACCTAGATTTGTTTCTACTTGCTCAACAAAGCTAATGGTTTTTGAACTCAAATATATACTGTAAATTTTAAAAAATGGCAGATATACAATAGTATGCCCAAATTTAATTTGGAATTCCTTTATCAACCACTTTATCGTACATGACTTTTAATAAGGTGTATGTGTATGTGTATATATAGATAGATATATATGCATAAATATATAGGCACAAGCTATATAATTTTCAAAATCCCGACGGAAACAAAATAAGTGAAATAAAGTTGCTACAAATATAAAAGTGTTAGCAACAGGAAACATGTATCTGATCTGAAAATTTATTAATACTTAGTCGTTATGGTAGGCTGAATAATGTCCTCCCAACCCCCAAAAGATGTCCATGGCCTGATCATAGAAGCAGTGAATATGTTACCATAAAGGACAAAAGGGACTAAAGATGTGATTAAAGATCTTGAGTTTAGGAGATTGTCCTGGATTATCCAAGTGGGTTGGATGAAATCACAAAGAGTCTTCGTAAGAGGGATAAAAGAGGGTCGCTATCAAGAAAAGATCTGAGGGAGCATTTGAGGTCATGCTTTCTAACATTATCCCTGGTTTGGCTCAAATAAAGTCATAAAATTTTTCTAAAGAAAAGGGAAGAGGAGGGAAGGGAAGGGAAAGAAAAGGGGAGGGGAGGGGAGAGGAAGAGAGGAGAGGAGAGGAGAGGAAGGGAAGGGAAGGGAAAAAAGGTCTGAGAATGTTGACAGAAGTCATTAAGTAGAGAAGATACTACACTTTTGGCTTTGAACGTGGAGAAAGGGGCCATGAGCCAAGGACTACTCTAAAAGCTAGGAAAGGCAAGGACATGGGTCTCACCTTAGAGCTTCCGAAGGAACTCATCTTGCCAACACCTTGCCTTCAGCCTTGTGAGAATGACTTGGGACTTTTGGCATCAGAATGATAGATGTACCTCTATGATGTGTATTTGAAACTAATACGATTTAATCTTTTAACTTTGAAATCAAAAGTTTAATTTCGAAATTAGAGACATAATCTTAAGTATAAATTATCTTGGATATGGTGACACTCTTTATAGAGATATGTTCGTGAGCTTCCGGTTTCAGCTCTGAAATGAAAAAAAGCATAGAAGTCATCACTTCCATCCTCGCAAATAAAAAAAGATGAATACACTGAAAATGAATATATATTCTTTTAGATCTACGAGAGACCTGATGTGCCAGGGCAAGCAGCCACCTGCAATTTGGGAGGGGGTGGGAGGTGGGCGGGATGCTGACACCGAGAATCAATTAAAATCAGCTTAATGGGAGCAGAAACTGCTGGAGCAAGGAATGGTAGGAATGCTTAAAACGCACTTTTGATGAATTGCTGGAGGCTGAGAGTGGATTTATTTGAGGGTTAAAAATGCCTGTCTTAGGAGGCCCCCACATGACCATGGGTTTTACCAACAGGGGCCCCACCGAGTTCTAAATGTGGAGATTGGAGAAAAATCCCCTCAGTTTCAGGCAAGGAGGGGAAAAGTAACCAGTTTGCTGTATGCCTACTGTTCTTTGCAACAGTGGTGTGCTCGGGAAGGTAAACTGCCAGGGGCCCATCAGACCAAGGGGAGGGGCAGTTAGACAACTCCTGCCCCTTTCAGACTTGGGTCCCATGTAGAGGAGAAAAGAAAGGCAAAGAAACAGTTCCGTAGGCCACACTCCCAGGACTCAGTGCCACGAAGAAAAGAAAGAAAACCAACAATACGTGTTTCTACCATAGGAAACTACAGAATGAAGAGCAGTATAGAAGTAAAGCAAGTAGAAGAAATAAAGTGTTAAAAATCAGGGCATAAATCAATGTAATTGAAAAGAGATGAACAATCGTGAAAAATTAATAAAACCCAAATCTAGTTCTTTGAAAAAGATGAATAACATTTATAAATCCTAGCTGGGATGGCCAAGAAAAAAAAGAAGACACAAATTACTAATTCCAGAAATAAAAGAGTCATCATTAATGGTTCCACGGACCATAAAGAGACAATAAGGGAATATTATGAGAAGCTCTGCGGCTACAAATTTGATAACTTAGATGAAATGGATCAATTCCTTAAAAAACACAAACTACCAACACTCACCTAAGGAGAAAAACATAAACTAATACTGTAACAATGAATATATTTTATGAATTGTCAAAATTCATAGCTATACAACACAGAAAGTGGACTTGACTATAATCCACGAACTTTAGTTAATAATATCATATCAATATTGGTTCATTAAGTATAATAAATATATTACAATAATACAAGATGTTAATAATAGCTGAAACTATGTGCAGTGAACTCTGAACTATCTGCTCAAATATTCTGCAAGACCAAAACTGTTCAGATTTAAGAACATCCCCTTAAATTTATCTTTTATTACAAACAACATTTCTACTAATCAATTACTTGGTGGTATCTGGTATTTCTGCCAGAATATGGGTGGCAGAAAACTTTCTCCTGTTTTAATGTACATGTGGACCTCAATCGATTTAGATTTTTTAAAAATCTTAATATTTTTAAAATGTTACATATTTTTTACTTTATTGCCTATTTTTCAATTTTTTTTTATCCTAATAATGTAAAATCTCAGGTTTTTTATGGCAGGAACACTTTTGCTCACTGCTTGTTAGGAAAAACCAAAGGAAATGAGCCTAAGTAATAATTCCAGAAACGTATTGGGTGAGCGTGGTTGGCCTGATTTGTGACAACCCATAGCTTGCTTAAGCCCACTGAGCTTAATTCAGACCATATGTACCGATGTCGGTTTTCCAATTAGTTGTGCTGGGCTGAGCATCTGACCGGATTGCTAAACAAGCCATTGTCTTTTAAAGAGGCAGGCAGGCTCCCTGCCTCTCTTGGGAATTAGCTTTTGAAGTGGATGTGGCAGCAGCACGGAAGAATTTAATGGAGAAAATGAGGCCACATTCTGAAAAGTGGAAACAGAAAAACACTCTCCAAACAAAGCGTGAAGAGCCATGCCACACTTAGAATTAAACAGAGAACAGAGGTGCTAGGTAACTTTGGACTTGTTCTTTTTTTTTTTTTCCTTTAAATTATAGATGGTGATAGGAAAATCCATCTTAATTAAAAGGACTTTTGCAATAGTCAAACGTTATTACACCCAAAAATGTGAACATGTATCGTTTAAAAGTCAAAAGCAAGACTCCACTGGCAAATGAACATCAGCCGAATGCAGTGTGCAGTTATCAATGTGACGTCAGCTAAAAGCTTCCGTAAAGTATGCCAGATACTGCAAACCCAAGGTTAATGAGCTATAAATATGTAGACAGTATTTATTTTCAATGTAAATACAATCTTAAAACTTTTAACAACACATTTATGCCATTTTTTTTTTGTTTGAAAATAAGTCCCATCTGGATGTCCTTCAAACAAACTGCAGACACCCAGATATATCTGTCATTTTTGTCATTTTATACAAGGATAAAAAAGCAGAAGCTTCTTTATCAACCATAGCGTTGGGAATGGCAAGTGAATAACTGTGGATTTAAGATTCATGGAGTGAGTGATTTAACTCGTGATTTCTAATTAGATATTCTCCGGAGAGCAAAGGTGAGCATTGTGATAGACTCTTGAGAGATTAAAATGTAAAAGTCAGAGTTATAGATTGTAACTCTGACAACAGGAAATTGACGAGAAAAACTCAGATAATCTAAAAAATCATCATTTTCTTTAAGCCATCAAAGAGCCAATTTCAAATTGCTCCAAATCTAAGGAAAGAGTGGGCCTTGTGTGGAGAGATCAGTGCATCTCTGGCACACTGTGGGAGATCACAGCGAGAACCACTGCCCCGAGCCATGCAAACAGGTGGGAACAAAGAACTTAACAAACTGCTGAAAGCTGAGTGTGGGCAAATGTGAACCTACCTGCCGTGAAACTCACCCTCCAAAAGGACCACTGTGACAGTGTGTCCATAAAAATGCCTCCAACCCTTTACCCCCCACTCTGTCTTCTAGGAATTGGCTGGCCACAGAAAATTCTGGGCTCCTAATATTGAGCAATCCTCCTTCATTAAAAATGTCCCCAAACTGCTCACTGGCTCCATCACAGTGAATGTTGTTATAATTATAGTTTCACCAGCTTACACAAACCCTGCCTTAATAGAATGTTTACCTATCAGAGACAGCCTTAGTTAAAACCTCTTTTTTTTTTTTAATCGATAAAACTTACACTCCTTTCTAATATCCTTAAATGTTTGCTGAAATGAAAGTAACGACAGACGGGCTCTTTGATGCTTGTTTGTGAATAAACAGCCTTTGTTAATTTTGTCTCAGGCTTCGTTTTTTCCTTTGAGAATGTAGAGCCCTCGAAGATCTGCGGATACAAGAATTGATACCTATCCACGGTCCATTTTCCACACACCTGCACAGGATGCAGAAGAGAAAGACGAGGACAGAGAGTGAAACCAGAGAAAGCCTCCTTCACGGGGCAAGCGTAGAGAGTAGGGAATGACGACCAACCAGTGCAAGAAGTACAGAAGGCCCACCTAGCCTCTTGTTCCACTGCAGAATAAAAATCTTAAACCATGGAGGAGGTCTAACAGAGTCTGTTGCCCCCAGGCGCAGGTCTATTTTGGCTAGGAAAATGAAAGAACAGAACAAAACCAAAACACCTTTATACACAGGGGAGGGACAAAAAGTAGTCCTGGGCAGTGGAGGCTCCACAGATAACTTGATAGTATTCTATGTCTTACACCCCTAGGAAAGGAACGGGAAACTCTATTTATTTGTTTGTTTGTTTGTTGTTTTTTATGGTGACATTGGTTTACGAAATCCAATAAGTTTCAGCTGTACACTTTAACAGTAAGGCATATATATATTTATACTGTGCGTTCACCTCCCATAGTTAGATTTCTTCCTGTAGCCACATATTCAACCCCCTTTACCCCGTCTACCTCCTCACTCCTCCCCCACCCCTTACCCTCTGGTAACCACTTATCTATTGTCCATGTCTATGACTCTCTGTTTGTCCTGTTCATTTGTCGCTTTTAGGTTTATATCCCACATATAAGTGATATCATGTGGTTTTCAACCTTTTCTGTCTGGCTTATTTCACTTAGCATGATTATCTCGAGGTCCATCTATGTTGTCGCAAATGGCAGCATTTCATCTCTTCTTATGGCTGAGTAATATTCCATCATATATATGTACCACAGCTTCTTTATCCAATCATCTATCATAGGACACTTGGGTTGCTTCCATGTCCTGGCTACTGTGAATAATGCTGCTATGAATATCAGTTTGCAAATATTTTTTCACATATGGGTTTTCAAGTCTTTGGGGGTATATATCCAGTATAGCGATTGCTGGATCACATAGTAGATCAATTCTTAGGAAACTTTATTTAGAACAAAACTCACTAGAGCTATGACGTATGGTGCGGCTGCCCTGGAAAGAGTAGAAATCACTAAAGAAATTCTAAGAGCTAGACCCATGGATACAGGACATATCTAGAACTGGGCCCTCACCCTGCCCCTGCCATGCCCCAAAGTAAGAAAGGAAATGTCGAGTAGCAGACAACAACAGTTTGTCAGTAAAAGAGGGACAATAGTATGAATAGAGACTATTTTGATTTATAATTGTAAAGTGAAGGCCAATAGTCAAAAGTAGAGCAGGCGTATTGAGAAATACCTTCTGATACTCCCAGCTCCCACACTAAATACAAGGAATGGCTGGAGAATTGTGAGGTTAGTGGTACATTCAAGGTGACTATAGGAACTTCAAAGCCAGCCCCAGCTCGGCTTCTGACTGGATTGAATCAACCTCCTGTACTAATGCCCTAGCACCCAGGACAGGAAAAGATATTTCCAATTCAGGATTATTTACCTCAATCTTGACTCTTTTATATATGATGCCTGGCATTCAATAAAAAATTAGGTGACACACAGAAAATCCTGGAAAAGCAACAATGAACTCATTGTGAAGAGACCAAAAAATCAACAGAAGTAGACACAGAGATGGCACAGATGTGGAATTATTACACAGAGAATTAAAATAAAATAATTGTGATAAATATGTTAAAGACTCCAGTAATAAGGAAAAGTGTGTATGAACATATGGAAGATTTCACCAGAGATATTAAAATTATAACGATTAACTGGACATGCTATTAAAACACAAAACAAACCCCCTCCAAACTGTAGTAGACATGAATGCAAGCCCTAAAGTTGACTAGATGTCTCTGAGGAAAGAATCAGCAGATTTGAAGATAGGTCAATGAAAATTACACAAAATGAAATGCTTAAAAAATAGAGCAAAAAACTACATAAAAATTTTTAAAGAACAGACAATATAATAAGTGTAGGACAATGCCAAACATATTCTAGAAGAAGAAAGAAAGATCAAGGAATGAGATGAAGAGATAATAGTTGAATATTCTCAAACATACTGAAAAATAATAAGCCACATTATACAAGAATCTCAGAAAATGCCAAGCAAAATAAATTTTAAAAAAATTATTTATTTTTTGATGAGAGGAGAAAGAACACTTAATATGAGATTTATCCTGTTAATAAATATTGAAGTGTACAATACTCTCTTGTTAACTACAGGCTCTATGTTCTAAAGTAGATCTCTAGAACTTATGCATCTAGTATGACTGAAATATACATTTCTCTTCGTGTCAAGCACATGTATTAGCAAGTTTTGTATAATGGAATAAGTGTTCAACTTAATAAATGAGAACGTGTCATTATTGTGAATCTCGTTTCATTCTCTTTTTTTTTCAGATTTGCTATTATTAAAAGTCACAACCACTGGGCTAAGGGATCTGAGTGGACGACCAGAGAACTCTCACCAAGTACCATTCTATGTCACTTCTGTGAGGTACAGCCTAGAAATATCCAGGAAAGACTATAAAGTTTAAACATGAAATTTATTATGCGAATGTGGACAAATCTAATTGATCAGAATTGCCTTTTTTCCCCTTTCCACTGGGCTTTTTAATAACAAGCCAAAGAAGCTATTGATGTTTCTAGAATACACCCATATAGGGCAATTTAAAAGAAAAGCAGCCTTGAAATAGATATGATGAATATTTTACTTGCTAAATTAGGTTGAAAAGGCAAAAATTCATGGGCAGTAAGAATGCTTTGGGATTTAGAAATAATGTTAATTATCATGAGAGATTCTCCTCTCTCACACATGCAGGCATGCACAAGCGTGTGTGTTTAAATCACAGGTGTGTCTCCAAGACTGTAGTCAGATTAGGCTACACTCCTGCACCCTTTTTAATATTCACTGTATTTTACATATATTGTATTTGATCTTAACCAATTTCTTAATCTCCTTGAAGTCCTTTACTTACTTTTCTTGTTGCTTTTCAGTCATTTCTATCAGAGAAAGGTAAGATATAATCTTTATTCTACCATATTAAAACTAGGAATTAATGTTAGTATATTAACATTTTCTTATGTCAAAAACATATGTGCACAATTCCCATAGCATTGAATATCTAATTTTGTGTATCATTATTGGAAATAATTTTACTATATAATATTTTAATACCTTACATTTGAACCAAGAGTTTATCTTCAAACATGTGATCAAACTACAAAGGATAAAATATAAAAGTAGCATATTCCTGGTTTAGAGTTCCTTGTCTCCAAAACCAGTAACAAAGTCTGAGTGGAAAAGCATGCTGAATCTGGTCGTGGCTTAAAATCTCCTAGAGCTGCTTTGGCATGATCATAAAGGAGAAATCGTGTGCTGGCCAATGGAATCCCACTGACCTGTAATCCTGTTCACATCCCAACACATCCCAAAGAGATAATCGTAAAGTCCCATATGAGGTGAGAACGCTTTCACAGAATTAAAAATAATAATAATAAATAAAAAATAAGGTTTTACTAATTTACATTAGCAAAATAAACATAGATAATATACAACAAATTAGTTTGATGGGTAGTAGAACAGGCAGAAATAAAATTTGGAATTTGCTGAATTTATCAACAGAAATCCAACCGCTAGAGATTCGAATTAAATGTGCTGGCTTGATAAACTCAGTATAGTTCTATTCCTTATGTTGGTCATCTAAAACCTGGAAACAAGGGTTAGCTCACTAAATCAAGTTGAAATTATAAAAATTCCTAGAAATAATGTGAAAAAGTTTTGGAAGTATATAATGGAATAAAAAACAATATTAAGGAGATAAGAATGTCACACATAACTTATCATGTATCTACTTGCCCACTACCCACATCATTTTATTCATGGGGTCCCAGAGTTACTTCTCTCAATGAGGATTTAAGGAATACACTAGTGAGGATAGAACCAATACCTTGAAAAGTTATCATGATGGTTATTCTGTTTTCAACCAGGAATACAGCTTAGACGTGCTGGCTTTGAAATGGGCTTGCTCGTTTTAATGAAGATAATTGTACTCTAACATGTAAGAGGTCAAATTTTAACAAGATCTTCCAGAGGTAAAGTGAGGGTGATCACTATGATAGACAGAGGGTCCAGACTGCCAATTAGAACAGTCTGACACATGGTGGCCTTTGACAATCATGGATATATCGTCAGGTCCTTGGAAAAAAAGAAATGATCTGCCATCAAGAGTCCTACTTAATGCATATTAAACAATAAAAATCTAGGTCTGACAAGGGACTTGACTCATACTGGATGGAGATTCATTGGCCCTAAATAAACTTCTGGACTTGAATCAGTGGAAAATTCTAGTGTCCACTGAATAAAAGTGAGGACAAATGCAGTGAAGATGAATCCCCTAATACCTCACAAGAATGTATTCTTGCCCCAAACTCTTCTAAAATTGTCAACAGCTATATATTAAGGTAACTACAGACAGGAAAGAGAAATTCACAATTTTCATGGGAATTATTGGAAATTATACCCGAGTAACGCTTTTTCCTGAATATCAGAATACTTCCTTCATTACAGTAGTAGCTTCTGACCATCAAGTGGTAGATGAAGTTTTTTGAACTTCTTCAATCTTATCGGCTCCTAGGCAGTTCAAAAACACATTCTGTGATCATGTCCTCAGATTTTGAGTGTACAGCTGTAGTTGACATGTTCAATATGCAACACCGCATTGAGGTCTGTGAGAATTTGTTTGCCAGTGTCAACAAAAAGCTGCTGTGCTTTTTGTCAGGATTGCCATTGCTCTCTAGAGCAATAGGAGAAGAATGGACATCTTAACAATGCTCAGTCTTCCAATCCATGACACGATATTTTGCATCATTTATTTTGGTCTTCAGTTTCCCTGAATACGATTATGTAATTTTCCACGTACAATTCTTGCACATATTTTGTTAAACTTATCCTTAATTTTTTCAAGATTTTTTGTCATAATAAATATATTCCTGTTCATTTAAATTTATCTACAAGCCAAGAAACTAGTAGACCAAAGCTACTAGAGAAGCATAGGACAGATCTTCTGTCATAGCTTTTAGAAGAACCAAACCAGTTGACACTCAGTTTCAGACTTCCAGCCTCCAGAACTGTGGGACTCTACAGTTTTTGTTGTCTAAACCACCTAGTCTGGAGTACTTTTTTACAGAAGCCCCAGGAAACTAATACTTCTTGAGAGAAAAATTGTGATGGAGCAGTTTGAAATTTACTTTGGCTATGAGTCACAGAATATGTAAATGCTAATAGCTTAAATTGATTGTGCTCACTTAAAAAAATGTTTGGAAAGACAGCAGCAACTGAGTGCTGTGCAGTAACTCACTGAAGGAATCAAAGGTCAAAATACTTCTATTTTTAATAGTCTACCAGTATTCCTATTTTATACCTGACCAGTATTGAGACTGTCAAACTTCTGATGCTGTAGAGCTGACTTGATGGGCAGATGAAGTGGCTATTGACACAGACCACATTTATCTCTTCTATCTAGAAATTCAGGGTTTTCATAAAAGCTTTCATTCGAATGTATGTTACGAGTCATTGTCTGTAACATACTCTGTCATATGACCTCCCTCTCTACTGAAGATGGTAAAGTAAGTATTTAGGTATTTCAGTCTTGACATGGAGCCATGCCAAAGAGAAGTCGCTTGGAAATAGAACTGGGAGATCCAGCCATGATGTCTGCCGAATGGGCTTTTACAGGAGCAGTGTCTCGTGGGGTCATTCACGGAGTATCTAGGGCTGAAAACATCTCTATTTGCATGACAACTTCCAGAATCTGGTCATAAAGAAAAAAGCATTGAGTCTAGACCAATACACTTAATGGAGTGGATGAGGCAAGAAGAAAAAAACGCCACCCTGGGGCCACCTGATTTTTTTCAAAGTCCTCTTTTGCTTTCATATCTCTGCATTCTTGGGACATTTTGTTTCGTATGGTTATTCATAAATGACTCAGGAAGGGCTTCTGATTAACAGCCACTACTTTGTTCTTTAGACGCTTCTTACTTGGGCAACGAATTCTGTTTTATCTGTAGGGTGAGGAAGAGCAAAGATTTATTAATATTTTTCATGTCATAGAAATGCAAATGTCATCTGTCAAGATGTTTCTTAATACAATACAGTGTATTGTAGCCATTATTCATTGATGTCATATTAAAATGTATCATCATTTCAACATTATTCCTTAAATTTTATATTTAACAAAAGTTTTTTCCTCTGAGCAGTTCTCTAGTGTTACATGTATGCGTCACTAAATATCTATAATAATATTTCTTTTACTGATAATAAACTAATTCCTCCACTTGGCTACTAAAATAGTATCAATTCTAAATTATTACCTTATGAAGATCTAAGTAAATATTTGAAATATGCATAATCAATAATTACATATAGAATGATAATATGACATTCCTTTATTGATATTTTACACATAAGCAGAAAGGATAAACTAGAAAGTAGCCTCCACTGAAAAAAATAAAAGATCGGGCTTTTTTATTTCTAAAATTTTTTAATGAACTTGGATGAACAAGAAAATAGGTATGGGAAATACCCTCCATATAATCAAAGAAGATGATGTTTCAGACATAACAATCTGAGATTGTAACCGACTGACCGTAGCCTGCATTGACTGAGGTACATTCTATAAAATCAGATATTCACAGAGTTCCTGTCACCTGTCCTGCTTGGTGCTAACTAAAATACTGTGCAATTGCATCGCTTAAAAATTGCATCTGGTTGCTTATTAGAGAATTGTAAAATACAGCTGGGTTTAGCATACGGGGGTATTTCTTCTGTTTCCTGCACAAAAGCTATCTGTTTTGGCCAGCCCACATTCCGGTGGCTCCATGGCCATCTATTATTTGCTCCAGAACCAGCAGCAGGTGGCTCCCATGCGCATATTTCTGGCATCAGGAGGGAGAATGGGGCCAGGAAGAGACGTGCATCTCCCAAATGTGTCAGCCCCCTTTGAAGAGATTTCTCCAAAAATCCGAGGCCATTTCCTTCATGTACACACACGTTGCGGGCACCATTATTTGAAAATAGCTTAGAAAATAGTCTTCAAATTGTATACATTGTTGTTCCAAATAAAATCAAGCTTTTGTTACTAAAAAGATAAAAGAAAATAGATCCTGGGGCCACACATACATTTAGAAAAAGTAAGTAACGTACTGTGATGATGTCTATTCGTGGACTGGCAGTTTGAGTGAAAAATTCAGAGTATTTAAAAGTTACTAGGCTATAAGCTATGACATATGCTTGGAGGTGGGGTGTGTGAAACCATCAGACTGGGCTGTGCATGTCTGGGATGCAAAGAAAACAGACAGTCTTCAGGGCACAATGTGGAACTTTGTAATAGAAATTCCAGGAAATCGGGAGACTGCTGTGAAAATGTATCTGAAGTGCATGAGTGTATTCCACAATGAGGCAGATGATAAGATTAGCAGTCTCTGCTGGTTCCTTCTCTTGATTATATACTATAGAAGTGTAAGATTTGTTCCTGGTTTACGAGCAGTGGGCATGCAATTTTTGTAATGGTTGATTCTTCTTGTGGACACACACGAGTGAGATGTAGATTGTTATTTTTAATAACCTCTTATCAATATTCCTAAGACTTAACCTATGTCACCTTAATAAATTTAATTTAAAAAATGCTCTTAAGACTTTATAATTCATCTTTTTTTCTGGAAATATGTAAAATAAATGTGATAGTGTCCACTTAAATCATAACAAAAATAAAAGACATTTTTCCCAGTGACTTTAATTTCTACTTTGCTATGCAGATTGGTTCATCCTTTATTTAAAGCTTTTTATTAAAAATATTCTATTTATATAAAGTGAAAATTACCTCCACCTTATATTGATGAATTTTATTGATTTTGCTTTGGTATTGATTTTTCGGAAAAGGGATGCGAATATAAAGATTTCCTGAACATTCTACAATTTATCGAGACATGAACTTCCAGTTATGAGTAAGTTTTGACGAATCTGATGTACAGCGTGGTGATGAGTTAATAATATTGTATCATATACTCGAAATTGCTAAGAGAGTAGATCTCAATGTATTCGCTACCAAAAAAGAAATAGAAATTAGGTGAAGCAATGTAGGTAGGTGCTAGCTAACACTAAGGTGGTCATCCTTTGATATGTTTATCAAATCAATACACTCTACACCTTAAACCTATACAATGTTATATGTCAATAAAACTGGGGATGGGTTTGGGCAGGAAGTAAGACCAAATTCAAGCAACAGAGTTTGGGAAACAGTTTGGGAAACATGTCAAATCTTTAATATCATAAGTGCCCTATGGTAAAAAGTATATATGATCATGGTCTAAAACATCTTATTTCAATTCTGTTTATGTTAGGAAAAAGTATTGATGTCTTCACTATTACTTCCTATTATTTCTCCTCAGAAACTGAAATATAAAGAAAAATACTAACAATATCTTCTCTTCCATACAATTGACATTGCTTTTGATTTTCATTTCTCTAGCAGTTTCTTTTTTACAACTGGCCCCCCAATGAACTGTATTTCATCTTTATTCTTTTTACTTTTTTTGCTTCATATATTAGAATTTTAGTGTCTGTTTTTTAATCTATACACTCACACAAAAAGAGATGTATTTTATTGAATTTGTATTCAAAATGGCTAAGAGACTGCTGGAAATTTTGAAGGGATGATAATTTGGAGTATGTGACAAGAAGCTGTTTTTACGTAAGAAAGAAGGAAACTCAACCCACCCTATACTTGCCATCATAACTTGCATTTAAAAAAATTTTTTGCTTTACAAGTTTTTGTTAAAACAAATGGCTATGTGCATGAGCCACAAAATCTAGAAATTTTGGCCTCAAGTCGAAAACAAATCGACAATATAACATTGAAAGCTACTTTTACATGAAATCCACAGTAAGACACTTTAAAAATATTCCTCTATCTCCAGGATTTTGCCTAATCATGTCCCCTGTGGACACAGTGATTTACACTGCAATTTCTTCTTAGTGGCATGAAAAGAACACACAGTTGTTATTCTCTGCCATAAATATTAAAATTAAATGCTACTTGCAGTTCTAATGCATTACCCTTTATTTTGAAATCTGTAATTTAAAAAAGTATAACACATTGCTTGATTTTCCCTGATCATACTGTCTCTGTTTATTCCTTACTCTAAAGTATGTATGTATTTTTTTGTAAAATGCCATAAAAAATAAATGCTATCTTGTACTAAAACAACTAAATTATGATGACACTTTAGAATACTACAAGAATCCAGTAAATCACTTGACAGTAAATCAAGTTAAAATTTTTCTGTGCTTTCAAAGTGAATTTTTTGAGCATTGAAAGATCCTGACCTACTGTGTACCTTGCAACAAGAGATCTCAGTAAGAAAAGACCTCACTAAAGCCTATGAATTCTATTAAACAGTTCAGATTGAAACCCTGAGTTATTCAAACTATGAATCACAGGTTGAACAACCTACAAGTTCAGAAACATCTGAGAATAAAATAAAATTTAATTCCAAGGAGTAGATGTTATATTGAAAATATTCTAAAAAGGAACTATATTCAGAAACAAAACATTCACTTTCATGTTCCTAGAAATGCCACGAATAATAATTCAAAATGTACTGATTCTAAAAAATGTAAAATAATTACAAAAAATAAACTATATTTCTCGGCTCAAAAGTGAAAGCGGAGACATTTCAGATTTCAGGTAGTATAACCCTTATCACTCCATCAACCAAAGTGACAATGACAAGAGAAATCTCATCTTTGAAACGTCTGTTAAAGACTTCCAATTCAAAATCTAAATTGTCTCCATTTTGCTTTTGTTTCCATGTTATTCCAAGCATAATGTCTGTGTTGCGATTATTGTTATATAGTCAAGAATTTGTTGCATTGTTTCTTCCCTGTTTGGAGTTTGTTTCCCTCTTTATTCAGCATCGATAAAGGAATCTATCTGAAAAGAGAGGGTGAAAATTAATGGTGGTTGGTGTAGCGTTAATGCAACATTTGTATAGATAAACAGAAAGTACATCTACTGAGGTCCAATTTTCTTCTTTTCCATCTTTGTGTAATTGTTCTTTAGTTCCAATAATAAGGACTTTCATATAGACTGTTATTAGAGGCTGAATTGTGTCCCTCCAAAATTTATATGTTGAAGTCCCAATTCTCAGTCCCTCAGAATATGACTTAGATAGGGTCTTTAAAGAGCTAAAGTTAAAGTTAAATAAGGTCATTAGAGTGAATCCCAATTCAATATGAAAGACACCCTTATACAAAGAAGAAACTGAGACACAACTTGTACAGAGGGAGGATGCTATGAACATACACGTAGAAGATAACAATTTATGCACCAAGCGGTGAAGCCTCAGAAGGAACAGCCCTGTGGACGCCTTCATCTCAAGACTTGAGCCTTTGGAACTAAACATTTCTGTTGTTTAAGCCATGTAGTTTATGGCAGTCTTAGTAAGCTAATACAACAGTGCTGATTCATAGTTTAAACATTTAAAAAAAGAGGGGATAAAAATCAAATTCATGCTGGTATATATTTTATATAATGCATATATATAATGCATATATATGTTACATATATTATGTAAATAATTTGAATACAAAAAGTATATTTAACTGTTAGAATCTTCTATAAATGTACATCGTAATAATCATTTATTTATTTATTTTTTTAGGCGAGACAACCCTTGGTTGACCTCACAGATTGCAAGGTCCTTGTCAGCTTACAATCCCTTATTTTTTTATTTTTTACACCTACAGCACCTGGTCCTTCCAGGTGGTCTCCCATCCAAGTACTAACCAGGCCCGACCCTGCTTAGCTTCCGAGATCAGACGAGACCGGGCTTGTTCAGGGTAGCATGGCCATAGTAAAAAAATACATTAAATGTAGGTGCTTATTTTCTCATTCAATACCAAATGCATTTCAAAATGTAAGGTAAGACTACATATACGTTACATGTTATATAACACCTCATACCCTTGTGGAGTCCCAGGTAGCACCTATAATTAATCCCACTAGTTCTACCTATAAACATATGAATATTCACACTAGATGGGAGAAACTGTATTGATCCTCATCAATATAACTGTTCAGTGAGACAGAGCTACAAAAACTTTTGGGTTTTCAAAAGTTTGGGAGTATTGAACTCCCAGATTATTAATCTGAATATAGAAAAAGTAACGTAGGATCCTGGTGCTAACATCTGCCTGATTAAGGACTATTAGGGCTATAAACCATACCTATTATCCTCTGCTTCATGCTGTCATCCTTGGGGATCGCATTGCCATCCCTGGTTTGGATCAGCTCTTGATCTGCTTTAGAGACAACACTGAGTCTTCGAGGGATCAAAATGAATGTATTAATTTCAAAGAATCCTCAGTGTTTAATTCCTCAAAAATCAATGCTTTAATAAACTATATATTATAACCCAAGAATTGTGATCCACGGTATTTTTTGGAAGATGAATATCCTATAAGGTATGAATAGGTTCATGTGATGAAGGTGGGGTGACAGGGGATTCCTCGAGTCACCACTGCAGGGTTTCTGACAGTCTGTACTAGCAGTAGATTTCTTTATAAATCTCTAAAGTAGAACATGATCAACAAGTTTCTTAAAATTATCCACCCATAAGTTTTTCTCCCCCAGATTCTATCGGCATTCCACTAGTGTGAGAAATATCACTTTTTAGGATCTGTCACTCTAGTTTTATTTTGTTCTGTGTTCTATTAGCTTCTGCATAAATCCACAAAACGCTGAAACTCAGGCATGTTTCTCTCCTGTAAAAGTACACTCCCACTGAAAGAAGATAAGAGTGGAAGGGAGGAAGTCGTTGCACAGTGTTCAGTAGCTTGAGAGATGAGAACATTGCAAGTTTGTTACCTTAAAATATCTTATTTTTCTCTTGAAAAAAAAAAAATCCAAGAATATACCAGCTACATATTCTCCTCAGGATAGAACAACCAGTGTTACTGGTTAGAAATGTTACAGATGTTTCTACATGGGTTGCATCTACCATATTTAATCACATTTAACATCCAAACTATTATGAAATAGTTTGTTATTCTGTGAAGCTATTTTTCAGCAGAGGACAGAAAAAGTCTGCAGGCAAATCAACTCTTGATATACGATTAATTGTAAGGTGTATCTTGATTTCTGAGATGTTAAAACAAAGAAACAAACAAACAAACAAATAATAAATGTTTTCCTAATTGAAAAACTCATACTTTTATTAAGAAAATTTTTCTGGAAACTAATGGATGAATATGAAAGAAAATTCAATTTTATTTTGATATCTTGGAGATCATATCTTAGAAATCATTCTTATTGCAAAACTCTTAAGGTTTTTTTTCATGTCATAGGAGAAATCAAGAACTATTCTCTCTAAGAGTTTGCCAGTAAGAATCACCAGCAAGGGGTGTACAAAGAAGGAAGAGGACAGGGGCTGTAATTCACATCGTATCTAGTCTAGAAAGGGCCAGCACGAGAGAAATGAGTTATCACTGGTCACCAGATATAACGTAAAAAACTGAAGAGATGTGCATTTGTTCCTTTACCCATTCATCTTCAGCACTGGCTGCAAAGGAGTGCTAAATAAATATGTGTTAAAAAAATAAATAACCATTTCTTAACCATAATAGGGAACTGATAGTGTTATTCTTAATCATTTTGTTAATAGATTTATTTATAATGGACATTCACATACTTATGAAACACACCACATAGTCTTATATTATCTGTTCAATCCTCTGCTGAATTCTTTCAAGTAAATATTATTAAGGATTTTTATAACAATAGTCTGACTGGAAGAATATTAGGCTATTCCAAATATGAGGCCTCCTTCTTTTTCCTGATGAAAAAAATTTGAAAATTATACTTAGCTTACTTGTAATATAAATTTTCATGGTTATGGATAAAATAGTTAGAGACTTATTTATGATATATAATAAATTGATCTATGTACACATTAAAATTAAGTTATTTAAAATAATAAATGCACTTAGAAATATTTTTAACCTCGCAGTTTATAAGTTAATTGTATTCTATCGTTTTTTATATGTATCCTTACCCTCACATGCTGATAGCATTCCACTAGAACCTAATTTTTAAATAACTCTTCATTTCCAAATATGATACTGTCAGTGGAAGTTGGATCCTAAAGCTTGTGGTTGAGGTTGATTGTGATGTTCAGCTCTTCTATATCTGTAGTAATATTTTTTCTTATTTTTCTATCATTTTCTAAGGGGGGCATGTTAAAAGCTACTACAAGAATTGTAGAATTATCTACTTTTAGCAAATATTACTCCTTAACATTTAAGATATAGATATTTAGATTATAAAATATTATATATAAACATAACATATAGACATAGTATCACCCTTTAATTTCATTAATTTTTGCTTTATTTATTTGAGGCTTTAATATTAGGCACATATTCATTTATAAGGATTGCAGATTGTTCTATTGTTATGTAAGAAATTACTACGCAGTTATAGATGTGAAGTATGTGTTCACTAGCCTGTGGTTCTACATCAAAAGTCCAGCAATGTGTGGCTTGGTTTCTGTAGTCAGAGTATGACAAAGCTAAGATCGAGGTGTCAGCCAGGTTGCGTTTTCATCTCGTTGCCCCCCAAAATGTTATATTCTTGTCATCTAAATATCTGGTATCACAAGTGGCAAATTGAATCAATTCCTACCTCTGTGACTCTGTAAATAAATGTCATTGTTATTCCATCCTGCTAACTGGTTTCCCATAAATTTAAAGGAACATAATAGCAGCTTGCTTATTGTATTGATTTTACAACCTTGAAGATGTTTTTAATCTGGGAAAAAGTAAACCTTTACTAACAAGTCATTTCTTTCTCAGCAGATAATTCTAAGTTACAGGATTTCATTAGGAAAGGAAAGCATCCCGTTAATAACATGGAGTGGTTGAAATGTGATTTATTTAGCCTGTGGATCTTTAATTTTCTAAAAATATGACATTTAAGAATTTCAATTATTTATATGGAATATTTTGAAGGTTATTTATTTGAAATTAATATTCACTTATATGTGCTCATTGAACAAAAAAGAGCAAATAACGCCTTGCATCTTAAGGCAACAAGACAAGGAACAGGTACAATAGAAATAAGGAAAAAAGGCAGTTACATAAATAAAGGATGTACTAAAAGTATAACTTCCAAGGACCCAGTCGATTAATCCTTTCTGACTTAGATATGTTATCAAATACTAGTGATCTAAAGAAAGCCTTCTCTAATCCCATCTTTGCGTTTTTCTTTTTTCCCTCTACATTAACCAGATGTCTGTCTGACTCATTTAGAGCAGGCATCTCTCGCTTCCTGGGTTAAATGATTCAACAATGTTCTGCACCTACATTTGAATGGACTTAGGATGGATAAAGGGCTAAAATCAGTTGTGCTTTAGTGATACTAATTCAAAGAAAAGAAACATCTTCTTCCTTCTCATGGAAAGAGAATATTTCCAAGAGAGGCTGAAATTCACTCTTATCATTAAGCATAGTATAGGATACCACGACAGTTCCTAATAATCCTCCCAGTTCTAGAATTTTGGAAAATAAGATCTAAATTATAGAATTTGATCCTGAATGACTGTGTGGTATCCCAAATCATGATTAGTAATTGGAGGAGAAAATGTCAGTCTCATTCTGCGGTGTAAATGAAATTTAATCTAAAATTGTGTTTAGAAGACAATGTTTTGAAAATGCTCAACTGATAGATTTATTTCTATTCAGTGTAAGCCAGGCACCGGGCAGCCATTCCACATTATATACCAGAGAAAGAGGTCGAGAAAATGCCTCTTTGAAGATGCAGAATATATGACGTGCCAAACTAAAAGAGAGCATTGTAACAGGGAGATAATCAGAGTTGGGGGGAAGCAGACATACAAACGAAGCTCTTCAAGCTGTGGTCCCAGATGGCGTAGGTGAGTGGAGTTGAAAGAGAAACGAAAACTCAAGGTGATGAGGGCCTGAGAGTCCCCTATTTCCTTTATCCCATCTTCTGCTTACATGTGTACATTTTCTATTTTTTGACCCTAAACAGATATAAGAAGTCAAACTGGCCAGGAGCCTGGCCTAATTTGACAGATAGTAAGATTTATTTGGAGTTGTTAAGATTTTCCTTGGGTTCCTGGTTACAGGAAGACACCCAGGAGCTGCTTCCCCCCACTGCAGTCAGAGGACTTAGAGGTAGCTGATGATGCTGACTGGTACACCTACCCCGGAGGTCACGGTGGCTGCATTTGAGTGATCTTATAGCTAGAGCAGGAAGATCAGAAGTTAGGAATATGTCCAGGGCTAGTAACGCTCCCTTGCCAAGAGACAGATGACAAAAGGAAATCCGAAAAAGACAGCCTTGGGAAAGAGACTGAGTAAATTAGTGAAATGTAGTGATTTTACTGAACGAGATATTTTTCTACTCCACTTCTAGTGGAATGGGCAGGTGTGGGATAGAGTACTGTTAAGTAACAGGATATTTAAAGTGACATTGTACATTTGAGCAGAGTGTATATATTTGTAATCACATTACAATTGCTTTTCAAGAACATCCTGACTCATAATTTTCCAGGGAATAAAATGACAAATTCTAGATAATCTGTGTAGTACTTGAGGATGTGATAGAATTGGAGAAGTTGAGACAGATCAAATAATTTTAATACTAATATAAAATAAGAATGTGTGGATGAGAACTTTAATTTCTAATAATTCAGACTAACAAACCTGGGCTATATATAAATCAGCTCAAAAGACTTACAAAGGCCACTAACATTTTTACTAACAGGAAAAGCTCAGGTCTTTGAGATATTTTTAAATAAGACAAAAGGAAAAGGTTTCTTATTGTGTCTTAATGTTCTTGGACTTTTTTGTTGTTGTTGTTAACCAGTCTCAGGAAGAACATAATGGGATAACTAGTCAAAAAAGAGGATGTGATTATTTGTGCAAATAAACAAAAAGAACCAAAGGGGAAACCATTCAAGAGTTGGTTTTGTTCTTTTATGAAGATAAACACTATTCTTTTCCATATTCATATAGAAATGTAATTTCATGCCTATTGTTGATACAGGAGAGAAAATATTTCTGGGCTTTTCAATTCTTTAGAAGAATGAAATAACTTTTTAAATATAATTATGAATATGTTAAGATCCCAGAATCTGGGTGCTAGGATGACATTTGTTATTTTTCATGAAAATTGTTTTAGTTCATTGACCAAGTAGTCCTCACCCCTCCTAGAATACTTTATGTATAACAAATCATGCTGATAAGTGAGAACGCGGCATAATTGGAAGGTATATAAAAGAAGAACTAAGTCGTAAGGGCAGAAACCCTGATCTCATGCATGCGTGCGGGCAGGCATGAGTGCATGAGGGCATGAGTGTGTGTGTGTGTGTGCGCATGTGTGTGTGTGTGAGAGATGTGTGGTGTGGAGATGCTGCAGTCATAAATATAGGTCACATGGTAAATGAGATACATTCTAGATGTTCACTCCCCATAAATCTTGAACTTCCTAAGCTCTTGCATGATACATGAAGATTGAATGCTCAGAAAGATAATATATTTTGCTACAAATATGGCAGTATACAAACAGGTTGGGGGAAGGAAGATGAGGAAATTTAGCCATGATTCATTAAGCCATGTCTATTAGTAAAGAAACAATTTGCCAGTGTAATTTAACAAAGTTTGCATTTTGAATCAAAAGAACAGATTTACAGATGAAAATGTAGAGCAAAGGATAAAATACTGCTTCTGTACACGGCCCCATCTGCTCTGGACATTCAGTATTTTGTTGGAACTTGCTATATATATTTTCTTTCATATTTGTTACCAAAAAAAAAATCAGAAGAGGCCCAAAAAGCACCACAAATCAATAAAGGCAGAGTGGATAAAGATAAAAAGAATGTTTTATTGTTCTGAAATGTTTTTAACATGCTTTTCAACTCTATGTCAAAAAGGAAGTTTATTTTACATTGACCCCTACTTTTCTAAACTCTACCGATGAAGAGAAAAAAAGACAATTTTTAAAAATTCCAAATTGTATGTTTTGTTCCTTTGTTTGCTGTTTGTTTGGATATCAATTTAGCAGGTAGTGATGGTACAAAAAGAGAAAGAAATTCAGCTTAAGATGGCGTTAGATTTCAAACTTAACATTGACAATCGAACCTTGAGACAAGTACTTCATACGATCCATGCTTCAGTTTTCTCATTATTAATGGGAATAATAATGTACATCTTTTCAGGTTGAAATATATCCTAAATGTTATCACTGATAAAATGACATGGTAGCTACTCAAGATTAAAATATGCAGCTGTTTGTTTGTTTTTTTTCTCATTAATCTCCAGCTTAGAATAGAGAAGTGATTATCCCTTTTTCCTCTGCCTCAGAATTCTTGGAGAGTTAAAAATAATTCAGATTTTGTGGACCCCAAATCTGACGATCTGATATACTGATTTAGTTGGTTTGGGGATAGTCTGGGCTACATAGAGACATACACGTATGCACGCACACTATGAAAGTATAGTACAGAGAATATACCTATGTAACCAGCGTCCACATTAGATGCACTGTGTTACCAGCACCCCAGAAGCTTCCACCTGTGCACCTTTCCAGGTACATCCCCCAAGTACAACCACTACACAGAAGTCTAACGACAGACAGTTTTGCCCATTTTTGAGTCTGGCAACCATCACTCAACATTATGTTTGTGAGAATCATCTATGTAGTTGTATATAGATGGAGATAATAGTAGCTAATTGTACCAATCGTCTCTAATCTAATTGTGCAATAATAATCCGTTCTCTAAATAGACCACTTTTGGATTCCTTCTTTCTCTGGAGGCATATGGGTAATTTCAAGATTCTGACAAATAAGAATAGGGCTACTATTACATTAAAGCATGTGACTTTTTGTGAAC
Source organism: Pteropus medius (assembly GCF_902729225.1). Lineage (NCBI taxonomy): Eukaryota > Metazoa > Chordata > Mammalia > Chiroptera > Pteropodidae > Pteropus > Pteropus medius. The sequence continues at coordinate 18,825,590 of NW_024351073.1, read as the reverse complement.
AAATGTTTGTTGGATATTTTCTTACAAATGGAATTGTCCAGTTATACGGTATTCATAAGGTCAATTTAGTAAACAACAATTATTTCCAAATTGACTGTCCAAATTTATATTCTCACCAATACTACATAAGAAAGAAGGACAAAGACTCCACATTTGTACCAACATGGGGTTTTCTACCACATTTTTCCATTTTAGCTATTGTGGTAAGAATATAACAATATTATATTTTAGTTTTAATTTGCATTTGTTGATAATTTATAAAACAGCAATTTTGGATGATTTATTGTTTGCTTTATTTCCTATTGTTTTGGCTAGCTTTTTGTTGTTGTTAATTTTGTATAGTCTGGGCATAAAGTGTTTGTTTTTATAAAATAACTGTATCATAAATTCTTATCCTCTTCTGAGAACTGCTTTTAAATCTCAATGCTAAATTTTGATGTAGAATTTCTTACTTTTAATAAAGTCAGTTTTATCACTTTTTCTTAGTGCTTTTTGTGCACTCTTTAAGAAATATCTACCAAAAAAAAAAGTAATATCAGCCTATTCTAAGATAAACATTTTATGTTTCCTTTTCAAAGTTCTACTTTTCTTAAAATTTTATTTGAAATCTATCGAGGACTGATTTTTTGTGTGTGTCTGGGTTTGTTTTTGAATATTCTATTCTGTTAGATTACACACATCTAAAACCACACTATTCTAATTATTCTAGCTGTTTAAAAGGCCTTAATGTCCAACCGTGTAAGACCTCCAGCTTTACATTTTTTTCTTCAATTTCATACTCTATCTATGGCTCTCTGCTTACCATACAGATTATAGAATAAATCTATCAGTTTCTTCCATAAATTTAAAAATCTGGTATTTTGATTTGGACAAAGTAGAATCTACAGATTATTTTCTGGAGAACTGACTGACATTATTACAATATTGAGTATTATAATCCATTAAAGTGGTTAAATAAATAAATCTTCCCATTTATTTAAGTATTCTGCAATTTCTCTCCATAATGATAATTATTTCTGTTTCATACTCATATTTAATTAGATTTTCCTAAGTTTTTGCTGCATTTCATAGGTTTATGGAGATAAAGTTCACAAACCATAATATGTATCCATTTAAGACATACAATTCTCAGAATTATGTAACCATCACCACAATCAAATTTAGATTTTTTTTTATTACCCCAAAATGAAACCCTGTACCCACTGGCAGTCATTCTACATTAAAGGTCTAGAAACTATTAATCTACTTTCAGTCTATATAAATCTGCATATTCTAGATTTTCCATGTAAATGAAACCATACAATATATGACCTTTTGCAAGCTTCTTTCACTTAATGTTTTCAAGATTCTCCCAAGTCGTAGTATATATCAATACTACGTTCTTTTTTATTGATGAATGTTATTCTATTCCGACACACTATATTTTATTCACTCATCGGTCAATGGGCCTGCGGGTTGTTTTTACTTCTTGGCTAAGATAAATTTTGCAGCGCTGAACGTTCACGTGGATGTTTACATGTTGCACTATGTTTTCATCCATCTTGGATATAAACCCGTAAATGAAATTGCTCGTTCGTGTGCCATTACTAATAAGCTTTTACCCTAGATGAACTTTTAATCTTTTGAAGAACTAACTACCAGGCAGTTTTCCAAAGTGTCTTCATCACTTTACATTTTCATCATCAATATATGGAAGTTCTAATTTTGCCACTTTCTTGCTAAAGTTTATTATTCGATTTTTGATTATAGGCATTCTAGTGGATATGTAATGATATCTTATTGTGGTTTCCATTTATGTTTCCCTAACAACTTATGATGTTGAGCATCTTTTCTTGTTATGGGTCATTTGTGTATGTACTTTGTAGAATCTATTTGGCTCGTATGCTCATTCTTACATTAGGTTCTTTGTCTTTTTATTATTGAATAGTAAGAGATCTTATATTTTTCAGGTACAAATTTCTTATCAGGTATATGGTTTGCAAATATTTTCCCCAATTCTCTGGGTTGCATTTTCACTTTCTTGATTGTATCCTTTCGAAGCCTACGGGATTTTAATTTGATTAGGTCAAACTTATCTATAGTTTCTATCACTTGTGCATTGGGTTTCATATTTCAGGTTTTGCTTAACCCAGCTTAATAAAGATGTATTCCTATGTTTTTCTCTGTTTTATAGTTTCACATCTTAAATTTAGATCTTTGATTCGTTATGGATCCAACTTTATTATTTTGAATGTCCCTTTTGAAACAAACATGGGTGTATTAGTTTACTTGGGGTATGATCCCAAAGCAAAAATGAGAATGTCTTAAAAATAAGCCAGGGGAAGGAGACAAGTTACTTAAGAGTTTGTATTATTCAGAGTTTTCAAGACCAATAGGATATATATAAAGGGATTTATTAAAAGATATTGGTTCATATGATTATAGAGGCTAGAAGTTCCACAATCTGTCTATGAAATGGAGACTCAGGGAAGTGGATGGTATAGTTTGAAGGACTAGGGCAGGAGAGCTGATGGCGTAGACTCCAGTCCAAAGCTCATGGCCTGAAAATCAGGAGCACTAAAGGCAAGAGAAGATCCACTTCATAGCTGGGGAACAGTCAGAAAGAATGAATTCAAACCCCCTCTGACTTTTTGTTCTATTCAGACCCTCAAAAGATTAAATGGCGCCCGCCCACACAGGAGAAGACCATCTGCTTTCCTCAGTCTACCAATACCAATGCTAATCTCTTCCAGAAATACTTTCGCAGGCACACCAAGAAATATCATGTAATAGGCTATATGAGCATCCCATAATCCAGCCAAGTAGACACATATAATTAATGATCACAGCCTTCATTAACAAATTACTGCTGCCATGGACAACCAGGTCTAATCACACTAGATCCTCTAAAGTCATGCTGCTCAATATGGCAGTGAAGAAATACAAGTGACCATTCACATTGAATATAATTTTATTTTCCAGAAGGGTCTGAACTCTTACATGTTTCCTCCTTATGAGACCATATTATCAAGGGGCATGGAAGTCTCGATTTTTTCCTGTCAGTTGACTGAGGCCCAGACATACAATTCCTTGTCTCTGTTGTGTAAAGCACTTGGGATCACCCTGAAGATGACAAGCACAAGGAGCCCAGAGTGACAAAGCGGTATCCTTAGCCTTAATTTATGAAGATCACTTACTATATCCTTCAGATAGACATGTTCCTGCACAACCCCTAGTAACCAGGACAACAGCCAGAACTTCCATTTTAGAAGATGGGAAGGAAGCACATATTATGCAAATGGTACCTGCGGGATCGTGAGCACGTCTCATCCTATTTTTACACCTCGGGTACTGGAGCTGCTTATTCTAGCTATTGGCAACTCAGTACCACGTATTAGCTTTTGGATCACAGCACTCCAAAGGATAGACTTCCAACCATTGTAGTGTGTTCCCCAAACTATCATCTTTGGTGAGCCTCAGATAAGCTTTTCCATCATTTTATCAACTGGGATCCTTCCGCTGGATACTTATCTACCGACACTTGTACTCCTCTGATTCAAACTTGCCATTGAGAGCATAAAATTCTCTGCATTTTTGATTTGTGTACGGGCATGGTGGTCCAGCTACCAGTAGTCTTGGAGATAGCCCCAGGGCAGTGAAGCAAAAATGTCTATGATTAATGTGGGAAGCTAGCAAAGTAAACAGAGCTGCCTTGAAAAATGATGGACCACGGGCATATAGCATGGTGCAACAAAATTGTTTTTATAGTATGTATTTATTTTGTCTCCTCCCTTGACTATAAGTCCCATGTACAGAAACTGTCTTTATCATATTCAACGTTATACCCACTAAAGGCCATAAGGCTTGGCAAATGGTAAATCCCCAATTAAGATGTAATGAATATATGAAATGAATGAATTTTTCATTTTGCGAATAAGCATATGACTTACCTTGGTCCATTATATGAAACATAATATTATTAGATTATTAAATGATCAAGTCTCACTTCTTAAGGGAAATATTCAGACTTTATTCAATGAAGAGTTAGTAATGATGGAATGAATTTTGTTAGTTTATCACAGATGGCATGTTTCATCTTGTCAATGTATTGGAGAGAACATAGACACAGGAGCCTGACGAAACGGAACTTATGTAATAGCCTTGACATTTATTGACTCAGAATCTGTTTCTCCTCCCACAAATTATATTTCATGGTGCTAACTGAAAAGTAAACTACTTAATATGGTATAGTCACCAAAATGGTAACTATTATTAATAGTAAAATTTGGATGTTTTCTGCATAATCAAGCAGTCGGGTTTTAGAATAAATTACTTTAAATCACTAAATGTGGATATTTGAGCTCATGATGTTGACTGGAGAATTAGAGATAATTCTACACTAAAAGACTTGGTGTCTCATGATGTAAGCTCATATTTTAAATCAAAACTTCATTATCAAACTATTATCAAACTAGTGTTTAGATACTCAAATTCATTTTTAAATTAGTAACAGAAAAAAAGAAAAACTCCATGAAACAAATAATTTTAACATTTTGCACACAAAAACAGTTTTGAAAAATTATTATGATAGATGTAGTCCAATCAGGCAAATTCACTGAAATATGCAACTCACAATTCTGCTTGATTTGATCTTTAATTTCATATCACCAGTTAAAACACCAAATATTTTTATTTCATTAAATGTTAATTTTAAACCAATACAGAATTCTTTCTAAAAGTCTTACCAGTGATCTCTATTTTCAGCTCTTTAACAAACACATCGAATTTCCAGTTCACTGTATAAATTATTTTTTGGATGTCACCCTAATTCATTCATCTTTAATTCAAGAATGAAAAGTTCAGCTATCGTACAGGCGACTAGAATTTATGATGTGAAGAAGGATTAGTTGCATCTCATCTTGAAATGGCATTGAACTTCGTTCACCCTTACAAGCGTATCTACTTGCTCACAAATATGAACCAGTCATGTATTTTTCTTTTACAACAAGGGAGAATGAAATACAGCAATCATTGTAAGGTGCATGCAGCATCTGTTGCTTATGTACCAAAAACGCATACATAAAGAGAGCTGCCTCTCATAGGCTTCTCATAGTCTTCTCTCATAGGTTTCTAGAATTTCAGAGGTTGATTAGCCCCAGCATATTTTCTACTCTTTTCTTTTATTAACAGTGATTATTTTTAAATAACATGTTTTATTATAATTATCACTTACCTGGAAATGGACATTATGTGATTTCCACTAATAGTGCCAGTGCTTGAGCACATGCTCTCATACATACATAAGTATTTTGGAAGATGAATTTCTAGAATTGGAATATTTTCTTGAAAATGTTTATGCATTTAAAATGTTAATAGAAATTCTAAATTGCCTTAGAAAAAAATTTGTTCGTGTATACACTCACCAACACTACATGAGATTTTTATCTCCACAAAGCCTTGTTCGTAATAGAATCGATTGAAGTATCACTTATAATCTTTTTAATTCAGTTAACTAATGGTGAGGTTTAGTTTACTTTTATATGTACACTGGTGGTCATTTTGACTTTTCAGTGAAAACCTCATTTTTTTGTTATGGCATGTTTACATATTGAAAAGTAGGGTCTATTTACTTTTCCTAAACATATTTCCTGAACTGTATCTCCATCTATTTTGTAATTTAATGGTTTATTCACCTGCAGTGGCTGCTTTAATATTGTCCACTCACACACTTCCTGCATCACACTCTAACCTCATCAAAAAAATCGGAGCAATGAGTAATAAAAAGTAAAGACACACCTCAATTTTAATGTGTGTCTTCTTTCTTTGTCAAATCTTGTTTAGTTCAGATTCTTCTCATCATTGCCTATACTCTTTATGAGACACCTCTGCCCTCTCAGTGTGTCCTGAGTACTATTCAAAATCAAGAATTATGGCAAGATGGTGATTTAAGCTTTTATCCCTAATTACTCTTTTTCCTCCTGACAGCCAATGAAATTATCAAAAGATTATTGGACATACCAGGAATTTCAATATTTTAGCCAGATGTTGTATAGGAAGGACCATAATAATGAGAAAGTAGTCACCCAGTTCCTTTTTTTTTTTCTGAAGGTTCAACTCGAACTAGCTACATCTAAAGAAAATTTAGATAGAATTATCTAACTCAGTCATACTGCCTGATTTAGAGGGGACTGGGCAGGAAGCAGAACTGGGTGCTAGAGCAGTCGGAGGACACTTTTACTTCCTCAAATGACATTAGACAAGGGATGTGAGCATGAAATATATGTCATCATTAGACACTCATAAGGCTTGGGACCCCATTCTGAACAGCAAAATTTTTTCCTAAAATACTAATTTAAGTAATTGAGGACAAAATTGAGTTAACCAAGCAAAATTGAGTGAATGTCAAGAATGTCAAGGTATGGTGATACAAAATATTAAAATTTACCTAATAAAAGAGAAAACTATAATTTAGTCTTAAAAAGAGGATTCAATAGATCACGTGCCATACTTGAAGATAAACATGTCTGCTTTTCTGACCTACCAAACAGCGGCAAAATGCCCAAATCGACCACATTAAACCTAGAAACTGCATTATCTGGGATCCGTCGCCCTCTGGCTTCTGGAAGAATGACCTGAGTAGGAAATCACAAAATTGGAAGAAAGAATGATTACGGCATTTTCTCCCTCTCTTCTTCCTTTGGTACTGTATTCTAGTTGTGGAAGTGTTCCTATTTTATGTTCTTTTATAAGATGGTCAGTCACATGCAGCCACAAGAAGAGACACAGAGAGTGTCAGAGAAACAGTTTATTATACTCAGAGCTGCTGGAAGCAGGAGGCACAGAACACCGCTCGGGGGCACATGAAGAAGCACTGACCAGGGTGATCAAGAGGCACGAGACAGAGGGGGCTGGTTTAGGCCAGAGCCTCTACTGCAGTTTCCTAGTGAAAAGCAAGGCGGAGCAGGATAAACAGTTTAGGACAGGCTGGTTTGAATAATTTTGGCAGGCTGTAAGCTACAGAGGTGGTCTCTAGTTGCCTGATACCTAGTCCTCGGATACTTAAAGTACAGGAATATTGCCTTCTGGGATGTATGGGCCAGAGAGAGGCAAGTGGCCTGGATGGGTTAGTTTGCATATCAAGGGCATGCTCCTGACTGAGCCCTTTGTTAACTGAGAAACAGCCAGCTCCAGGAGTGTCAGTCTCTCTCCAGCCAAGAAGGTGGCTTGTTTGTTTGTTTCTTAGTTGGTTTTTAAATTTTAGATGTCAAAACATCACATTATATCAAGAATAATGTATAAATGCAAACACTTACACATGTACAATTCCTTTATGACCAGTAGTTCCCGTAGAGAGAACATTTGACAATGTCTGGAGGTCTTTTTGATTGTCACAACTGAGATGCTCCTGGCCTAGTAGAGGCCAAGGATACCGCTGAACATCTCACAATTCATATAACAATCCCACAAAATAAAGAATTATTCCACCCAAAATGACAGTTGTTCCAAGGTTGGGAACCACTACTCAGTGACTCCAGGTCCTGGTCAGGTGGTCATGTCTTCCCACCATCACTGGTCTCTCTGAGCCTCGGCATCCCCGCTGGTTTTCTGAAGACCCCTTACATCTCAATAAGTAATCCTTTTATCAAAGCTATATAAAAATGTCAGCTCAATATGCCTTTGGTATTCTGTCTGGACCCTGATTGATTATATTAATAGTATCAGAAAATGAAAACTGAAGATGGTATTCTGGAATTGTCTTGACCACATACCTGGTCAGAGTGCAGATAACAAACTTTCCTGAAGTAAATGGGAAAGTGGCTTTCAGTTTTAGCTGTGGGGCTCCACACTGGGAAGGCATATTCCTGTATCAGGTTTTATTTATTATAGGCAATGTAAGTAAACAGTACAATTTCCAGTTGGGCCAGCTGCTCTGGCTGTGAAGAAGATTTTAAATATGAGATCAACCTTGGGCCTTTGACCTCACAAGTCAAAGCATAGGAGGAGAATCAGAGAGATTTAATGAGTGGTCTTCAAATAATCCCTTAGCTTATATATTTGCTAAGCAGACATGGCTAAAATGCAAGCTCAAAGTTTGGGTTCCAGAATTAAAATTCCAGTTGAATACACCACCTTCCTAAGATTTTTTATTTTTTTTTTAAATATAAGCCGTGGTTCAAAAGAGAAGGTTGTGAGCTGTGAGAGAGGCACATTTGAGCAATCTAGAAAAGCTATTTTGAAACCTGAAATACGATGTAATTATCTTGAAGGTAGAAGTAGACCTTTACCTATATCTTTGTCAACTAGCTTTTCCTTACATAAGAATCTTCAGATGATTCCCCTGGCATAGGTCCCTCCATAGTAATGCCTATTTTTAGTATTACTATCATTTTATACATAATCCTTAAGCAAGGTTAAATCCTAGCATGACCCAGGAGATCAATTTCAAGTTCTAGTCAGGTTGTGAGAAACAGAATAAACATCACTGGAATTATAGACTATTGACAAATTGTATCAGCTGCCCCCCGAAGTATGTTTGAGACTAGATTATGAGAGTTAAACCTATGGACCAAATATAAAGGTAAATCTAATAAATGTATCCATGTGTGTACATTCACCCAGGATTTGGAAGTTAACGTATTAGATCAGGCACTTAGGACTACCTCTAACGCATTTCTTAGTTGGTTAATAACTGTCTTGATTCCATAATGGTCTCTAAACAACGAGGCTGGGGTGCTGTAAATTTTCTACTCTACTCTAAAAGGAGTCTGAAAGCTTAACAAAGTAGAAATGTAGAAATGGGTATATTACATGCAACTGCTCAGCATACTCTAACCAAATCTCCCAGGAGGAAATTCGTAAAAGGTGATTACTCCTTTTACAAGGCATTGAGAATTGTGCCAGTAGGGAGATAAGAATCTCTTTCAAAAGTCCTGCCATGACTCAAAAGTCCTGCCTCTACAATGTAGAGATGATAAAATGATTAGATATCAGCTGTATCTTATATTAATTGATATTTTCTTTTATCAAGAGTACCCGTGGTAGTTAAACTATAAGTTAATTTTGGGATGATTTTTTTATTGAATCACTTTTACCATGTGATGATTTGGTTAGTCAGAATTTTGTGTCTCTCCCATGTGGGTCATGATTCTCTTTATTTAATAAAAGGCAATTAAAAAAAAAAAAACTAAGTGAAAACGCGAGAATTCTGCAGGATTTGCTCTTTTTCTTCTATTACTTCTATTCACTGCCCTTCTCTCTTCTGCTCTGGTTCCCAGGAGGCTGGTCTGTATGATCTGAATTTGCCTGATTCAGTTGCCTTGTGGCTTCTGGTTGCAGTCTATTTTTTTTAGTATGGTACAAAATAAAACATATATCAAAGTCATTGTAGCCTCAAATGACCTCATTATCAAGAAAGAAATAATAAAATCATGAAAATAATAATCCAATAATTTAGCACAAAGATAAATCAGGATAAATCAACCATTAATAGCAAATCTTAATCCATGAGTCAGAAAAAAGAAATGGACAAAGTATCTTATTATTTGAATATTTCAAATCTAACTGTTCTAATAAAATAAAAAATAGAAATAAAAATATATAAGATAACATATAAAGATAGACCTAACCTAATATTTATTGTGAAGACTAAAATTGTCAGTGGAAGAATTACTTTCCTTAATAAATATTTTATAGAGAAAATGACTCAAAAAAAAACATTAACAACCCCAGATCCCCATCAGATGGTTAAGGTATAAACATTTGGCACATCTATACAATGGAATACTACTCGGCAGTGAAATTAATGTAGAGAAGAGACAAGAGAACTAAAATGTTAAATTAAGCTGTATTTGGAGACTGCACTGTGCTAATCAGCCCTGCAGCCAGGCCAGGAGGAAGCCTGAAGAACAAAGGAAGATTTCCGCTGGGATGCTAACAAACTATTTCCCCATATCTGTGAGGGGAAAACAGGAAAACAGAGTCTTTAAGTGGTGGCCTACACAAAATATAATTACTCATTCCTTATGGCTAAAACCATGGGGAACCTATGGATCCAAGTCTGGGAATGGCCAGCAGGCCTTTCCTGCTATATATTCTTACCTTTTCTCGCTACATACTCTTCCTCTGTATGCCCAGGTCATCAAAGAAAGTGAGTAAACAAAGTCTTTCAACTGTAATTCACAGAAACAAAGGATGATATATAAACCGAACGCTCGGGGTCTCTCTCAGTGTCTTTCTCTCAGTCCCTTTCTGTGCCTTTTCTCTCTCTCTCTCTCACTGTCCCCGTCTCTCTCTAGTCTCTCTGAGTTCACTTAGGTTCTCTCACTCGCTGCCTCTGAGAGGAGACCACACTCTGTCTATGGAGCGTGACTCCTTCTCTAATAAACTCTCCTTTTGACTCTGACTTTGGCAGGTGTTTGAATTCTTTCCTGCGCTCAACCGAGAACCCTTTTCTCTCTCGGTGCAGGGCTTAAGCTCCCCCCTGCTCGGTAGGGGTTCGCCCTGTCCTGCATCAAAACGAAATATATTACTAATACATGCAAATTAGCATACATTAATTTCAAAAGCATTATGCAGAAAGAAAGAAACCAAACACAAAAATATAATACCAAATGAATTCATTTATATGGCATTATCGAGGAGGTATACTAAAGGGACAGGAAAAAAATAATAGTTGTTAGTTGCTGTGGTGGGGGTCATCCAAAGGGGTACAAAGGAACACGTTTAACTGAGTAAAATATTCTAAACTCAATTGTGATTGTAGCTATACAATACAACTACATGTATTTATGAAAATTCATAATAGTATACACATCTAAAAGTGTTTTTAATAAAGTGAATTATACATCAATAAACCTCACTTTAAAAAAGATTCCAAAATTTAAATATAAAAGAGGCTCAATTACAATAGAAGAGATAAAATATTTACACATAATTATCTCTAAAAAAGAAACCAGAGAAAAAATGTTTGGTGCATGAATTATTTACCAGTTTCAAGGGAAAGTTTTATAAACCCTTACTGAACTGACAGTGTTTTCTAAAAGATTTTAAATAGCCTACTATTGTTTAAGCTATATGTGAGAAATATCTGTTTTGCTCATTAAAAAGGTAAATGAACATAGATACATTAAAATATTCTGATAATAAAACATTATAAAAGATTTTGAATATCTGTGGCTTTTTTGCTTCTTTCTCAAAATATGTGTACAGGCTGACATTTGTACTCTTGTTAGAGTAACTTTGGCGCCAGGAGGAATGAAACACAACATTCTAACCAAAATTCCTGGGGGCAAAGAGGATCCAATTTGGTCTTTAATCTATAAATCAATTTTGATGCTCCAATAAATAGCTGCTTCTCACAGAAATATATGTGGCCTAAAAAGTATCTTTCTTAAAAGAATTCTACACCAAAAGCTTTTGAAATTGAACATAATGAAAAACTCAGAGTAATATTAAAAATAATTTTGATTAAATTTAGCAGACATCTATGGCATGAGTACCATGTACCAAATCTGCTTCCGCTTCCTGTCTTTGGTTTAGAACCAGGAGGAAGAATCAGACATTAAACATATATAAAACACTGTGACAAAAAAACAAACAAACAAACAAACAAACATAATAGAGACATCTATACTTTGCTGTGGAATGTAAATCAACTTACCTATGGAAAGTTGCTGGTAAATTTCTCCAGAAATTGTATGATTTGACAGTGTAAAAAATAATTTCATCTCTATTATCTGTCTTAAAAAAAAACAACTTTCTTAGCTTAGCAGTTGTTAATGAAAATGTGCTACACCAATTTGAAGTTTGGAGCCCAGGATAATTTTGAAAGCCCTTGGAGATTATTTTTTCACTTTCAGAAGACCCTGCATAGACAGCTGCTGCTGCAGCCAGTACTTCTGAGGTGAAGGTGAGGATTTCGGAGGTGAGGTGAGGATTTCGGAGTTAGACCCAGGTTTTTCGAGCGCATCAAGATGTGTAATACACTCTCTGCAACTGACTCTAAGCATCACCCCCCCAGTGACTTAACTTCCAATCTGATAAAATTGTTTTCCTAACTCACTCGCAATGACGTCTATATTTCCAGACCATTATGCAATCCTAGTTGTGAGCATTAAAACATATCATGTAAATTATATCATATCATATCAAGAGATCCTTCTGTATCTACACTCTAGAGAAATTGGTATGCATTTTACTTTCAAGAAAACTGTATAATAAACTTAGCAGGCCCCACATACTCAATACATGTAGATTCGTGAGCAGGGTGGGGTGGGAGGAAGACTGATAATAATCAGTTGCCTTAAATGTAGCTTTAAAATGCTTAATTATCCTGATGCAATTATTGCACAGCCTTAAAAAAATAACTTGTCATTTCTCTGTTATTTTTGCGTGTGGGGATCAGGATTGCAAGACTAACCATGATAGAATAATATATTGAAGTCTTAATTAATTTTTAACCAGGCCCTAATTTTCATTGTTTAACTATAGGATATAAACAGGGACTTGTTTGTAACTCCTCTTCAACTCAATGTAAAGTTAATGGGAAGAAATATTAATAGAGTACTTGTGACAGCAGCTAGGCAAACTGTCATGTTTATAAGCAAGTCCTGAAAGCATTTCATGTAAATTCAATGCAGCTTGTCATCACTGGATCTTGTAAGCTGTAGGCAAAGGGTCCGTAACAATAGTACTGACAGGTTGAAAACAACAACAACAACAACAAAAGAATTGTGGAACAGGATAAAAGGAAAAGACACTAGCACAGGAAAGAATAAACGCATTTAGAATTTGGCAAACATGATTTGTTATAAATGATTGCAGTCTTCCAATGGACTAGGAAAAGTGAGGTGTGGAATGATAGATGTTAAGTCGATAAAATTTAAAAAATTAAAAATAAAGAAGAAACCATGTTTACACCCAGAGAAAATGACCAGAAAGAAGGATTATACAGTTAGTGAAAAGGGGAGAAGGAAAATTATATTTTCATCTTTGAAATTAAAATGAACAAGGTTTAATTTCAAAGAGTCTAAATAGATTAAACCACTATCTGCACAGTAATAAGTCATGAACTTAATTATTTATGAAGACAGGTGCCACTAATTTAGATTTCACTCTAATCTTTGGAGCATCTCTGTTTCTTAGTTTTTGTTCTGGAAAATTTTGACAATGAGTTGTAGAAAGCATCGTGTGCTGGAAAATGAAATACTAAGTCTGGGAGAATGCAAAACAGAACTTATGTGACATCTGAGTGGAAAACTGAGATGTGAGTTTTCTGGGCGAGGACACTTTTTGTTTTGTTTTTCTTCTTATTCCCAGCAGTGCTATGGTCGTCTAGAACTGTCAGGTAGATGATGAGGCTGTCTCGTCCTGTGTAAGTGTGTAAGCGTGCTTAGAGAATCAGACTTCCACTAATATAGTGTCTCCTGGCAGGTTTACCAGCTCCCCTTGATTTTTCATGTAGCTTACTGCAATTTTCGATCATCATTTATTTATTCTTTTACTAAAGTATTTCTTAAGGAACAACTATTAGAGTTATTTGGGATACAGTGATAAATGAAACATAGTCCAGGCTTCAAAAGGAGGTAGGTTTCTGCAGGTAAAATCCACAGAAGTGTGCCCCCGCCTTAAGAATGCAGTTCTCAGGAATTTTTCGCATTCGAATTTTTTCACACTTGACCTCAAGCAGTTCATCAAAATCACCATTTCAGTGTACCTTCCAGTTTTGTATTTAGCACCTTTGTTCCCCCAGATAAGCAGATCTAAATATGTCTCTCTAGATGAGACCTGTCTCTCTAAATTAACAGGTGGCAGGTTCTCCGACCTGAGTTTTTTGATGAGTTTAAGATAAGTCGTTGATTTTTCCCTTTGCCCAGTCTGTGCTTGTTGTAACGATGGGAATGAGAACTTGCAAATTCTTTACAATCGGAGCTGAAATTGGAAATCCAAACATTAATATTACTAACCCAGCTATGTTAGTGCTACATCATCCCACTCCAGACTTTATAGAACAATGGGCAGGGTGCAGGAGACAGATATATTTTAATCACAGCACATTGTGTATAACCCTAGATAGAAAACCTGCCTCAAGAGGTGTAATGCAGAAATGGGAGTGAGTTATCTGCATCTTGTTTCTGATAAAAGCAGTCTAGACAAAGAGCAAGAATCAAGTATAGAGCCAAACAGCAGAAAAAAACTAAAGAATTGACGATTACAAAGTATGAGATAGAATGTAAGATTTGAAGAATCACCAATTTGAAGTCCAGAGACTCACAGACATTTTTTGTTCCCCCGAGTGTTTTCATAGATGTGGACTGTGCATGTGAAGTGTTATGACGGAGGAGAGACCAGCTCATTTGGGGCGACTCCTGTTACACAGGACTCGTGAAGCTCGTCCATGTTTTTGAGACTATTTACAAAGAATGGAGTGCATTGAGTGCGAACCAGAAGTAGACCTGACTGAATTACCACCTGGTCGCTGAAGTCTGCATTCCTATCTGGTCAAAAGGGTCTCAGATTTTAAACATAAAAGGAAAGAAAGTTTTCATCCTCCATTTCTGGGGAAGTTATTGTTCTCAAAAGTTGTCGTATGTAAATCATGTGCCATCTTATAAAGCAAAATTTAATGGGCTGTCAGATTTAAATTTTTTTTTATTTTTTTATTTTTGGTAGGGGAAGCTCTTGTCTGGGGCTTTTAACTTAGACAGCTTTAGAGAAATTAGTGTCACCTGGAAGCATTTTATTGACAATTTAATGATTGACTTCTTCTGCTAAGGGCAGAAATTTAAGGTGAAAGCAATGTCACTAATATTAAAAACAACTTGATCATTCTGAAAAGCAAGTTATTTCAAGTCTCAGTCTTTTTAGAAAGCTTTGATGAAATCATGTGGGGTTTTTGCCAGGTTTTGCCAAAAATCTGCCAAAAATCATTAGCTCTGTTAATACAGAGATTGCCTTGCACAACTAGTGTTTTATAAGAAATCATGATCACACGTATCCTTCTTTATCGTTATATCATGAGGTGCTCATTATCATCTATTTTTCGTTTGGGATTTTTATTGGCTGTAATATTTAATTTTAATCTTAAAACATTCTCCAGCATCTAACAGAATCCACTTAGAAGATATGACTTCAAAAGTGAATATGGTACAATGCTCTTTTTTTCTTCATCTATTAAAATCGAGTGTAAAATGGAATAAAACAAAAAGGCTAACAAATACAAGTCTCCAAAACATAAAACATCATGTCCTGGATCAAATTTGAGTAGGGTTCCAGCAGTAAAAATAGCCCGTATGTCAGCTTATGGTGAGATTAGAGGATTTTTGTAGAGGGGAGTGTAAGAAATGGAAAGTTTGGTTTTCTTACTATTGCCATCTCTTCAATTCCGTTCCTTTTTTTTTTCTCTTCCTTTCCCTTCTTTTCCTTTTCTTTTTCTCCTTTCTGATCTATATTCTTTTCATATTAAATATTGTTTTTCTCTTGTATCTCATCTCTCTTTACATGTATGCACAGAAGATTCTATTTTTTATCTACTCACTAGTTTCCATTTATTTCTTCTCTCTTTTTTGCTCCTATTCTAAAATCTGTCTTTATTTTTTATTTTTATTTTCCTCTCATCATCTTAACTATGTACTTTTAAAACATAATGTTGTTAAAACTATTAGTTTACCCTTATTTCTTGTATTTCTATGATACTCACAATTTTCAGAGCAATTATAAGTATCTTAATGTTATCATCATCATGTCACAGATGGAGATGATGATCCCTGGATGAGTTCATTTTTATAATTTTTTATAATTAGGAATTAGTTCAGCTATGATTTAAACCCAGGTGTTTTCAATCCTCATTTACTATACCTCATTGTTGATAAATATTGCCTCTACACTGATAATCGCCTTATAATACTATTGCTTAACTACTTTAAAATCCTGGCACTGGTGCCCCATTTGTTTAGCTAGTGTGATACTTCTTGTGGTTGATATTAAATTTTTTCATAGATACTGGAGAGTATAACTTGCATTATCAGATGTCCAAAATACTCTAGTAGAGAGACAAGATATAAATTTTCACATGGTAGTATTAAACATTTAAGAAAACAGTATCTTCAGAATTCCATATTCCTAGATTAATATCTTAGATTTTTTCTTTTCTGTAAGACCTGCTAAATAGAAGTATAGCAATATGTGCTATAAAGGATTTATAAAAAATATTGGAAACATACCTTTCGTATACAATATAAGGCCATTTGGGTATTAATTTTTTTTATTTAGAAAATAAGAACAGAAATATATATTTTTAAAGTTTTTACGCAATAATGCATTTACAATAAAGTAAAAATAATGACAACTAACTACTTAACAAAATATTTTGAAGACTGAGTCAGTTATGGCCTCAAGTTTTATAGTAATAATATTTTTTTAAAAAGTCCTCAAATATATATATATATATAT
Organism: Pteropus medius; assembly: GCF_902729225.1. NCBI lineage: Eukaryota > Metazoa > Chordata > Mammalia > Chiroptera > Pteropodidae > Pteropus > Pteropus medius. The sequence continues at coordinate 18,809,162 of NW_024351073.1, read as the reverse complement.
ATATATATATACATATATATATATATATGTATATATATATATATATTATTGATTTGTATGCTTTTAATCACTTCTCAGCCTTTTGCCTAAGGTCAAGTGTAGCATACTTTCAATAATTTAATAAAAGCAACATGCAATAGCCTTTAAGTTAATTATATAAATATTCTATATTAATATTTACCTTAATAAATTATATAAATTGGTAGGCATATTTGGTTGCCTAACTTTAATTTGACTTAATATTTATGTCATCAAAGAACTTTTATTCTAAATTTTATAAAAATATAAATAATAATATTAGCTTTGCTTCTAGGCCCTGGCTAGAATAAGCATGACAGAAAACATTTCCGTCATAGATATTAGAACCTGAAGATGAGAGCTAGTTACAATAGTTATAGTCATTAGCAACTTTCACCTTAACACTGAGATCTGGCACATGATTATAAAGCATCAACAACAACCATTATTTGCAACCTTATTAAATTAGTGCAAGAGCAGCATTATCAAGTTTCCTTCTAAATATGTATATGCTGCTGCCTTGACCAGAGTCAATCATTGATTTTTATATAAAATGTTCATTCATTCACTTTTTTTATAGTCTTTTTACAGGACTCATTGCATGATATTACCTTATTCAGCTTGATTTTTGTGCATATATTATCTGTTGATTGAATTCGCTTAGAGTTATTTCCAGTTTTTTCTTTTCTGTGTTATTCATCTCTTTTTAAGCCCTTCTTTATTTCTGTGTTCAACAGTGTCTTGTCATTCTGTGATGGAATGAAATAATGAAATAATTAGGTTTGGGTCATCTTTTTTTCATATTATGCACTAAAGTGCAATAATGCTCATTCTAACAGAGCATCTGTTGAATGCCTACTTCATTATAACATGCAGGACATGACACAGAATTTAATGACCTCAATATCACTGGCATGCCGAGGAGATGCATCCTGGAGAAAATGCGAAAAATTGAGTTCCAGACAGTCACTCAATTAGCAGAGTTGTGACAAAGGTTAAGATTTACTACTGAAATTTTTTCCAAAGCCTGAAACATGCACTTGAAAGTGTAAGATTACATTAACATAGACTAATCTCGATTGACCAAGACCTAAATCCAACCTCCAAGAATGAGTCGTGGTTGCTTCTATCAAGGGCAAGAGCTGAGAATGACTGAGCTGGCTAATTATCTTGAAGTTCTAATGACAAATAGAATGCAGATGTGTGAAGAATGACCAGATATTGTTTTCTACATAAAAAAAAATAAGTTTCTATCTTTATATTGTGATACTGTATAGAAAAATTTCACCTAAATGAGTATGGTCAACCAGAGCTATAGCAATATGTAACATAAAACAGAATTTTGCTGTTGAGATGAAGACATTGAGGTGAGGGAACAAAATGAAAACTGGGCATTGAGTTTCTCGACTTAATTCATGACTTGTTTCTCCATAGACTTTTTGTTTACTTCTTTTAAAAAAAATTATAAGTTATATTTTTAAAATTATCTTTACATAATATAAGTGTTAATTTAAAACATTATCAAACATTATTCTATTGATTTCGGGGGGTTCTTCTCTTCATTTGATTATATACTGGACTATACCAACTGGAAGGTTACATTGTGTCAGTAATGGTTTCAAAACTAGGCTTATTCTATGTACAGCAGTTAAGAAGCCCAAGCAGGATACAAAGGGGCCAATTCCCTTAAGAAAATTAATTGTGATTACTATTACCCATTTTCTTGGAATAAGGCAGATCAGTTAGGAAGACTGTAAAATTAATATTGTTTATAACTCCAAACAAGCAAAATTGAGCATGGACGTGTCTCTCCCAACCCCGGAATTTATCCTCAGTTGCCGTGTCCATATGTCACTGTGATACAACAGAGGAAGCCTAAGGAGAACTATATCAACTCTGCAGGGAAGTGCCGCTAACTCCTTCAAGCTGAAACTTCACCCGTTGCTCTTGTTTTTATCATAAATATTCTCAAATCTCGTATTCTAAATTTGATTTCGATGCCTCTTCCTTGTCTCCTCAACATTAACAACCGATCACACTTCCTTTTGTATATTAATAGATTATTACCTCTTTCTCCTCAAACCTACTCTCCCTTCTAGTATCATGACCTCCTCCTCTTGGGAAATGATCTGATAATAGCCAGCCATGTGGACCATATGTGGGATGTGGTTGTTTAATTGTGGGTTACTTTTCTTTGAATATTTCTATTTTAACTTTTCTGTGTAATTATGAAATAAGAAGGTTTGTTCTCTCTTGAATTAAATTGAGTTGTATAAATTATTTGAGCAAGTGACTTTATAAGATATCAAACCCTTATAGATGTGTAGACAGTGGTTCACTTTTGATTCTGGAAAACTCTTTGTGAGTGCTGTTTGTTACTGGTGTTCCTTCAAAGAATTTTGAGTCCTAATAATTTTAAAATCACCCGTTTTGGCTCTCAAACTGATTTAAATTAATTAAAAGTATCAACTATCTTTAAAAATTACACTAGGAGTGCCAAGATTTATTTACTAGATTATGTTGATTTAGATAGGAAACGCTTGCTTCTGTTCAGATCAGATTATTGAAGATTTATAAACAAATTTTAATCAGATTGATTGAAACAATTCAGTAAGTCAACAGACATTCATATACTATTCTATGTACCAGTAAGAGCACAGAGATTTTTTTTTTCTGAAATTTGGAGATGGATGATACAACACATACAACAACAAACACTTTGACCTCATTTACAGAAATCGGTAGTTTTCTCATGTTTACATTGCAGAGTTTGTGATGTGTCAACAGCATTTCAAATATGATACAAGGAAAATAATCATGTCCAAAGTAAATGTGAGCTCATCATCATCTATCTTATAATGCATCTTAAAATGCAGAAAAGCTCACTATTCCTAAAAATGCCGACGTTTTGTTGTTTATTACTTCCTTTAATAATTTATCCTCGAAGCAACCAAACTTTCAAAAACCATTGAGCCAGAACTGGCAACTTGTCAGTTTTTGCTGCAGGTGAAAAAAAGAGCATTTATCAATTATCATAATGCTTTAATATAAAAGATTTTTCTAGAATCATCCAAATATACAGTTACATACTATCCACTAAGAAAAACTCTTCAACATCTATGAATGTATTCTATGAACCTGTCATTTTGATTCTCCAAGGAAGAGAGAATAAAATTAAAAATTACTTTTCCTACACCTTTTAATAGGAAAGATACATGTAGTCATTAGAGTTTTTTTCTCTAACTCTTAAACAAAGTTTACCATCGTATTAGCTTTCCGTATTTTCCTGTCTTAAATTCCCTAATAATTTCAGACAGACTCCAAATAGCTCTGACAACATTCATATTGAGAGGATGACAAATAATTACACCTCGATAACAATAAGCTTTTTAATTTGTAAACACCAAAAACCAAAGTCTAATGAGTTATTTCAACATAGAAGAAAGAAATATCTCTTCTCTGCAATCGAAGTTCTCTTTATTAATTATTGTTTTTATACTGGAATTAATAGCTGTACTTTTCAGGCACAGCACTGATACAGGGGATTTTGATTATTAAGACACAAAGTACACACACGTATACAGTAGATTAAGTGAAATCGTTATTTTCATTTCAATTATTATTAGTCCTAAATAGCCTATTAGAAATCATGGATTTTTCACTGTATTTACCACATATATTCTTTTACCTAATGAGCCATAATATTAATACAACTCAATATGTAATATTTTACCAATCGATTCATAGTCATCCAGCCTGAGATCTTAATAGATTAATGATGATTGATGGTCATCAGTACCTTGCAGTCAATTTTCATGATGAAAGAACATTATAAACCAAAATGAACAAGGTGGATCCATTTTCCAAAATACATATGTGTTTTTACACAGAATTGAGATGGTGTCTTTCAATGGTATTTTAGAAAAGCTGTTTAATATACTAACATAAATGCTAAATAAAATCAGTGAAGCAAATATCCATTTAGAGAAAAACATAGTATAGATTATTGCTTTTTATTTCTTTAGTCAAGAAAATTTACTCAAAGATAACATAAATAAATATAAATATATACTTTTCTAGAGCAGACAAATTTTTAAATCTTTTGACTATCATCGGTAGGTCTTCAGGGAACAGATTTTTTTAGTGATATATAAAAGATTGTAATTGTTCATGTGTTTTCACACATCAAATAATTTAATCTATTTTATTATGCATTATTCTAAAGTGGTCACTATCATTTTATTAGGTGAGTGTTTGAGAATTTATTTTGAATAAGATTACATGGGTTACTTTAAATAAATTATATTTTTACAAAAGTTCAATGTCTGAAAATCCAGAACACCAACAACACCAAATGCTGGCAAAGATAGGGAGCAATAGAAGCTCTCATTCATTGTTGGTAAGAATGTAAAATGGAACAGCCACTTTGGAAGACAATTTAGTAGTTTCTTACAAAACTAAACATAATCTTATCATACAATCCAGCAATTAGGTATTTAACTAATGGTGCTGAAAATTTGCGTCCACACAAAACCTGCACATAAATGTTTATAGCAGCTTTACTAGTAATTGCCCAAATATGGCAACAACCAAGATGTTCTTCAGTACAAGAATGAACAAACTGCTACATCTAGGCCATAGAATATTATTCAGCACTAATAAGACAAGACAGAGCTATGAAGACATGGAAAGACATGAAGGAAACTTAAATGCATGTTATTAAGTAAAAGAAGCCAATCTGAGAAGGATGTATATTATAACTACATGGCATTCTGCAAAAGGCAGAACTGGAGACAGTGGAAAGATCCAAGACCAGAAGTTGGGCAGGGGAGATGAACAGATGGAGCACAGAGGAGTTTTAGGGCAGTGAAACTACTTTAAATGATGCTATAATGGTGGATTCATGTCATTATACAGTTGTCTAAACTCATGTACGTACCACACCAAGAGTGGACCTGAATGCAAACTACAGAGTTGGGTGATAATGGTGTGTCAATGTAGGTTTGTCAATTGTCACAAATACACCATTCTGGTGGGAGCTGTTGATAATAGGGGAGACGGTGCTTATGGGGGAGGCAAGAGGGATTTAGGAAATCTCTATTTTCTGTTCAATTTTGCTATGAACCTAAAGCTTCTCTTAAAAAAATAGTCTGTTTTTTAAAAAGTTCAGTGTTGCTTCTAGTTTATACTATTCATATCAGGGTGCATACTATTTAATATGTTAAATGTCAGGCTTCCTTCATGATTTTTGGAGTACTGGGGAAATGCAGAATTATAAAAGGTGGGATTTAAGAAGAATTCAGATGGAAAAAGAAAAAAAAACAATATAAATGAGAGGAAATGTACTTTTTTCAATCTGTTAGAGACAACGCAAATGGCCACAAACATCCATTCCCAGGAGAAAAAATAACCTTAACATTTTCAGCTGGAGTGCTAGGTTTCACCGGTGACATTGCACCATCGTTCTTAGTCTCAATGCGTTTTTGCATCATGGTTTGTCAAGAATGCATGAACCGCTGCTAGCATTAGCCAGCTCTATGCGGGAAAATCGACAAAATGTCAACAGTGTCTGCAATAGCTCACAAAATCATCGCACACCTTTATGTGCGTGGAATGTGTTGGATTCAGAAGAAATACGAGTGGAAGATGTAATGAAGTACCTGAAGAGTGAGAAGACGTATTTTCCTCTAAAACAAGTTGGCCGTAGCTCAAGACATTCCAAGGTGTTAATATTAGTGAATGTACTTTGTAGTTTCAAAATATTTCCCAAACTCTTAGAAAGCAGTAAGATTAAGAACATTATTCTATGAATAAATCTTTGCTGGAGACAACAAAATGTTGTTTTCGAAATAAGTTTTCGTCGGTAAATGAGATACATGACTTTCACTCACTAATGAAATAGCAACAATGCATCTAACCTTGAAAACAGATTTCACAAATGAGGATCGAGATTTATTTTAGTAATGACTAGGAAAAATATAATATTTTTATTACGCTTACTTTACACTTAACCGTGTTATCATAAAAATACCTCACCACACATAGAATGTTTAATAAAAAATCAGAATTATTACCCTTATAATTAGAAAGATGACCTACTGAAAAGGTATTATAAGTAGCATGGTCAGAAAAGCATCAGAGTAAACCTGATATCATGAAGGAATCTCTCTTGGCACAAGAATACCAGGAGTTGGGTCCTTCTCTTCCATCAATCACTTTCTCACCTTGGGCAACTTACTCCATCTATATAATTCCATAAAATGTCTACAAGCATGATAAAAATAAAACCTTCATTGCTAGGCTATTCTGTTGGATATTTTAAAAAGATTATGTGTGGGAAAATGCTATGCAAACTGTAAAATGCTTATGCAAAAAGCAGTTATATTACGTCTGCTTTTAACACTAATTATTGTGTTTCTATATGACAGTAAATCATTAAATCTTTTTTCATTGTGAAATGTAGCATACAAGAAATGTATATAAAATAGATGTATATTTTAAAGGATAGCAATTATAAAAACACATGATTTAAGATAAAAGTTTATTTATTTTTGACATTTCCTTTTGCCCTTCCTGATACCTCTTCACACACTCCCAAACTCCAAAATGTAACCAATTCTCTATATTTTGTGATAATCATCATCTTGTTTGTCTTTATAGATTTCCTATACTTATATGTACCCTCAAATATATGTCTCGAATTGTCTTGTTTAGAGTTCAGGGACTCTTTAATTGGTTAGCTTGGGCTTTCTCACAACATGGCAATGAGATTCAAAAAAGGAACATTCCAGAAGAAAAAATCCCAATGTGTATGCGTTTATCAAGCCTTGTTTGCCTCATGCTTGCAGATGTCTTATTGGCCAATCCCAGAGTCAATGGGACACATTACTTCACGAGGACATGGATTCCAGGAGGTGTGATTCACTGGGAATCAACAAGGCAATAGTCTGCCCACAGGTCTAGGCAAGTAGAGTGACAGTGTCAAGGAAATATTTATCCAAATGGTGGCTGCCCAAATGTCAAGCTAAAAATTTCTTATCAAGTCTTTTTTACTTAGGAAATTCCTCCAGTCTCAGATAGATAGGAGAAGATCTAAGAAATGGAATATAAATTCTGAGTAGTATTAATTAAACTGAAATATTGATTCACAACCAGATTCTCGTACCAGAGCTTCTTAAATTCCTCCAAAATCCTCTGTGGAATGTGGAGCTAAATATAGATTTGAAAAAGAGAGTTAGAGATTTACTTATGCTACTCACCTAGCGGAGAAAAAGGAAGGCAGAGGTTAGGAACCAGGGGGTTCCATGTTTACCTCTTAGTTATGATCCACCTTCAAAATGTAACTCATATCTACCTGAGGAGGAACACATTTAGTAAGATGAGGGGATTTTTGATGACTATTCTGAAGAAACACTTGAAATCCTGGATTTTGGGGGGTTTTTTGTTTCCTTCCTTTAGAAATAGCAATAATGATAAACTCGTTCCCAATATCAAAGCTGTTTTTCTATAATAAACTTACACAGACAAAAGCTCTAATGCTCAGTGAGATTGAGGAGAACCGAAGGGTTCCTCCTGGAGAAGAAGTAACTGGATGAGTGCCCATGGCAACCTGACTTCAAGACCGTGGAATACCCATGAAATCAGAACTGAGAGAACAGCTGTTGGATCTAGTATATTTAGCACAACTAATCAAACCAAGGTAGCAGCTGGTATAAGCTATAAAGTGAAGAGATAAACTGCAGTGACAGACTCTGAAACTGTGATCCACAGACACGTAGAAATGACTGTGTTTGTGTCTGAGCATTGCAGACAGGGCAGTGTTCAGTCAGTAATTTTTGCAGCTATGGACATCTAACCTGTCTTCAAAAATGAAATATGATTGGTAGAAAAATTGTATTATCTGAGAAACAAGTATAGCTCAAATCCAAGTGTCTAATTGACTATAGACACTGATATTCTCTCATTCATTCCTTGGATGGGTTTATTTTTTTCAGGTATCAGGTGTTTCCATAAGAATTATGAATGCTAAAAGAAATGCCATCAGAGAAGGAATTATGGAAGACATATGGTGTTGAAGAGATTTCAGTATTCAGTGGGATGGTCTGAAATTATTATAAGCATGAAGTTCATAAAATCAAATAATAGCGCTGTAGATTATTTATAAAAATACAGGATGCAAAAGCATATGAACAGATGTTTCAACTATTAATAACAGAAAAAATAAAGGAAATTAAAACATGAAATTTATAATCATGAGTGCACATTTTTAAATATATTTTTTAAATTTGTGAAAAATGCACGTTTACTGGTTTTTTTAAAGTTCATATCACAATTTTGCTATATTTTTAAAAATCCAATTTTTCAGTTGCATTATAGAATGTATGTCTCTGGTTTGTTACTTCTATGTTTATAAATTATGACAGTATGTCTGTAACATGTCAAATACAGCCATGTACCTCATAATGGAGTTCTGGTCAATGATGGACCACACATCTGACAGTTGGACATCACAGAGCCTAGGTGTGTGGTAGACTATACCATCGAGGTTTGTGCAAATACACCTATAATGTTTGCACAACAACAAGATCACCTAACGGTGCAAGTCTCAGGATGTATCCCCATGATTAAGCAGTGCGTGACTGCACATACCAAAGCTTTCCTAGAGTAGGGAAAAAGATTATGCCTCTCATAAAGGTTATACTCTCATAAAATGAATACCAAAAGTGTCACAATGAGCTACCAGCACCTGCACCATAACCGGATTCAAGCAATTCCTTTTATAACCTAGTTTTTGCTAATTTCACTGTGGTTTCCATAGAGAAGGAATATTTTAAAAAATGAGCCACATTTCAACAACCTGCGTGATACATATGAAGCCTATGTAGTGCATAATTGTAGCACTCACTCATGTCAGACTGTGCTCCAAGCTCAGACTCTGGTTGCTCTCCTCTCCCCCAGTGGCAGTAGGACTCTATCCCCACACAACCCTTCCAGAAAAGATCATGAACTTCTGATGATTCGAATCGCCAAGGCGATAAGTGTCGTATGGGGAGGTCTAGGTCACTGAACGAAAGTGATCCAACTCTAGCAATGACGGCTCTCACGAGCACTCCAGTTGTGAAGAAGTTGGGTTTGCAGTGTGAAAACTATTCCCTTTCGTTGCTCTGTGAAGTCGCCTCCAGAAGGGTTAGAGAGAAAATGGGGGGAGGCCCTCCCTTCAGTCTCAGCTTGGATGAGTTGGGTTAAGTCAAGCATTTTGCTCATGACTTATTTCAGATTCTTCAGCTAAGATTACGAGAATACAACAAATCCTCAATGGTGAAAAATATCATCTGTAAAATATTGTATTAGCATCAGTAACTAGCTACTGTTAAAGTTATTAATGTTATTAATAATATATCATGTAAAATTATAGGTGTCTTACAATATTATATTTGTATAACGGTTTTTGTTATTGATATTATTAGTATTTAATTATAAAATAGTCATAATAAATAACTTTTCTAAGGGACTAGACAAAAAATAAAAAATAAAAATAAATAATTCCTTTATTTCTTTTCCTCAGAAATACCAATTCTGCATCTTAATAAAAATGCAGTGTGTCACATTTTGAAAAGCAGACATTGGGTTTAAATAGAAAATGTGTGACACATGCATTCTTGTTTCAATCTCTTCATCTCTTTATCTGCATCCGATATGTCAAATTATCAAGGAACTCTTCAGACAAAGAATAGGACATATGAATGAAATAAGTGTTCATAAGCTTTCATCTTTCATAAATTGCCATAAAGCATAAAGATAAGATCCAGGAAAGACTGATATTTAAAAGTTTCTGTGTATAGAATGACTTTTCTGTTCTTGCCATTGTTCTTTCACATTTTCTCTCTTCAAATTCTGGCAGGTATGTGATATCCTATACAGCAGCTTTTGAGGACAGACTTGAATGATAAAAATTTGCAGCTGATACTCAAAAACTGACAAGGATTTATTTTCAGTTTATTTAGCCCAGACACAGTCAAAATTAAGCCAGTTGTTGTTAGAGATATAAGATGAAAAAAAGATGTGGGTCATAGTTAATCTATGTAATTTCAACAAATTGTAATTTTATTAACATTACTGTGGAACATGTTAAAATATAGTAACCAGAAACTTAATTGATGTATTGAAACCAATAGAAGATAACATACAAAGAAACTCTCTGACCAAAACATATTTTAAAAAAAATTTTCTCTCCAAATCAAAATTTCAAAATTATTGGTGCTTTAAAAAGGTTTTTTCTTTACTCAAAGTGATTTCAAATAGATAGTCCAAACAAATAATTATTTAAAGATTATTTCAGTAGAGACGGAGGGAGTTAAAGAAAAATCATTTAAGCAAGAATCGGCCTCATCTCCTAGCTCTAGAGCTTGAATTGTACCCCAAACAGGTGTCTCCATGAGTCAAGGGCCTGTCCTTTTACCCTGTGCTTTCGGCTGCATTCTTTGGAGGGTGGAGACCAAAAATTAGAGGTGGAGGTGGCCTACTCTGGCTGGTGAGGCAGGTCTTGTTAGGCCAGGGCACTTCTCTGGGAAAGGAAGCAGCTGTAAGTGAGTAGCAGCCAGCACTCAACAGCATCTAGTAAATGCGGCACGGTCTGGAAAAGGGGCAGAAGGATGCTGAGAGCATCCTCACCCAGGAGGAGTATCAAAATGATAAGCAATCTTTCCTTCATCACTCTGTCCAATGAGAGATAAAGTGTCCAGTCTTCAATGAGACCTATTGAGGCAGCATTTCATGAAATTTTCTCCTAAAGTCATCTTCTGGTCATTCCATGTCTCACGGTGATGATTTATTTAATCCTTTATAAACAATTTACATTCTTCCATAAGTGTATTTGTTAAGTGTATTTGTTAATACCTATTATGTGCTTTTCTATAAATTATCATTTCAGTGTGATCTTCTGATAATTTGTATATTTCAATGACATATATTATAGTGACTATAGTAGAGCTGTCACACGATGTTACACAGTAAAAATTCCAGTGTATTTCAATTTTATTACAGAACTTTCTGATATTTCGGACTTCTTTTTTAAAACCATCTTTTCTTTATCTGATATTGCTTTAGGAGTTAAGTTCTATATGAGTAAGGCAAGCAATGCCACCAGAACAGATTGTTGTATCACTTCAGAGACTACGACTTGGGAAGAAAGCATAAAAATATGTCAAAGATCCATTTCCTCATCTGACTTCTTTCTTTTTAAAGAAAACCCCCAGAAGAATAAAATATGCCAATGAACACCAAAAGACTTTTTTTAACCTTATCTCAACATTTTTATTAAATAAGATCATTTTCCACATAGACATTTAGATTTGAACTAACAAAATTGAATTGCCTTAGAAATATTAAAAGAGAAAAAGAATAAAATGTCAATGTATTTCCTTCATAATAGACATAAATGAAAAACATTTTAGGATAGCTAAAGCCTTCATCTATGACAGAGAGAATGTACAAAAGCCAACTCCAGCCACCAGTGCCTTGGACTCTAGAATAATTGTCACTAAGAATTTTTCAATAGTACCTCATTCCAGAGCCTTTGGAAGTGACCAATGTACTTTAAAGTAATAGGTCACCTTAGTAAGTCCAGGCATTTAGCAGGTCACTTCAAAAAGCAATAATAATACTGACAAGGTAACATATAACTAAAGCTTTGATGACATTGAATTCTATCACTCGTCTGAACATTTTTCATTTAAACTGTAAAACTCAATCTATATAAAAATTAATGCCACAACAAAAATATAGTAGAAAAGAGAGTTCAAAATTAATAGCAAGAGTTGACTATTTTCTATAGAATAAAACAGATCATTTTAGACTTAAAGAATTGTTCTCTACCAATTCACCATGAGTAATATTGAGCTGTCCTTTACATCCAATGTTCTGGTGGTATATATCCAACATCATAAGGATATTTAAGGCATTTATTTATTTTTCTCAACCTGAAAAGACTTTCATTAAAGTCTGTTATTTAGAAAACAATCTTCGGCTACAGAATCAGGTAAAACTACATATAAAACATTATGCTGCACTTAAGACCAGACCTAACATAACACTTGGAAATATGAAATTAGCATAGCTCAAAAAAAAGAATGTAAGATTAATCATAATTGCTAACATTTTGCATGGAATTAATTAATAAAATGAGTACTTGTCATCATTGAGCTTAAACCTATCATAGAACTTGAGCTATCATAGATTTTAAATAAATGTTAGACAAATAATTATAATAAAAATAAAACTACAGCAGTAAATATTCCAAAAGGAGAATATAAAGCACATTGGGACATACATCACAGGTGACTAAGTTTACCACAGAAAAACTTACTGAGGAAATGAGTTTTTCTTCTTCATTTCTCAAATAGAATGCTACTGCAATAGACACGAGAAAAATAAATTTTAATAAAAAGTAATACTTGAGGAGATTTAAGGATACAAAATTTTTTCACTCTTCAACAATTAGAACTGAACCAACCATTACTTAATCTTTGCTGGTGCATTTTTACCATAATTATTAACTTCAAGAAGTATATTTGAAACTTTCCTTGTTCTCAGAGCTGTAATAATTTCTACATACACCAAAACATGCATTTAGCAAGCATTTAGGCATGTTGAAATCATATATTTTATGATTCACCTCCTACTATTTTATGAAATATTTGAAAGAAGATACCAAATTGTATCACTGTTTTGCCACTTTTAATATAGTGCCTAGAAAATAAAGTAATTCATAAAATGTGTATTTACATTTATCAATTTTTTCTTTACATAGCTAAGTGCTACTTAATGTAGCTATACTTAAGAACGCAGGAGGAGCAAATACAAATTATAGAGAGCAAACATTTCTCAAGGATAATAAAATACAAAAGAAATAGAGAAATTTTTTAATTTTAACATCTTTGTCCCTAGAATTTCGCAAATACTTTTTTCATTCAACAGTGATTGATTTTCACTGGCAATGTCTTCCTTGGAATCACTCATCTTTTTGATGATTTGCTAGGTGAAATTGTTATTTACTCCACTTGTGCAGTCAATCAGCAACGCTCATTCCTCACCTAAATCATAACTAGCACATTACCATTTCCATAGAAAATATTAATCAGCAGCTATTCTACTATGTTGCCTGAATACCAGGAGCTAAATTGTGCTAATTTACGATGCACATTAATTAAGTAGAACTCTCCAGAGACTGTTAATATATGGAAGTCACACTTCTGCTTTTACTGATCATACGTTAAATTGTATTAAGGTCAGAAACACCCCTTAAATAAATAAATGAAAGTTTACTCTGCTTGAATAATTTCAATTTAGAAATTAAGGTGTTAACATGGCCTGTGAGTCACTGCCTATCTTTTCCAAATAAGCTCTTGTGATGGAGGTAGGATGCACTAGCTTTATATTTTACTGTCCTCTGGCTGATAAAACTTGCTGCCAGAAGAGATTATTTAACATTTGACATATGTTAATTAATGTACTTTATTAAAATGTGTTATTGTTACCTTTATTCATTCTCAGTACTTAATTCACTGCCGTAAGGGATATAATAAAACGATTAGTGCTTTCCGAACGGTCATCAAAATCTCACGTCGCCGAGTTAGATTTTAAATAGTAGGGTTTCTCCATTCAGCTCTGGCTGCTTAAATAATGTTCTTTTAGATATGTGGCAAACTGTAATATAAAATTTTATTATATCAAGTGAATAAAGGAAATTCATTTACAAAATATAAGAGGTTTATAGTAGTAGACCAATTAATAGACTTAAAATAGTCTGTGTTAAATCATTAAATCTCGTAAATTTACAATGCTTGGGAAAATCATTTAAGTTGGTTGTATATACATTTAGACACACAATAGATCATTTTTAATTGATGTAGTTTATTCCTTCTATAAAATGTGCTGACTAATGCCCAGAGTATGCTGAGAACTTCCTATAAATGGGCTACTCTTAAGTACTTTCATGTACATCTGTTCCCACCAGGTAAATGATTGTGGGTCTAAAGGTCTACTAAGGGTCAACTGTATGAGCTCCTAATCCTTTTATATCAGTCAGGGTAAATTGAGGAGCATTTTAGAAAGAAGTTAACTCCCAAATCTCAGCAGCATAACTCAAAAGTTTGGGGTTTATTTATGTAACATCTGCTGTGATGCTTTCAGTCAGCTGTCTTCCATCAAGAATCTAGAATGCTTCCATTAAAATATCACAAGTTGCCATCATGTCATTTGTGTTGTCTTTTCAAAATATATCTTTAATGTTTTAGGCACAAGGGAAGAGAGAATATGGAAAACAAATAGATTTTCTATGCTTCCTACAGGAGTATACATACCGTCTCTTAAAACTGTTATTCAGAGCTGGTCATATAGTTCCAAACAAAATGCAAGGTAAATTGTGATGTGCAGAGGAATACATAACTATTTAGTGAGCATTAAATGTTTCTTCTATCGTCATTATGTAATTTAATCAAATTTTAAGAAATATATTAAATGGGGTGAAAAAAATTGATACAGCTATCAAAACATAACCACTTTGGAACACCTCGATAGATTTTAATTGATTAAAAAAGCATACTATCCAATTGTCAGTAAGATTTATGAAAAAATAAAGAGTAAGGAAAAGGCACTAAAACTGAAAGATTCCTTGTGAGTGATTTTAACTTACCCTTAAACTTTTTAAAAAGTAGATAATTATAATGGATGCATTATAATTGTCTCTGCAAATTGTATGAAAAATAAGAAATTCATAATCAGACTCAAATAGACTCATAGCAAAAGAAAGGGTCTTAATCTTAATTCATATTTGTAAATGAATACAATGGAAGTTAAGATAAAATTTTAACTTACATACACTTTTAAAGAATAGCAGTATCTATGTGGGGTCGAATTCACTTTTAAAGCTTGTGACTTCGATCAAGTTATTTAATTTTCCCATGGCTGTTTTTCATCTGTAAAATACGTTAAAAATACTACACATCTCTTGGAATTGTGAGGAATAAAGGAAAAATATATGGAAAGTGGTTAAGCACATAAAAATCGCTGCATGATTGCTAGCTATCATTAGTATCATCATAATTTTAACTGACATTTAATTAACAAGCCAAAATTCTAGTATGATTTCCATTGGAGAATAAACCTATTTCTAAAGTTTAAAAGATATTTAGCTTTACTGTATTTTAATGTATATCTATTTTAAAAGTTAGCAGTCTTATGGACTTATTTTAAATTTAATAAAATTAATTTTATTAAAAGAATATTATTAAGCATATTTAATCTTAAAAGCTTGATTGATTTATTAACTTTCTTAGCACATTGTTTTTTCATCATTCTAATGGGTGAATTCCAAGTAAGTGAAGCCATGTGCAATAAGGTTTTATTTCAACTCCAAAAACTTATATATATAAAGGCATATAATCATATACCGATATCAACCCAACTGTTAATATTTGTGAAGAATTTGGCTGTCAGTACTAAATAAACCTGAAGGGATATAAATGAATAAGACTTTAGAAATAATTATTTGAATATTCAAATCATTAATCATACATTCCTAATAGTATGCCATACTTTTAGATGTTTATTTTTCTGAGTGCTCTAGTTTTCTATCTTAATTCTAGAATTTAAAGAATGGGCTATACGAAATCATGAGATACTCTGTTACGTGTTTAAAATAAATTTATATATTACAAGTAACTTCGAATAGGTCTTATTAACAGATATTACCACCAAGAGATACATAAGTATACAATTTCTATTATAAAATTGTTCTGCATACACAAAATTTTCGTTAGTTCAATGCCCAGAAGGATGTACATTCTAAATAAAATTCAAAATTCATTTTCTTTTAGTTTTCTGTTCTTTTTATTTTTTGGATTATGAGTGCAAAGATAGGTAAAATCTAATTTTGAAAATATTTAGAATAAAAATTGAAAAGACATAAAAGAACATACAGATTTGAATTTATTTTCCTCTTCTTTATAGCAAAATTATATGAAATTTTAATTGTAAACATAATTTGTCCGTGACCTTCCTGGGTCTTCCAACAACTCTCCCCATTATCAAGGAAATCAATCTACCAATTTTACTTTTTCTCCACTTTCTATTTAAATGCTAACATTAACCAATCAAGTCAATTTGAACGTATTCCAATTTCACCTAGAAAGAGGATCATTTGAATTTCAAATATTTAAAATACATTGTCACAAAAAAATATTATTTTGATCTCAGTTGATACTTGGGTCTGAACCAAACATCCTGCCAGGAAGAGATAGGACTTTTAGTCCATATCTTTGATGAAAGCCTCTTATTTTTTAGTGTGAGGGAAAATACTCATTTCTAGGAGAGATGGACTGTACAACCGAGATCAGAGCCTCTCTTAATGCTTGGAGTTTGTGGTTGCAAATTCATAGCTTCTATAACATTGATGGGAAATTTTGCATTGGAAATACCGCACGGCAGTTTCATAATCCAACCAATGAAGTTTGTTTGAAAATAAATTATGTTAGCACAACTTTCCAGAAAACTTCTTGCATATGGCTCATCGTGCCAAATAGATTTAAGCAGACCAGCTGCTTCCTGAGTAGGGCTCCCAGGTCCTCTGAATAGATCTGTTCCCAGTGGTTAGGAGAGCTCTCTTTTATTGTTTCTGACAGGCATAGAAGGCTGGTCACAGGTGTGGAAGACAATTTTATATTAAAAAGAAAAGAAAAAGAAATATCCAAATTTTGGCTGACATTTTGATTATATTTTCATAGACATCGGAGTAAATGAAATTAAAGTTGCAATTAAAGAAATGAGACATCTGAAAGTATTTTTTATATTGTCATCAGTGGGAAACCTTTTTTGTTTTAAATATATACCTTTGTTGTGGTTTCACTGTCTATGACCTACACAGCACTTTCACGTGCATTAAAAGGCATTAATCAATTGTTAACCCTTTGCATATATTTGCTAATTTAGTTCATAGGGAACAACTCATATATGACATTCAATGCGTAGTAGGAACAAAAATGATACCCAGTGGTATAATACTTATTATTAAGCCATGTGATGTATTAATTTGGTGGTTTTGGAATTCTGACATATTCCTTCAAAGTGGATATTAGAGTAAAGCAGGAAGCACAGTAGGTGGGTTGAGTAAACACTTTCATCATGAAATCACATTTTAATTATTCAAAGGGTTTTCTTCTGGGTACCACTGGCTTCCTTTATAGTTCTTTTAGAAGGACTTATTTGTCTTTATATAATCTTTCATTTTGATAAAAAAATTATTTATTATTCAGATCTAGCACTTTATTTTAATAAGTTTTACTATGCGGTTCTTCTCAGTTCTAATAATTCTCTTAAGTATTCATTATTCTCTTACTGTCTATCCTACAGAGTCTTACAAAATTTTATTTGTGTATCAAAATAATTTGACCCTTCTCTAATGTTTAATTTCCATTTTCTTCCATGAGATTTCAGAGTCCTCACAATCTAGCCATTTTTAAATATCTCAAAAAGAGCTGAAACATAGAAAAGGAGCTTATTAGAATAAGATATAATTTTGCTACCCATTAAAAGTAGCTGTCACATGCAAATTTTACATACTGTAGAGATTCTAAGCATAAATATAAAAACTCAAAAACATAAACTCCCATAAAGGTGTTAAATATTTGTCACTAACAATTGTTCACAGTCCATATTACAGTTTAAAAATTAGAGACAGGATTTTTGCATAATTATAGATGCCAGAACACTCACAGTTGAAGCTGTCTCGTGGAAATCATATTCTGATGAACATTGTGATAAATCTACATATTACATGCACAATTTTTTTCTAATATCTCACTTTGGCATGAGAGATTTTGGAACTGTACAAATAGGATAAAGGGAATAAGTCACCTCTGTTCTTTTGTCACCAAATCTATCCATAGGTTACTCTTCCCTTCACTAAAATTTGCATTGACCATCACAATGTTAATTAACGCAAAATTTATTTTCTTCCCTTCTGGATGCCGAATACATCAAATGTAATGCAGATAGCAGCGTGTAAGCATGAATTTAGTTCAAAGGCATTGTCAGCATGCTAGGAAAACCAAGAAGTTTTTAAAAATATTGCTTCCTTAATGTTTTGATTTTCAAGGTGATTCTATATCCATGACAGCCTGACCAAGATTTATTTTTAGAAGACGTTTGTTATTTAACATATATTGTATTCAAATTCTGAAATTTTCAATATTTGTAGAATGCAGGAGAAAATACATTAATACTCAATATCAACACTCTATTTATATGGATATAAATAAATTATAAAAAACCATATTCGTTTTTAGAAGGTAAAAAAATGGTAATGGATTGTAAAATCTTCAGTTTAGAAAAAAAAAATGTGGATAAAGAAATGCTAATGATAAAGGAAAGTTACCAATGACAAAAATAAAATGTATATAAAACCATAGTCTCAATGTTACTTTTAGTAACATTATTTGGTATAATTGGAAGACTTGACTTCTCTTTCTAGTAAGACCAGAAAATTTTTTTTTTGCATTCAATATTTTTGTTGTTGTTGTTGTCATTGTTGTTGTTTTAAGGGAGAGGTGGTGAAAGGAACATTATTGCACATGATATCACTGATAGAGGAAAATGACCTGATGACTATCATAATTCAAGATTAGGGAAAAAAAACATGATCACTGAGAAAATTAAGTTACTATTATTTCCTATTTCTGGCAGAAGTTATTGGATAAATTCAGTTATTAGGTAAACTTAATCAAATGTTAGATGAGTCTAATTTATTCCATAAAGCTCTGAAAAAAGTACAAACCGATAATTTTATTTCAGAAACTTATAAATCTCTTTTTTGAAGCTTTTAATATATTAGTAAATCACTCACGAAGACTTATAGGATTACCTTAAGAGAAAAACTGAAATACTGTTTGGGCACAAACTTTGAGTTCCTCTTGACTCTTTGATAACTCATGACACTTCCCTCTGTTTTTTGACACTTGCTGATTTGCACTGTCCCACAAAAACTAAAATATTGTAACTACGGATAAGGGCAAAATATGGGAGTTTTTGATGCTTCGTTGTTGTGATTTTAATCTTAAACTGGGAAGACAAGCAGCCTTTCTGATGGTAAACACAAAAATAATTTACAAGTTTTTCTTCAGGGTCACAATTACAGAGGTTTAAACTGTACAAGTAAGCAAGCATCCTGGATTCTCTATCTCTTATCTAACCAAAAATGCTTTAAACAATAAAGGCAATACTTAGGACCACATATGTCCCACAAAATATCGCCTTCGTTAAATTTGACTTACGTTATTGTATATGATAACAAAAATTATGAATAATTTCAAAGAAGGGTTTCCTACATATGAAACTTAGGCTTCTTTAAGGAGAATCGTACGCCAAAATAAATTATGTGCCTTCGCCAAAATCTACTTAGTACAATGACATCGAATTACCAGTCAATATTTATCAATTCATATCCTCTTCTTCAAAGATTCCCCAGATGATATCAATAAACTAAAAGAAAATTGTCAAAAGTAGCATTCTTCTGAAAGTTGTGTTTTGACAATTTTCTCCCAAGAAACTTTAGTTATGTTTTGTTTTTCTACAAACACCAGCAGACCAGTTGTCTTCATTAACAACATATATTTTTCTTTCTTAAACTGAAATATCAGGGATTATAACATTTTTTTAGAGTAAACAATCTTATTTTAGTCCATTTAAAAATAATAGAAATATGTATCAAAATGGACATGGCAAGAGTCATGTTCGCTGTACCTCTATGGAGAATTGGCAGTGCTGGTTTATCCTGGAATATTACGAATAGATGTATCCCAGCTTATTATTATGCAAAAACATACAACCCTAATCTAATCATGAGAAAAACATCAAACTCATCCCACTTCCGAGACAGCCAACATAACCCTGTCTATTACTCCTCAAAATTGTCAAGATCATCAAAAATGAGAAATCTGAACAACTGTCACAGCTAAGAGGAGCTTAAGAAGTCATGTAAACTAAATGCAATGTGGTCTCTTGAATGAGGAGGACATTAAGTAAAAATTAAGAAATCTGAATAAATCCTGTACTTTAATTAATAATAAGTTACCAAAGTTGGTTCATTAATTGTAACAAATGTATCATACTAAAGTAAGGTGCTAATCCTGGGAGAAACTGAGTCTAAGGCATGTGGGAACTGTGTACTATCTTTGCAATTTTTCTGTCAGTCTGAAACTGATCTGAAATAAAAATTTTACTAAAAAACAAAGAACGTGTAAGCATACACTTACCATTTCCCAACTAGAATGACAGTCTACGTTTATGCAAAACAATCTATTTGAGAATGTTTAAAGTGGCTTTATCTGTTATTGTCACAAACTTGAGAGACCCTGAAAGGACTTTGACTTGGAAATTGACAAATCAAAAATTCATATAGTGAAAAAGTACTCAGCGATCACAAGAAACAAGCAACTGATAAACCAACAACCTAAATGAAGCTCACATGTATCATGCTTATAGAGAAGAGACAGACGTGAAAGGCTACCTAGTGTATTTCCATTTATTTTGACATCCTTGCAAAGACAAAATTGCCAGGGCAGAAAATAAATCATTGGTTACCTGGAGGTGGTGAGGAGGGTTTTACCAATAAGAAGTTAGAGGAACTTTTTTTGTTATTAGAACTGTTCTATATTTTGATTGTATTTTGTGGTTATATAAATGATACGTATTTTTTTTTCTCACAGAACAGTTCACTAAAAAGGATGAATTTTGCTATATGTAAACTATGCCTTAATAAAAAAAAATCCTGAAAGAAAATTATGAGCCACAACATAATATGTCACCTTCTATATTATGACACAAAAATAATCTTTTGACTAATTACATGAAAAGGCTAAATACTATTAGTCGGATCTATAGCGCCTTAACAATAAGGAGTAGCCGTGACAACTGTGAGCCAATTTAACTATGGGGACAGCTCATGGAGAGAATAGAGAACCCCATGTGTTGGGTAACTCCCTCAGTGCATGGTGTAACTTATTTACCAACTTAAGGATCAACATGTGCTTGTGAGGTCATTAGAAGGGATCTTTCAGGCCACGCTTTTACATCCATGCTTAGAACTGAGCACTAGAGAAGGAGGTTAAGCACGAGGAGCCAAGAAAATCCAAGAGGCTGTAACAGAGTGGAGAGTTATACCATCTTTCATGGTTAGCCACAAAATAATAATATTGTTGGGGTAAAGGATGAAGTGTCCCAATTTAATTTTCTGTATAAAATCACTTTTGCCAGAACATAAATAGTTCCTCTAAATATTATCTAGTAAAATCTAAAGAATATTGATCCAACTCAAAATTCTATTATAACTTGTTTGTAAGCTCTTATGAAATATTTTCCTGTAAAGAGCAAAAAAAAAAAAATCGTTTCGTTAATTTTTAAAACACTTCAGAGGTGCACAAGCCCTTGAAAGCAAAGATTCACAATCAAAGTATAATATATTTAATAATGCCTTGTTAATTTATACAATTCAAAAAAGCATAAGAAATAAAATTATAAACCCACCAGTCAAACAGAAGAATGGTCTCAAAGCATTATTTAAAATTCAAAAGCAGTTTAAAATGGCAATAGTTTTGTAGAGCTCATTAGATCACAGAATTTGTTTTAAAGGAATTTAAACTCAGGTATGATTATTATTAAGAAGAAAATGAAGAAAGTTAAACTACTGGCCCTAAGAGGTTAATAATTTATCAGCCCAATCTCTTAGAAATAAATTAATTTATTAAATAAAAGTTGAGTGATTTTGATTACAATTGGAATCAAAGAAAATTTTAAATTAAAATGGAATAATTGAAGAGAAACAAAGCAAAGTAATTAGAATTGAAATTCCAAAGCACCAGTAGCTATTGTTCACTCGATAATTCATATGTGATAACTACAGTATTGTCAGTTGAAATCCTATCTTGACATTAAGTAGTATACTAACATGCCAGGCATTGATTAAGAATTCTGTATAGTTTGCTCATTTAATCCTCAAAGCAAGAAAATAAGGTAGATTCTCTTACTACTATCTCAGTTTTAGAGATGGGAATATCAACCTGTTAAGTCTTAACCTGGATCCTGATATTGAAACTGTATACTATATAATCCTATCACATAAGAAATGCTTGACTAAATTTGTGTATTGAACCCTCTGGAGCAGATTACAATCCTGCTTTCCTTAGAATAGTAAGTGTGAAATATTTTTTCCATTTTTCAAATATTTTTTGTTTATATTTTATTTTCTATTAAATTTATTGGGGTAACATTGGTTGATAAAATTATACCGGTTTCAAGTATACAATTCAATGACATGTCATATGTATACTGTATTGTGCATTCAATCTTCATCGTGTTTTCTATTTCATTAAAGTTTTGCTTAGATCTTTATTGTCAAAGAGAGAGTACAGAATATTTGGATTTATTCTATTAGTGTTTCTTTATAATACCTAAAGTTAGGTGCTTTGCTCATCAATCTTCAGCCTTTCTTCTATGAAATGCTATAAATTTAATCATTTAAGACTATAAATTTTCATCTAAGCACCACTTTATTTGCATCCCACAAGTATGACAAGGGGAATTATGTCACTGATTTCTAAACATTTTCTAATTACCACTACAGTTTCTTACTTGGCCCAGGAGTTGTTGATCACTGGCTTGTTGCTTTGTAAATTGTAAAACTTATTATTTTCCTACTTATCTTTGTTTGTTTTTAACTTCAGTGTATTGTAATCATAGAACATTTTCATCTCTTTGAAATTATTTGAAACTTGCTCTATGTCCTAGGATGCAGTCAATTCTCACACATACTTCATGTTATATGTTCGTACAATAGATCTAGTTTGTTTACTGGGTTTCTCAGATCTTCTACAACTCTACTGATAATTTTGGTCTCCTTTGTTCTACCAATTATTAAGAGAATGTGGCAAAAATCCCCCCAAGTGATGGTGGATTGTCTATTTCTACTTGTTCTATTGACAAATTTTGCTATATATGAGTAGGCTATGTTTTTAGGTGCATTAACTTGCTATATGTTTCTGATAAGTTGAAACTTATTATTTTGCACTGACTTGTCTCCAGTAATGCTTTTAGACCAAAAAGACATTTTTTTCTTATATTAATATCAACATTCTTTGACATGTTATTTATTAGCATTTGCTTTATATGTTTTTTCGATTTACCCATTTAGGTTTACCAATATTCTTGCTACTTTATTTGCTTGTCGTTCCATTTTTTCTTTTCAGATCTTCCATATAAAATCACTTTTATTTCTGCTTTAAGCAAATCCCTTAGTATTTCCCTTAGAGAGGATCTGTGGTGGTAAACACTCAACATTTTCTTGATCTAAAATGTCTTTATACTGT
Source organism: Pteropus medius (assembly GCF_902729225.1). Classification (NCBI taxonomy): domain Eukaryota; kingdom Metazoa; phylum Chordata; class Mammalia; order Chiroptera; family Pteropodidae; genus Pteropus; species Pteropus medius. The sequence continues at coordinate 18,785,730 of NW_024351073.1, read as the reverse complement.
TCTCATTTGTGATCGATATTTTCAGTTGATATACAGCTCTTATTGCTATTTTTTTCATCCTCTAAGCACATTATAACTTTTGTTTGTTTGTTTGTTTTGTTTTGTTTCGGTAGTTAAGAAGTCAGCTCTCATGATAATTCTCATGTCTATCTTTGGCTCCAGAAGCTTTTAAAATCTTAGTTCTCTCATCGATGATCTAAATTTCCATTGTGATATACTTAGGTGAAGTATTCTCTTTACTTATGCTGCTTATTATTCTTGAGCTTCTAAAAATGTGTTTACTATTTTATATAATCAGTTCTGGAAAATTCTGAGTCCCTCATCTAAATTTGCCTCTTTCCCACTCATTTCTTGCGGAACATTGATTAGATATGTGATATTTCTTCTCACATTAATTTTCAATTTTCTTGAAATCTTTTTTATCTCTTTACTTCTCTGTGTTGTATTCTGTGTAATTTATTTAGATTTATCTTTACTCACTGATGTGATCTTCAGATATTCCTAATTTGCTTTCAAACCTGCCCAATAACTATTGATTTCTCTTCATCTATTTTTCTCTTTAGAATCCTTTCAAATCTACTTGCTTTTATATAGCTCTTATTATAAACATACTTTCAATAACTCTTATTTTTTTAAATACTTTAATATGATTATTTGATATTTCAGTTGGTAATTCTAATAACCGACGTTATTATGAACCTCATTCTATTTTCTACTTATCTTCTGCTCCTGAATAATACTTTTTTCTCGGTCTCTCTCTTATGTGTTTTATGATTTGTGACTGTGAGTTTAATTTCATGGAACTTTTCCATGGAAATTATTTGAAGGTAGTTTCGAAATATAGTTTCTGCAGAAAATGCTTGGTTTTGCTCCTGTCAGGCATTTAGAGACATTACTTGGCACAGAGTAAATTAAATTTTGACTCTGAGGTGTTTCAGATTAACCAAGTTCTATGAATTTATGATGCACATCTGCAAAACCAATTGTGGTTATATGTTTTTAAGATTTTTCTTTTTCTATTCACTCAGAGTTAATTTCTTATATATTTTTAGATTATCGGATGAAGGAGAGGAAGACAAGTGGGTCTATTTTATTGTTTTCCCTTAGTATGATCACATTCTTTAAAACACATCTGATATGAAAAGCTAAGAACCCTATTTTTCTTGTTGACTTTTCTACAGTACAGGAAGAAAATTGCCTCTCAGGTCCATATTGTGGTAATCAATTTGCATCTAACTACTGGGTTACAACTATGCAGCTGTCAACAATGGGTCTCTTAAATACTGAAGGAAAAATTGATCTTTTAAATTACAATTTACAAGAGAAAAATCTCTCCCAACTCTAATCAAAAGTGACATTGACGACTATGAAAAAGTGAAGGTAATGTTGAAGGTGGGGCTTACTGGTAACCTCATTAATCCTTCATACACCATCAGGGTCTATTGGTACCAATTTATTTGTACAGAGTTTTTTTTTTAGCAGTTCTAACTATTCGTAAGTGTTGCTATTTTAAGCCTTTCATTCTTTGTCAGAAGGAATTAAGAGAAAAATAAGAAAAATGACTAATTTTTAAAAATCAAAGTCGTTTTACCTTGAAAATACAATATAAATCCATTAGACTGATTTTTATATATCTTACGTAAGTTATGGAGTCTCAGTGACATTTTCCTATATTTTAAAACATTATTTTATTATAATTCATTATTACTAATAAAAAGTTCTAACAATGATACAAAAGAATAAGAGAATAAGTAATCTTTAGAAGGATGGGAGAGTCTAGAGAGGTCAGGAAATACTAAAATAAATTATCTTTCAGTTTTTTTATTGCATTACCCAAAATATTACATCATCCTTCAAGAAGGTATTAAACAAATTGGAAACATCATTTTTGTAGTCTATTTTAAAATTTTATTCAACTTAATCGAGAATTTAAAATTTTTCCTATTGTACGTATAATGGCAGAGAGGGAAAAATGACCTGAGAAAACACATACTAATTTGAGATGAATCAGAGGATGAATAGAGTCAGAGAGCAACTATCTGGACACCAATCATGAAGGTCAAACTAATCGCATCGGTGAGTTCTCAGATTGAATGTTCAGATGATGCTGTACTAAAGGAATTTTCTCGAATTCAAGAACTGATGAATAAATACTTCATATCCAGGAACGTAAAGAAAACAGAGCATTCTCTCTGGTTAGAAAGGAGTTCATCTGACTTCGGTTAGATTTAGGATAACCACTGTCATGGGGAATGCTTTTTAAAATATCCAAATGTTTCTCCTATAAAATAAATTGTAGTTGAGTCATTGTTAACTATGCTGTCACTTCCAACAATTTAATTCTGAGTTAAAGTCATAATTTTGTAAATGCAGGAATTTCAGATTAATCTACAACATGCACAATGAGAGGGTAGAAAAGCACCATTTGCCAGTTTTGATATTTTCCTTATAAATTTATATATTTTCTCTGTTAAAGGATCCAATCTCATAGAGCCATAAAATAGAAAGCTCAATTTACACTAATGTGGATAACATATAAATAAGTACATTGAACCTTCAGGGAAGAATTGAAACTCCGCTGAATCTCTATTATTTGAAGCTCACAGAATGAATATTGGAGAAATAGAACTTTCTCTAACTCCATGACCCCCAGCTGACACTGTCTTTAAACAATTTTATTATATGTAATTCAGGGACAGAACCAAATAGAAGCACAGAACGTCTGTTTTGTATTTAGAAAATCATTGATAAATTCAGAGCATTGTTTAATAAAGGCTGTTGAAGCACATTCTGAGTACAAAGATTTCTAATTCTCCTAAATTGTCTCTTAAATCAGCTTCCTTGGAACTATTGCTGATTATCTGTTTTCATGCACCTCTAGAACTTAATGATGTTAGCAGAGGCCCTTGCCACATCCACAGAATTAAATGAATCCATAAGCAGAGCTTAGAGTTCACAGACAGATACATAACCAGCCCCTGCTGACCTGGGTTCTCCTCTCTCGACATGTATGTAGCCCCTCCCTGCCTTAGCCTTTGGTCATCTTTTCTGTCCATTCTCTCCCTGTAGTAGCATTTACCCATTTTCTTATCCACTGATGTCAGCTTTTTTATCTTAATTCACTCTTAGGTCATGAAATTTCCTCCTACCTTGATGGTTTTTCTTCTATGTTCTTGAAATATTTGACAAATTATACAAGATGGTATTGATGTTTCCACATGAGAGCTTTGAATGGATCCTCTTTGCTAGAGCTGAGATGGGTTCCTAAAGACAGTAGTTATAGAATTATCCTTCCTGCCTCATCTATCATGATGCCAAATCCTTGAATATATCCTGATGAAGTGCTCACTTCTCATTCAATAAGCATTTACTGAAAGATTTTATACCGAGGCAGTGTTAGACACAGTCTGCCCCTTGGGGACCTCAAAGCGCACTATAGTAGATCTAACTTTTGACAACATATAATGAATATTTTAAAAACACAGATTCCTGGTCCTTACACTGGGCACTTTAATCCCATAAAGCCAAAGGATCCCATAAGCTAAGAGAGGTGTATGGGAAATTGTACAGGAAAAATTACTCTGAGTGAATCTAATACTCATCTATATGTACAAATAAATAGGCAAACCAATAACGATGGAGACAATTATCCATGCTAAGGCTGTCTGCTCATGATCATAGAGGCATAAGAGGTTGGAGACTAACCCCAAATAAGTCTTGAACACTTCCTTTCCTGGTACTTAGCATGAGCTGAATTTTTTCATCATTAGCAGTGCCTCTAAACCAGGTGTCCCCAACCTCCAAGCTATAGACCGGTACTGGTCAGTGGCTTGTTAAGAACCGAGCCACACAGCAGGAGGCAAGCGAAGCTTCGTCTGTATTTGCAGCCACTCCCCAGCCCTAGCGTCACCACCCCAGCTCTGCCTCAGATCATTGGGCATTAGATTCTCAGAGGAGTATGGGTCCCCTGGTGCCAAAAAGGTTGGGGACCACTGCTTCAGACAACTTAGCAGGACATTGAGAGGGAACACATTGGAGAAGATAAAAGCATGGTATCTGGGGTGAGCCTGCCACTTGCCAGCTAGGTGAACTTGAGCAAGTCACTTAACTATGAGCTTCATTTTCTCATCCGTAACATGGGTAATAAGTTGAGATGTTTAAAATGCATTGTCATGCTTATTACATTGTCCACTGCATAACCAACACATAATAAATGCAAGCTATTAATTTTTTCTAAGAAAAGAATATTTGTCAGATGATATTTCTAGAAAACTAAAAGGTTATTACTTAAAGCATCAAAACATTTAGTTCTGTAATTTAGAGAGTTTTGCATAACTTCCTACCTTGTTGATTAGAGTAAGCGACTAGTTTAGCCTCTCCTGAAGACTTAGGTTAAGGTTTTCTTTATTGTCATCAGTCATAAAGCTCTGAGATGAGTAACAGGACCGTCATTCATTGGTACATAGCTTTTTTGCCTCTATATATAAGAAAGAGATTCAGATCGAATTGATCTTCTGGAAGATAATCTTGTTCCTTCATATTTAGTAGACAGATTTTTAGTCTTCTAAGAACATTGAATTCAATGTCTTTTGTCTGTTAAAGAATACCAGATGAAGCACCTTAAAGATGCTAGTGAAAACAACAATGCAAACTCAAGTGAACTTAGATTCTTGCAGAACAAAGTAAAGAAACTAATTTCCAGCTATCTTTAAAAGCAAAGGCACTTTTACGCTTATTTTAACTTGACAATCGTGTGCTGTGAGTTCAACTTGTGAAATGTTGGCCAATAATTGGAAAGGTGTATTTTTTTTGTCCAAAATATAAATATTTCAAACCAGTATGGTTTTAGGCTTGTATCATGCCAAATACAAAGACGTGACACAATATTAACTCTGAGGTTTTAGGCAGTAAGTCAGTGTAACAGTCAGAAAAAAAAACAGAGCCCAGGTCAGATAATTTAGCGGAGTAAAATAGTTACAAAGGAGTTAAAAAGCTGAAAGGGTAAAGAGCAGATGGTGAGGCAATCTAGAAATGAGCAATAGCATAAATCTCCTGCCAGCTATGGGGAGGAGGTGGTTGCCTGAACCGTGGATCCAGGGATTTAGGTAGAAATAACCACAGACGAGATCCAGTTACTTCTAGAAGTACCCTCTGAAATGGAAAAAGAGAAGGGTGATTCTCTCATCTCTGCTCCTTCAAAATGTTCCTCGTGCCTGTCATTGGTTAATTGGTAAGGAAATAGTTGGTTAAGAGAGAAGACTGGGTCTGAAAGCCAACTGGCAAAGGTCAGCACAATAAGAGTATAAGGAAATAAATTAAAACGTAATGACGACTTCCTACAGCTCTATCACGGGAGAGCCGGGGGTGCACCTTTAGATATGCCTGGAGGCATGTTTTTTGTAATATCCTCAAACTAATATCACATAATTACTAGGCCCATGGTTTCTTCATTTTCTTTAAGTTGGCATGAATAAACAACATAATTTCATTAGAAAGAATTGATTACATTTATTAAAAATCAACTCTGTATTTAACTTGAAAGCAAATTAAATGTCAGTCGAAATCCCAAGTAAAGCTAAACAAACAAACAAAAAAGAAACTATTTGTATCCATACAGTAAGAATATGTTGATTATTTGAGAGAGACTTTATGTTAGAGCATCCGAGAGCCTCTCTGATAATTATACATCCTCTGCCTTCTAATAAAAATCAACCACCATAGATATTGATATTTTTCAATGTGTTTTACTCTTGTACCTAGTGAATATGCTAAAAAATGGCGGCGGGGGGAATCCTAAAATAACAATAAATGTTAATAGAGAATAAAATTTATTGTAGTCTAATTTATTCAGATTGGTCACTTTCTCAAAGATGTACTCCACTTCCCGTACCCTGTCCTAATGCATCGCTGACAGTACTGACAGTGACGCTGTGCCCTGTCACCCAAGGGAACCATGCAAGTTGAATCTGAAGTGCTGGGGGAACTTACCTCTTACTCGTGGATGAGTCTGAGAATTCATTAACTCTCCTTAAATATAGCTCCTGCATTTTAATATGGGAAAAAGAGTAACCAAAATCATTTCTAGGAACTGCAATTACCCCGTTAGGAATGTATTTTAAGGATGTCACTAAATTCTCACGACACCGTGTGGGAGGTATTCATACCATTTCAAGAAGCAACCAAGTCCCTGAGAGGTCAAAGCACCATTTACCTGTAGTAACAGATGAGCAAAACCACAGTTTTGGAAAGACCTCTGCCGTACATTGCGATAATAGCTAATATGATTAGAAGGCGCCAGGGGCATGCCTAAGAACTCAAGGAGTGCTAAAACAAAACAAAATGAAAATAATAATAATTTTATATAGATGAAGTATAAGCAACACAGAAAGGTTAAGTAATCAGTTACACGATTACTAAGTGGCAAAACTTGAAAGTAAAGTCCCCATTGTCAACCGACGCTATATGCATTAGGTCTCAACATTCTGTGTAGGGATGTTACAAAGATCATACAAAGCAATATATGCGAAAACATGCAGGAAATGTAAAATGCTAGACATATATCAATCATCATGGTAATTCATAACGAGAGGAGAAAATACCAGAAGACACTGCAGGTGATTTTCATAAGTACAGTTTGAGATATTTTGATGAAAGTCGAACTTGGCGACTATATTTGAACAACAGTGTTACAGAGTAGACGCAGCCAAGCCAGGTTCTATATCTGAGTAAAGATGATGCGGTGATTCCCTGTGGGATTTGGAATAATTTCTAAACTTTTACTCAAATTTACCAATCTCTACCTAAATTGGTCCCAGCTATAGCTCCAATCTTATCCCATAGGATCTTACCCTGACTCACAGTTTTAAGAGCAAATGTGTCTTTTTAATATTCTTTAAAAATATAAACTCAATCCTGCCTTAGCTCTTCCCTCCATGTATAAGGCATTTCCCCCTTATGTCCTCATGGGCTGGCACCTTCCTGTATTTGAATCACTGCCTCAAGGTTGTTTACCTGACCTCTGCGGTCTAACATAGCCACTCAGTCAAGCTCTAGTCTCTTGCTTTGTTTTCATTGGCTACAGAGCAGTAATTTATAGTTCACATTTTGTTTGTTTATCACTAAAGACTTTCACACGCAATCAAAAGTAATCTACATTTGAGAGGAAAACTTGTCTGTCTTCATTGATTGGCATATAATCCATATTTAACAAATGTGGGTGAATAAATGAATGAATCGTAATTAAATAACCAAATAAATATAAATTATTTGAATATAGAAAACATTGTCTAATAAGACCAAGGTCATGGGTTCGATCTCAATGAGAACCAACTAGTATTTGCAGAGTTTCAGTATTGAAAGTTAATTCATCAGCACAAAAATTCATAATAATAGTCAAAATAAAATCAAAGTACAAGTATCAATAAATACATATTCTCACAATTTAATGGAAATATACCTCAGAATGAATATAATTTTTGGTATTTAATAAAGAAAAAAGAAAGATAAAATTAATTTTATTTTAATATCTATAAAAAAATTCTTTTGGTGATAACATAATATCATTTTCAAAAATAAAACTAATTATTGCAAATATATTTTACCATCTCATTGGTTCTTTTCCTTTTCTTCAAAATTATTTTGGTTTTACTTTTCAGTACTTGCTTCAAATCCATTTAACCTATGAAAGTCATACAGTTTGCTTTTGCTTTATACATGTTCATTTATATTCACATGAAACATCTCTCTCAAGACTTATTTTCTGTTATTTGCCTTTGTCACTGTTGACAAAGGAAATAAGCCATTTAACTGGAAAACGAGTTTAAATTGAATAAGGCTGACATTGACAATAAGGTGAATTTTCCATGAATATATGCTTAAAGTAAAAAATGACTTTACCTAAGATTTACAACAAAATCTTTTATGTTAAGACAACAGAGGTCAATATGCTTGAGATTAAAGTTAGATTGCAGGATTTATGGTGAATTTTATACTCTCTATTTTAGCAGTAAATTCAGACCCTGATGTATCATTTCTGTCTAGTATTTCAACCATGGCTGGCATGTATATAGTTTTTAGCTTAGTTCATTATAATAAAAATGCTTCTTCCAAATCAAACTTTACAACCTATCTTTTCCTTATATTCCTATATTTTTCTTTTCAAGGGCAATGAACAGAAAAGACTAAAATTAAAGGTAAAAGGCTACACTCTTGTCCTGAAGTTGTGCAATGAAGAGAGGTCACATTGTTAGAAATGAAACAGCATTTGTAATTTATATGAATGGTTATCTTTTGAAACTAATTAAATGAACTAGGGCTCCAAAACGTGTATATTAAGGGACTTAAATCCTATGGAATATTTTCCAAAGAATAGGATCCCATGAGCAAATAAACTTTATAAATACACAATTCTGTATCTTGCCTTAGCGAATCAGTCACACTATTATACTGAAGGTTTTGAGAAACTAAGCCATAATGGTATCTAAATATATTATGCATAATTTGTTTAACTCAGTTTTTACAAACTCATTTTACTAGAGATGTCTTTCATACAACAATTTAATAATTTCTAGAGGATATACTTGACATACAATTGATCTGATTTTTTTCTAAAGTAATTAACTTATGTTAATTTTTTTTGTATTAAGGTCTTGTATTCCTGTATTTACTAGAATGTATTCTACCCCTGATCATTCTAGATACACATGTACACATACATATGTGTATAGTCATTAAAATCATTGTGTGCCTCTCTCAGATAAGGTTTTACCAACATCGGCATGGGCACAGCCACCCATCCACCTTCCTCCACCTCCCACACACATACTACATGCACATATACTTAAAAACTGAAATAGATGTCTAGGATGGCAAATCAGAATTAACCTGAGTCTAAGTAGTTCATCTTTGCATGGTTTCTTAACTTGGTTTGACAGTGACAGGCAGAGAACTGACCACCCTGGCTCTTCTATGGATAAGGACGTAAAAGAAAGTTGAATTTCCATGACAAAGGAAAATGGTTGTGTTGATTACAAAGAGAAGGAGATAGATCAAGACAATTTGGGTTGGTGTATATATTAGAAGAGTGGTGACTAAGGAGATGATATAGCAGCAGCACCATGAGAAAAATTAACAATGCATAGTTGTGAATATTTTATATACAGAGGAACAGAATGGGTGAGATAGTATTGGAGTCACAGGCTTATGCCCAAATTGATATGTATAAGCGAAGAGATGTGAGTATTAGAATAAGAGGCAGAGGAAAGAACACCTTAGAGGCAGAAAAGTGAGAGGGTGCAGGAATAATGGCAGTGGTGCCTTGTGAAATATGGACGCACTCAGGAGAAAGGGTGAAACTCGTTGTGATGAAGGCTAAATAAGATGCTCAAATGCTATCTAAACACAACCTCCCCACCTCTTTGCACAACCTCCCCTCAAAAAAAACCTGTGCTCTACAGTAAGTGCTTATTTTATGTACATAAAATAACAAACAATTGCTGAATGGCATTTTTTAAATGCCAATTAACCAGTCCAGAAAAGTAGGAATGATCAATGTAGAATGTAGATGTGAAAATAGACTTATAAAAGATTGCTATCCTTACTGATTATCTACCAATTATAAGATTTTTGTTGCGTTATATAAATAATTATTAATTTTTTATTTGATTTATTCAGGCAAATATAAACCCAGTAAGCTGAAACTTGTGTTATTATGTGCTTTAAATGAAAACCCATATAATCATTTTTTAAAATCAAAAGTAAAGGAAGAAATATTCACTGGTAGACTATTTCATGAAACTATTAAGACTATGAATCTACTAATTGTAAAATACAATATTGTATAAAACTAATAAAGCATTAACTCTAAATAAAGCAAATAAAATGTTAATTCCACTAATTGTGAAATTTTCCTTGAGAGTTATATGAATAAAGATAAGTTCTCTATTTGCTTTTCTCCATGTAGGTAGGGAATTCTGTGCCAATAACTATATATAAAAATACATAATTACCAATTTTATGTCTTTTAAATATTGTATTTTAAATACATTCTTAATATTCTTAATTTTCGATCAGTGTGCTGTGTTTAATGTAATATCTGTATCTTACTTTGAATTTCTTTTATTCTTATGCAGAATAAATTTATTAAATTGATTTACAATGTTAAGACATTGATGTTGAACAAAAGGTATGGCATTTAAAACCTGATGCCTAAATATGAGCATTTAAGAGAAGCATTTTTGAGAGTTACTAATTTTCTTGCTTACAGCCTTCTTACTCTACAAGAGTAATAAAGGAAACCTATACTTTAATGGAAGTAATATCTCGTCACCATCTAACATTCAATAATCTCTTACCATATCAAGAAATACTCCTGAAAAAGGTAAAAGATTTATGTAGATTTGGAAAAAACTTATTTAGAGCAAAAGAAATTTCCATGGTCTAAAATAGAGATTTGGTAGGGCAGCAACCGTTAGCATTAGGGAAGATAAACACTATCTCTCATATAAATTATCTTTATAATAATGGAGCTGAATAAGTCCTGGATATGACTGTGAATTGTCATTTACACATACTTATTTGAATATTTTACAGATCTAATTTTCCCCATTTGTTATTTTTGCTAAACTCAATCCTGCTAGGATAAGTAATGATATAAAGAATGGATTTAGTGGAATATCATCACTCCCGAAGTAATGTCTACAAGAGGCCATTTTTGTCACCTCAATCACAAATGAAGGCTGCTCTTATTTCACCTTTATTTTTTGTTTGTTTGTTTGTTTTCTGCTGGATATTTTCCTCAACTTAGCTCACTCCATTTTGGTATATACTTAGGTTAGGGATGTATTTTTGATAACGTTATAACAAGAGATGCCTTCATTTATTAAGCTTATGGGATTTATACAATAATAAATTAAACTAGAGTTCTCCTACATGCTCGAATGTTTTGGTATTTCTCGTTTGTGCAATAGCAAACCTTCAAGGTATATTTTAAATGGAAATAAAATGTTAGCAGGCAGACACATACACAACTGTGGTACGAAAGGACTGTGAGCAATTTTGCAACAAAGGTGAAAACAAAGTTTTAGGGAGCATATTAAGGAGAAGATATTTATTTTGACTGAAGACAAGGGAAAACGTCACCAAAAAAAAAAAAAAAAAGCTAAACATCACATCTTCTATAGCCTTGGAAGATGAGTAAGATTCTGACAGATGAAAATGTGGAAAAGCCTACTAGATATTCTGATATTTGGAAAAATTGACTGTGCAACATTTTTGGCAGCTCTTTTTCATTAACTTCCCCCCACCATCCCCAGAGCTCCGAGTAGACATTTGGCAATTAATCTCCTACTGCTACAATGAAATAGGCAAGTGTGATTAGAATCCTGAATAATTTAGGATAAAAGATAAAAAAAGACAGAAGTGACAAGTCAAAGATCACAAAAGCAGTCACTCATCGGTGATTAGAATTCCTGAATCTTGAACTCCCCTGTGCAGCCTCGGTCTAGTACTGGACATCGCTGGCTTCCTTTCATTTGTCTGCCATGATGCTGTCTCAGGAAAAAAGAAAACTACAAGCTGTGTTCTTTACCAACTATATGAGTCTGGAAATAAGCTGTTTCTCCAAGGGAGGTTAAAATAATTATTTCAATGTTCTGTTGAGAAGAAGATGACTTCCTTAAATGTACTTAAATAGCCACTTGCTTTCTGAAAAATGACTTTTTCATGGCTTAAATTTGCATCTGGTACAGTTATATTTTATTATCGTTTTCATTTTACTCTCCATATCATGACTCTTATCCATGCACTTACTTTTATAACAATATTACAGTTTTAATTTTGTCATAGTTTCTACTGGTATCATTATACATTCAGGACATACATATACTATTTAAACCTATTTTTCAGCAAAAATCCATGCCTTTAATATGGTAGATTTTTCTCCCTGGCTCTAATATTTAAGAGATATGTAGACTAATGACTAAGAACTTTCCCAGGAGCAATATGTGTTCTTGATATCAGGCATTTGTTAAACCCAACTCAATATTTGCTAGAACTAATTAAACTATAAAGTTATAGTTTTAAGAATTGGAAGAAAATGACATGGTATGGAGAGCTTTTAAGTAAAGATGGGATTGCACATTCAGGCTACACAGTTGTTATTGAAGGATGGATAGATAGATAGATAGATAGATAGATAGATAGATAGATAGATAGATAGATGATAGATTATATATATATACAAATAGGTTTTATACATATATATGGTAACAACGTGAAAAAAAGGACACTTGACTACTCTGTTATAATACATAATCTTTTCATTATTTGATATTTCCTATCAAACGGGAAATTTAAAATTTCTTTAAAGTTTATAAAAAGTCATCAAAAGACCATTAAAAAGGGAGAATTGAAAGTCATAGGATGAGAAGTTATTTGCAACACACATAAGTAAAAAAAAGTTTATATTTAAAATATAATTTAATATTGCACAAACCATTAAGTAAAAAAAAAAAAAGACAACACAAAAGAAGAGCGGGCAAGAATAATAAATAGACCCCTTAAAATACAGATAATTCAAAATGATGCATATATCTATTGAGATTATCATCACACTAAGAGAAATAAGTCAGACAGAAAAAGTTGAGATCCATATGATCTCACTCATATGTGGGATATAAAACTGAAAGCAACAAACGAACAAGACAAACGAAAACTCATAGACACAGAAAACAGTTTGGTGGTTCCCAGAGAGAAAGTGGGGAGGGGAGAGGCAAATAAGGATAAAGGGGTCAAACATATGGTGACGAAAGGAGATTTGAATTTGTGTGGTACACACACAATACAATATACGACGACGTATTATAGAATTGCACACTTGAAACCTACATGATTTTATGAACCAATGTCAGCCCAATAAATTTAATAAATAAATAAGTAGCTTTTAAAAAGCAATTTTTTTCATTAATCAAAGAAAGTTACATTAGAATCCACGATGGGATACAAATGCGCATGAGACGGCAAACAGGTACAATCATTTTGGAAGAAAAATCATTGACAGTAACTACTAAAGACAAACATATTCATGTATAATGTCCTAGCACTCCTATATACAAACTCAACAGAAATTCACATAGTTGTTCAACGAAAGGCAAGTACAAAAATGATGAGTATCACTAATTGTAACGACCAAAATTAGAAACAATCCAGTTGTTCATATTCAGTAGAATGTCGATATTGTGGAATTCAATATCGTTATTCCAATCACATTTTTTGCTGGCAAAGTATAAAAATGTACACAAGGAGATATGTATTAACGATTTCAGAGTATCTTTTTAATCATAGCATCAACAAGAACCAACCTGGATGTTCATAAAAATAAAAGGAATAATTTATGGTATACCCCTATGATGTAATATTGTATGGCCACAATGATGAATGGATCCTAGCTATGGGAAACAACTTGGATGGATTGTGAAAGCCTAATTTTAAGTAAAAAATTAAATATTATATGATTCCAGTTGTATAATTCCATAATAGTTAAAATGAAACCCTGTTTAAAAATATAACAAAAAAAAAGGAAGTGGTTTGTATAGAAATCAAACACTTTATATGAAAAATACTTTGGAATATATCCAAAAACTTAATGCAAAGAAATCATAGCAAAGAAAATGCAAACCCTAATGCATAAATGACAGTACTAGAGAGAGTGATACAGTTTCTAGTAGGTTGAGTTCTAGCTGTAAGACTATCATGGCATAGAAGAAATAAGCTATATTCTAGAATGCTTTAAATGTTATATGTCCATTATCAGTAGTAGGAATAGAGGATTAAATTACAGTACTTCTGACCTTAAATCTTGGGCTTCCATGGATTTTTGACCAGAAATCCAAAGTCTGTTGACTATAACAGTTAACTGGGACAAGACAATTAATTCCTTAGGGATTCTGTTTTTTTAGGTTAAGATGGGAATATTCTACCACTTTATCAAAAACAAACATAAATTTCAGTTTTAAACTTCTACTTCTACACCAATATATTCATATTATTTACTTTTTAAAAATTGATGTGGAATATTTGCCCAGTGGCAAGCCAAGTATGATAAAATTTGTAAACGTCAAAAAATGATAACGAGAAAAACATTGATTTTATATTTTTGTTAAATAGTTTAAAATAATAAATTACAATGATTAATTGAGAAGTTTTTTTTTTTTTCTAGTCTAAGGATTTTAAAGGGAAGCTAATGCTTAAAGATGATTTCTGAAATCTGAGAAGGTGCCAGACAAGAATGGAAATCAAACATATTGTGATTTTTAAACATCATTCAGGACCTAGATTCATATGCAGAGCCTGCAGTACACTGATTGAGACCATCACTCCTCATTTAAAGGTCATTCTCAATCATATGCAGTTTCATGCAAATCTTTGCAGGAGAGAGAAAGTTAGCTCATGCTTTATTTTTAGAATATGTCATTTTATGCCAGTTGCTTCCTGAAACTTGTGCCACAAACATGTAAAATTTAATTAGAACATTCATCTTTTAGATCATAATTTTGCCCCATATTTATTTCATGTACTATGTAATCTGACACATGAAAAGGAAAAAATTCATTTTGAAAGGGCAAAAACAATTCTGTTACCATTTAAGAGCGTGGAATAAGAGACACCAGGGGCATAAGTGGTTAAGCAAACGCTCCCGTTTAGAGGAGTCAGTCAGCGTGTAGGAAGTGAAGTGTCACTTCACCAGATACTGAAATTTCTTACAGTTAGCTGGTGATTACAGTACATGCAGTCATGATTCATTACAGCACGATGATTTTAACAAAATTGTTCTTCGTGTTCATATCTCTCAGTGACTTGAATGTAATTGTTAGAGAAGAAAATGACAACGTAAAAACATCTTCGAGTAATTAAAAAAGATCTTAATAATTTACGTCACAGTAGGAACCTGTTTTATGCTCCAGTCTCCTTGATGTCTGATTAATGAATATTTCAAGTTCCTATATTCTTGGGAGTTTGATGACAAGTGAAGCCATAAAGCTATGGGAAAAGATCTGTTCCTATTAAGCTCACCCCGGTGTAAATATTCATATGATGTAATCTGTGCCCAGGTTACCCACTTGCCTGCACAATCTCAGGAATCACCTACCTAGATATAGGCTCTTACCTTCATAACCAGAATGAAGGATTTAGCAGAGCCAACTAGAAGCAAATGGGCTACTTATAGTCCCTTGGAGTAGAAGAAAGCCTGGCAAAGGAGAGTGACTCCCAAGATTATTGACTCTGACTTTTACAAAGCAGCTATAGAAGCAAAACACTGAAACGATTCATTATGAGGGCCAGAGACTATTGAAAATGTTTAGAAGGATTATACCTCTGAATTGACAACGGGAACACTTGCTCCAAGTGGATACAAAAAAATGCTACCTCATCTCATTGTCTTGGGGAATTATATGTCAGATTAAATGGAATATCTTGGACTACTCTGGGTCTTTGATTTATGAGAATAATTGGGAGAATGTCAAAGAACGTATAGAGCCTTTGAGTAAAACAAATAAAAGAATTCTTCCCTAAGTTCCAGAACGTTCAAGTGAGCATTCATCATTATGCGCCTTTGCAGATCAGTTTCTGCATTGCAGACCTGCTGCTATGTTACGAGCCTGTTGCCAAGTGGATCTAGGACTTCCATTGCCATTACAGGGAAATTCCAAGATTCCCAGGAATTTTTAGTATTAGTAGGTTTGAGAAGTACAAATACATGAAGATAGATCTGTTATCTTCATCTCCTATACTTGTAAGTGCATACGATGTTGGTACCCAAAGCAAAGAAAGCACCAGCTGAGGGTCAGTAAAACTCTCCAGGTGTATGACAGAATGACATTCACAGCCCATTTCCAGAAAGATTTTAATAAAATTAGATTTTAGCTTCTGGAATTGTCCAACTATGCAAATTTTTATATTTTAATTTTCAGTCTCCTAAGTTTTAAATAGTGCAATTAGAATATAAACATAAAGATGAAATACTCACTATGACTGGTGTTACATGTTGGCAAAGGCATTATGTCTATACTTTGACTGCAAATTGATATATAAGATTGAATTTAATGAACTACCTGCTCATTCCCTTTTGTTGTAAATTCTTAAAATGAATTCATGAATGATAGGACCTGTACTTTCTCAGTTTTAATGGCCTTAATTAAAGAATCTGTGGCAAATTATTCCACCAACTTCCTTCTGTAACATTCAAGATAACTTTTGCATTTAAAGTCAATATTTTGCATTTACTGTCTTCTTTTTAAGAAAAAAAAAAATAAAGGCATATTGAGGTCTTGGAAAATATAAGCATAAAAACTAAACCAGACCATTTTTCTTTGCATAGAATATTAAAAACCTTTAGACAAAGCTAAATCTATTTTTTAACACAGACTAGAAATGTGTATTGATTAGTTTTCTTTATTACTATAATGTTAATTTCAAATGTTATGTTTTATTACCAGTTCACAGGAAAATGGACACTACTAAATTTGGGCAAATATTTTTTGACCTGCGTGGCTTTGTAAGAATTATTTTTAATCACATTTATGAGGGTTTTTCCATTTTGTTAAATGAAATAATAGTTGCTAATATGTAGCATACTTAGTTTTAACTTCATAAGCAAAAGGAAATTAAATTTCAAAAAGATAGCATTACACTAATAAATTTAATCAAACACATAAAATCACTATATTAATTTTGTAGTTAATGACATTATTCAAATAGTTTTTATTTAAATATTTTAATAATTAAATTTCTGGAATATAAACTTGATGCAAAATTTATTTTTACTTTTCTTTTAAATAGCAGGAGATAATTCATAGGAAACCAGAAATCAAGACTTGTTTCCATAAATAATTCCACACTCTGTCTCAGGAAAGTACCTACACGGCCTGATCACTTCCATTTCAAACAACTACCTCCTGTATACTGAGAAGCATTAGAAAACCCAAGTCCTCTAAGAAGAACATAGCAATTTCTTTTACCAGAATTATCCACTATACCATTAAAAACAACTGATTCATTTAAGAAAGAGTTCTAACCAAAATTTGGGGGGAAAATTGTTTTTGTTTCATTTTGGTTTGTCTTCCAGAAAGTTTAATAGGAGAAGATAAGGCTATTGCATGGTTCAATATGGGATGACTTATATGATGAGCATGACAATACAAGTGTCCTCCATCCTCAGCAATCTCCTTATTTCATGCCACCTAAGCACTGGCACCATTTGCTCAGGAATGCCCATCCCAAGTGTTGTTTGAGTGGTTTAATAAAGGTTGGGAAACAGAGGCTAGCTACAAAGTCAAAGTCAAAACAGTCTGGAGAGGAAGGGTTTTACTTATCGACTTTTGTCATTCCCTCTCCAATGAAAAAAAATCATTCGATTACTCTCTTTTCACTTTCAAAGATCAACATGCTGAGTTCCAAAAGGATAAGAGTTTAAAAGTTGTATTTTTCTGGACAGGTGGTAAAAGTAGTAACATTTTTATCACATGCCTTTGATTGATATTTTAAATAATGAAAGACCCTAATTCTTTGTTTTAGCTTTATTGAGGTATAATTAACAAATAAAACTGTAATATATTTAAAGTAAAAAACATGATGATTTGATATATGTAAGGATCATCAAGGATTCCCATTATTGAGTTACTTAAAACATCCATCAGCTCACATACTGACCTTATTTTTCCTTTTTTTTTCCTTTTTTTTTTGTGAGGACACTTAAGTTTTAGCGAATTTCAATTATACAACATGCCATTATTGACCATGGTCACTATTTTATACATTAGGCCCTCAAACATTACTTATACATAACTGAAAGTTTGTGTCCTTTACAAGCCTCTCCCTATTTTCCCCATTCCCCAGCCCCTGACAAATGCCATTCTACTCTCTGTTTCTGTGAGTTTGGCTTTTATAGAATAGACATGTAAGTAATACCATACAGTATTTGTTCTCTGATTCATTTTACTCAACATAATGTTTTCAAGGTTCATCTATTTTGTCCCAAATGGCAGGATTTCCTTTTTTCTTTTTTTTTTTTGAGGTTTAAAAATATTTCGTTGTTGATATATACCACACATTCTTGATTAATTTGTCCATCCACAGACACATAGGTTGTTTCATACCTTTGCTATTGTGAATAATAATGCAATGAATATGAAAATACAAATACCTTTTTGAGGTAATGATTTTTTTTTCTTTGGATTTGTATCAAGAGGTCAAATTGCTGGATCGGGTGGTAGTTCTATTTTCAGTGTTTGAAGAACACCCATGCTGTATTCCATAGTGACTATACCAGTTTATATTCTAACTAAGAGCATCCGAGGGTTCTCTTTTCTCCACATCCCTTTTTTCCACATCCTCACAAGTATTTATCTCTTCTCTTTTTGATATTTGAAATCTTCTAACTAGAAATTCATATGTAGCTCTCTTTTAAGCATTTTGAGGTGTGAGAAAATACTGTGATATGAGTGCTTCTCTCAAGGGAGTTACAATTTCCTTGTGAAGGCATAGACCCTGAAATGTGAGAGACCAGGGAAAGCCCACCTAAGTACACAGTAAGAAGGTGAGCATCTATAAGCCAAAAAAGAGCCCTCGTCAAGAAACAACATCATTAAAATGGTCACACTACCCAAAGCAATCTATAGGTTCAGTGCAATCCCTATCAAAATACCAATGGCATTTTCCAGAGAACTAGAACAAATAATCCTAAAATGTATATGGAACCATAAAAGACCCTGAATAGCCACGGCAATCTTGAGAAAGAAGAACAAAGTTGGAGGTATCACACTACCTGATGTTAAACTATACTACAAGTCTACAGTAATCAAAACAGTATGGTGCTGGCATAAAAACAGATACATTGTCCATGGAACAGAATAGAGAGTCTAAAAATAAATCCACATCTAAATGCTCATTTAATATATGACAAAGGAGGCAAGAATATACAGCAGAGTAAAGACAGTCTCTTCAATAAATGGTGTTGGGAAAATTGGACAGATACATGCAAAAAAGAAAAAAAAAGAAACTTGACCACCTCCTTATACCATATACAAGAATAGATTCAAAATGGATTAAAGACTTAAATGTAAGACTCAAAACCATAAAACTTCTTGAAGAAAACATAGGCAGTAAACTCTCTGATATTGTAATTTCTTTTCAAACTTATTTCCTTGGGCAAGAGAAACAGAAAAATAAATAAATGGGACAACATTAAACTAAAAAGTTTTTGCACAGCAAAGGAAACCATCAACAAAATGAAAAGACTATCTACTAAATGGGAGAAGATATATCAGATGATACATCTGATAAAGGGTAAATATCCAAAAAACATAAATAACTCATACAACTCAACAACAGCAACAACAAAAGCCCAAACAATCCAATTAAAAAATGAACAGAAGACCTGAATAGATATTTCTCCAAAGAGTAAATACAGATGACCAATAGACATATGAAATGATACTTAAGGTCACTAATCATCAGAGAAATGCTAATTAAAACCACAGTGAGATATCATCTCATGCCTGTCAGAATGGCTATCATCAATAAATATAAAAACAAGTGTTGGCTAGGGTGTGGAGAAAAGGGAATCCTCACACATTGTTGGTGGAATTGCAAATTGGTACAGCCACCAAGGAAAACAGTCTGGAGGTTCCTCAAAAAATTAGAAATGGATCTACATTTTGACCTAGCAATTGCACTTCTGGGTATTTATCCAAAGAAAATCAAAACACTAATTCGTAAAGATCTATGCACTCCTATGTTCACAGCAGCACTATTGACAATAAGATATGGAAGCAACCGAAATCCCCACCAACAGATGATTGGATAAAGAAGTTATGGTTCACATATACAATGAAATATTGCTTAGCCATAAAAAAATGAAATCCTACCATTTGCAACGACATGGACAGACCTGGAGGTTATTATGCTGAGTGAAATAAGTCAGAGAAAGAAAGGTAAATATCATATGATTTCCTTTATATGTAGAAACTAAAGAGTAAAAAGAAAAATTTAATCAGACTCACAAATACAGAGGACCATTCTGTGACTGCCAAAAGGGTGGCGGTTGGGAGACTGGGAAAAAGGGGTGACGAGCTAAAGAAATATAAATTAGTAGGTGAGAGATGGCCATGAGAATGCAGTCAGCATTAATGTAATAGATAGGTATAGAGCCAGAGGGATGACAGAGTAATCAGGGGTATTGTCTAGTAAACTATACGAATCTAACCAATGTACCATATACTTGAAACTAATTAAAATAAATAAAATAAAATAAAATAAATAAAATAATAAAATAAAATAAAATAATAAAATAAAATAAAAAGTGCTTAAAAATAAAAGAACCAAATCTTTTGGCGTCTTGATCTTGGACTTTCTAGACTTCAGAACTGTGAACTGTTATTTCAGCCACTCAGTCTAAAGTATTTTGTTACAGCAGCCCAAGGTGACTGAGACCTGCCCTGTTGACATTCCTGCTACTAGTAACTTGAAAAAAAATTTGTAGTTTCCTTCTATGTTATTTGGTGCTGTGATAGTCAGGATTCTCTAGAGAAACAGAACCAATGGAATATAGATAGATAGATGATAGATAGATAGATAATAGATGATGATAGATGTAGATATAGATGATATAAATATAGATATAGATATATAGATATATATGATGAGTTATTATAGAAATTCACTCATGTGGTTATGGAAGCTGAGAAATCCCTCATCTTCAAGTTGGAGGACCAGGAAAGCCAGGGGTATAATTCAGACTGAATCCAAAGGCCTGAGAATCTGAGGTCCAAAAACCCAAGAGCCAATAGTGCCTAAATCTGAGAGCAAAGCTGGAAAATTCACCTTTTCTCCACATTTTTATTCTATCCAGGCCCTCAGTTGATTGGATGATGCCTGCTCGCATTGAGGAAGATGATCTCCTTTACTTGGTCTATTGATTCAATTTCTAATCTCTTCCTGAGACACCCTCGCATCACACAGAAATAATATTTTACCTGCTTTTCAGGCCTCCCTTCACCCAGTCAAGTTGACACACAGAACCAACCATCACAGGTGCTGACTTAGGATATGTGTTAGCTCAGGCAAGGTTCCAGGGAGCCTAGATTACCATGAATCAGAACACCATGTTCAAAGGTAAATAAGGATTTTATTTGAGTGTGTGTGTGTGTGTGTACTTCAGTGTTATCTGAAGTAATTCTCCAGGATATCTTAATAATCCCAATGTAATTATTTGAGAATGATCCTCATTGGATCACGCTGAAGCTGAAATTTTAAGCAGCAACAGGGCAGATTAAAATATCCTGTATCTCGTTCATCTCACTGGAGCTTTTTTATAATGTGGGTGTATCTGCTATGGTATTTTCTTGTAAAGATACAGCTGCAAATGCCAGAAAGAAAGATTTGCCCATACAAGAGATAGCAGCCCCCACCGCCCCCTAAGGTAAAAGAGGCCACATGGAGGTTCCTCTTTTCCACTTGGGGTCACCCCACACTGGGCCTCAGGGAAACCTCTCCTTATTCACAGAGACTGGAATCCCTGTGGGATAATGAGGTGGGTGTCAATCTGGCCAGCAGCAACACTATAATAATGCAGACATGATGAGCCTCGGGACTCTTCAATGCAAGGTCAAGTTGAGATAAAAAGTCATCATTCCCATATGCCTAGAGATATGCCCTTTTGTTTTAGCCAGTGGTTCATTTTGTTCTACGTGTTTTCGTCTACACATAGTCCTGAGGGGGAGGGGGTGAAGGTAAAAAAAAAAACCCTCAATAAACTATAGTTTTTATTAGAGTGAAGTGGAAATGAGGCAAGCATAGAGGCAAAATCTTTTTGCCTCATATATCAATGTATTTTTAAAAATATTCAAGAGGCTGAATCATCTGAATAATTAACTCAATAATAGCTTCTTACCACAACTTCCTATTCTTTACAACTTAAATGGGTCATAAAGAATTCACATCTCAAAAGTAAACAGAATTTAATTTGTTTCATATAACATTTCAATAAACAATAAGAAATGATGTTTCTAATTACTAAAATATCTTGCAGATTTTTTTTTATCTACTTTTTCTGTATATATGTGTTGAATTAAATTTGGAACCATAGCTAAGTTTCCTGATAGATGTTACTTAGTGTATTAAAGGTAAGAAAAATATTTTATTTCTTGGTTTTTCATCCCAACACACAACAAATTCAGCATGTTGATTAATTTAGAATATATTACATATAAAAATATGTTTCAAGAATGTAGTGATTTTCCAAACAATGATTTAAAAAGTTAAACAAAACTTAAGACAGATATTCAAATTTTCACTTTTAAATCAAATATCTGTATATTTTTGGTGAAAGCATGGTGAATATTAAATTATGTAGATAGTGACTTCAATTTGCCATTTCATTTCTGTATGTAGATAACATACAAATTGAATTTCTTCTGAACTATAATTGTCCACATGAAATATGTATGCAGACATGGGCATGCAAAATCTTTACTATGACCAGAAAATAAGGTGGAACTTGAACTAAGTATTTCAGTAATCAAATACTGAAAGAAATGTTACATAAAAATAATTTCCTCAGATTATGTAAGATATATAAAAAACACTTAATAACCTATAAAAATATTTTAACAAATCGTGAAAATGGAAAGATATAAATTGTTGAAGTCAGAGGAATGGTAAGATTTGCTTCTAGACTAAACGTTTAATTTATAGTGGCATAAATTTGTTAAATATAAAATATTTTATATTCTTTGTCTATTAAATTAAATGTGTGTAGACATTACAATGTATTGCAATATTTCAAACATTAAATTGTAGGGTTTTTATTTCCATATACCTTAATAATCTGCATAACTATGAGAGTCCTAAAAACAAGAATAGGATATATCTGTGTATTGCTAGGGCCTAGAAAGAAAAGAAGCCTCAACCAATATTTGCTGATTTGGGTGTTTGGAATAGAACCTCAAGATGAGATCAACTCAGACTGACCCTGGGCCAAATTACATATGACACATAATTTGTCTTAAATCCCCTTCCTATCTCCATTTTTCTTTTTTTGTAGTTAAATATACGTAGCAGAAAATATACCATTTTACACATTTTAAGTGCAAAATTCAGTGGCATTAATTACATTCAAAATGCTGTGAAACCATCATTATTATCTATTTCCAAAATTTTTATCAACCCTAAAGAACCTTTACCCACTAAGTAATAACTCCCCATTCCCTCTCCCTTTAGCTCCTGGTAACCTCTAATCTACTTTCTATCTATGTATTTGCCTATTCTAGATATTCCATATAAGTAGAACATTATTTTTAAATTTTATATTTTTCTTCCACTTCTTCAGCTACTTATATCCACATTCTACCACAGTCGATAAGTTCTCCTTACATATAGTGCCCATTCCAAGCCACTGCTCAAAGCTCCAGACTGAGTAGTTTTACCAGCTTATTTGCCACAAATAAGAGAATCTGTCTTCATCCATGTTTTGTGGAAGATTGACCATTCTCTGAGATTAGTGTCCACTGAATTAGAAAAAGATAAATATATTGCTTTTTCCAAAGGCTTTCAAATATGTCCAGGAAAATTTGTAAAGATTCTTCTAGATATGGTTGTATCTTGATTTTCAAAAAAAATAAATTACTTCTAGTGGAAATCTCAACACCATGCCCAACTAACTGTAAAGAGTATGATCATTATCAGAGATCTTGTTTCTCCAGAAAGCATGTTGCTCAGGATTATTTGTTCTAGGAACAAGTCTGTTTCTTTCTTTCTTTCTTTCTTTCTTTCTTTCTTTCTTTCTTTCTTTCTTTCTTTCTTT